>NC_090439.1:206072080-206419080 GCF_031143425.1 Pleurodeles waltl
CCTCTGGTGTAGGTTCTGCACAGGGAGAGGATTCCTCTTCCTCAAAAGGGGAATCTTCTGGAGTGGGAGGGATAGTGGGCAAGGATTTACCCTTTCTACCCCTAACGTTTGGGAGCACTTGGGGCCAGATGTTCAAAACTTTTTGCACGTCGCAATGCCCAATCCCCGTTTTCGGGCCTGCGAGTCGCAATGAGGAAGGGGGGGTCCCCCTTCATAATTGCGAGTCGCAGTGCAATACTGTATTGTTTTGTCACCGCAAACGCAGTCGCAAAGCAATCACAGTTACCACCAGTGTCACACTGGTGGTAACTCATTCGCAAAAGGGAAGGGGTCCCCATGGGACCCCTTCTCCTTTGTGAATGGCATGAAAAACAGTTTTTCACAGCAGGCAGTGGTCCTATGGACCACTGCCTGCTCTGAAAAAAAAGAAACTAAAACGTTTCATTTCTTAGTTTTGTAATTCATCTCGTTCTCCTTTAAGGAAAACGGGCTGCATTACAAAAAAAAAAAAAAACTGCTTTATTTAAAAGCAGTCACAGACATGGTGGTCTGCTTTCTCCAGCAGGCCACCATCCCTGTGAGTGCTGCCACTCGCAAGGGGGTACCAAATTGCGACCCACCTCATTAATATTAATGAGGTGGGTTTTGCAACACTCTTGCGAGTCGCAGATGGTGTCTGGGACACCATCCTACATTCTGGATTGCGACTCGCAAATTGTGAGTAGGTCTGACTCGCAATTTGCCAGTCGCAATCCAGATTTTTACTATATCTGGCCCTTGGTCCATTGTTCCAGGATCCAAGTTTCCCTGTCCTTTTTGCTTCTAGCCTTGAGCCCTTGTCAAAGCAAAAATATGCCCAGGAATGCCCAGCATTGCTGCATGAGCCTCTAACTCCACTTCAGTCCAAGCTGATGTCTGCAAATCATTGCCTAGTAAGCAATCTACAGGTAGATCCAGTGGCTACCACAATTTTCTTTGGACCAGTAACCCCTCCCCAGTTGAGATTCACAACAGCCATGAGGGGGCTAAGTGTGTTATTGTGAGCATCAGTCACTTCGCACTGCTGACCAAGTAGGTGTTGATCAGGGTGAACCAGTTTCTCAATCACCATAGTGACACTGGCTCCTATGTCCCTGGTAGGCCTCAACATCAACACCATTTATTTGGAGAAGTTGCTTGTACTTACCCATATTAAGGGGACAAGCAACCAAGGTGGCAAAGTCAATACCATCATCAGAGACCAAAACAGCCTCAATGGTCTCCCTAACAAGACCAACCGCAACTAAACTACCAATGGTGAGCCCAGCTACACCCTTAGATTGGCTATTTGTAGTAGACTTACCACAACCACTGCTATTACTAGGGGCACTAGAGGTTGCAGTTGGGGTTGTGGTAGTGGGAGCCTTGGTGTTTTTCTTTGGACAAGTGGAATCACTTACCCAATGGCCTTTACTTTTACATATGTAACACCATGGCTTCTTTTGATTGAGGGAAGAGGATTTGGACCCACCACCTCCAGAGGATTTGTGTGGGCCTGATGAAGACTCAGGATGTGTTTTTATCTTTGTCTCCACCCTTGTCAGAAGACTTACCATCATCATTCTTGCCATCCTTGTTACCCCCTGTATGAACTTTTATGTTCACTCTTGTTCTGACCCATTTGTCTGCCTTCTTTCCCAATTATTGGGGAGAGGTCAGATCTGAGTCTACCAAGTACTGGTGCAACATATCAGACGCACAACTGTTCAAAATATGCTCTCTCAATATTAGATTATACAGGCTTTTATAGTCAGTCACCTTACTGCCATGTAACAAACCCTCCAGGGCCTTCACTGAACAGTCTACAAAGTCTGTCCAACCTTGAGAGGACTCTTTGCTGGTGTCTCTGAACGTAATCCTGTATTGTTCAGTGGTTAAGCCAAATCTATCCAAGAGTGCATCTTTCAAAACTTTGTAATTTCTCTGACAGTAAGGAGCCTATCCCTACCCTTACCAGTGAAAAATAGCCACAAGATAGCAGCCCACTGCCTTTGAGGGACCAACTGTACCATACAAGCCCTCTCAAGTGCAGCAAACCACTTGTTAATGTCATCCCCCTCCTTGTAAGGAGGGACTATCTTATGCAGGTTTCTGGAATCTTGTTCTCTTACAGGATTGCTATCAAAAACACTGCTGCTGCCACCATGGGAAACTAACCCCAACCTCTGCCTTTCCCTTTCTACATCTAGAGATTTCCTGTCTAAGGCCAGCTGCTGCTGTCTTAGCTTCAGCCTGGCCTCTTCCAACCTCAGCTTTCTGAGTTCCCTTTCCATGGTGTTATCCTCAGGGTGGGAGGCTTGGGAATTCTGAGACACAGACGAAATGTGGGAATTGGCAAAGTGTGACTTGTTTCTAACTGGCTGGACTCTGGTAACCTGGTCTTTTGGAGTGAAAGGGCCCTACTAGTGTGTGACCCACTCCCACTACCAGTGTCACTAAATGGCCTGTTAGCTGGCAGGTCTTTGGATGAACCCTCTCCAGCATCCTCAGGGGACTCCTCTGAGTCTTCCTGGGTACCCCACTCCTCTACCTCCAGATCCTGGGATGGGCTAGACTGGTTCTGGTCACTTTCTAGGAGAAGGCTAAGGAGAATATCTTTCGTAGGGTTCTTACCAATGCTTAAACCTCTTTCAATGCAGAGACCCCCTCAAACGTTTAAAGTTTAAACTACCATATGTTGCTTGGACAACTGTGGGATTAAGTTCTACTGCAGACATGATTGTTAGAAAGGGTTTAGGACAGAGAGAAAAAAGTTTAGAAACTTAAGAGAGAAAAACTTTTTCAAACTTTTCAAAAGTTTTGAAAACTTTTCTCAAACTTTTTAGAAACTTTGTAGAAAGAAAGTTAAACTGTTTTGGTTAACTGTGTATATTCTGAAGTATTTGGAATATGTTTTTCTCATGAAAAGCACCAATGAGAAAGTTGTAAAGCAGTTACAAGTACTTATCCCACCGCTGCACCACCAATGTAGGAGGCTGGCCTGGCTTATAGTGGGTACCTGATGGTACTTACACCTTGTGTCAGGTCCAGTTATCCCTTATTAGTAGATTAGTAGTGTTCTAGCAGCTTGGGCTGATAGAGGTAGCTATAGCAGAGCAGCTTAGGCTGAACTAGGAGACATACAAAGCTCCTACTATACCACTTATATCATATAGCACTATATCATAACAAACACAATACTTTATTTAAGTGACAATGTGTCAGACATATCCCAGAGGATATACTCCCTTGGGAGGTAAGTAATATACACAAAATATACACACAAACCAAAATCAGGTAAGTACACAGAAAAGTCGGTCAAACACTGTGGAATACAATAGGATGCAATAGGCCTAGGGGCAACACAAACCATATACTAAGAAAGTGGAATGCGAACCACAAATGGACCCGAGGCCTAGTGCAGAGGGTCAGTGGGAGTGTAAGAAAACACTAAGGGTGTCCAATACACCCCACCCCAAGACCCTGAAAAGTAGGAGTAAAGTTACCCTACTTCCCCAGAAACACACTAAAGTCATGATAGGAGATTCTGCAAAGGCAACAACTGACTGGAAGCGCTGTGTGATCTCTGGAGGCGGGGCAGGAGCCCTTTAAAACTTGTTCGCGCTCCCGCCGTCGCGGGAAGCAGCGCTGTGTGATCTCTGGAGGCGGGGCAGGAGCCCTTTAAAACTTGTTCGCGCTCCCGCCGTCGCGGGAAGCGCTGTGTGTTCTCTGGAGGCGGGGCAGGAGCCCTTTAAAACTTGTTCGCGCTCCCGCCGTCGCGGGAAGCGCTGTGTGATCTCTGGAGGCGGGGCAGGAGCCCTTTAAAACTTGTTCGCGCTCCCGCAGCGCGGGACGCGCCCGGGCGAAGCCCGGGCCAAGGGCGGGCCCGTCCTGCGCCCGTCAGCGGCTGACAGAGGCTGGGCTGGGCCACCCCCCTAACATCTATCTCCCAAGAAGGCCATATTGTACTCAGTCCCTTTTGCTATTTCCTACTCTGTCTCCCCAGTCAGCTGCTCCATTTAATCTGACACCTTATCATTTAACCCTGCACCTACACTAACACCAGATGGGCAAAAGGAAAGCAATAGAGGCAGGGGCCGGGGCAGTACTAAAAGCCAAGCGAAAAAGGCATAAGCATGCTGCTAGCAATTGCGTTATGGATAGAATCGACTCTCTCCTGGGCGAATGCAACGGAATACTAACTAGCCCCCAGGGAAACATTTCTATTGCAACTGGGGAGGGGCCCACTTCAACTAGCAGGAAGGAAGGTTCCATGAAAATCGCTGAGATTTTCATGAAACGTGGGCAACAAGTTACTGACACTACAGGGGCGGGTGAAAGTAGGAACGTTATCACCCATGCAGCCCCCTCCCTAGCAGAAGACCTACCACTTGCCACCAACGATTCCATCCAGCTCAGTAACCGCTTCAATCCCCTAACCAACCTCCCTGAATCACGCGACGACATCAACCCAGACACCCTGGCAGATGGGCCAGCAGCAACCAACACGCACTCTCCTCATGTAACCCCACAGCATATCGAATACATACAAGCTCTAAGGAAGGAAGTCACAGAACTCAAGCATATGGTTAACTCATTACTTGCAATAGTAAAACAGCTAACCCACGCAAATAACACGACCACCAGTAACCTTGCCCAAAATCCAATCCTATCAGGCATCACAACAAACTCGCCCAACTCCTCTGCTTCTAGCCACGCTGGCCCTCACCCTACCAAAGAAAAGACCATGAACTCCCACCAGTCTCCCCTCTTCCGCAATTTAGGCATAGGAAATTCACTAGACATCTATCATAATACCCTCAAACCCATGAGCAACACCGCCTCAAAATACTCTACACAACCTGCCACTGACCAGTCCCATTTAGGTAATATAGTTCTAATGGTTAACGTTCCCAAGTTAACCACATTGGCGCGCAAGGAAGGGGTAGACTCTATCAAAAACAAGGCAATCCACTGGATTCGCCATGTTAGAGGCTGCCGATCCATAATACGTGAGGACCTAATTACCGTAGTACGACGGCCAGACCCGGGAACTCACTTTGATATACTAAAACTGACACTCAAGAACAGGACCATGGCGAACAATCTGGTGGCCCTAGACGCAAGAACAAGCCCACCTGCACACTCACGCATCCAGTTTAAACAGCCCAGGTCACCCACGCTCCACGAGGAACGCCCGAGTTACCACCCGGCAGAAAACCTATCCCCTCTTGGTAAACATGATTGACTCACAGCCCCACCTAAAATCTATGCAGGCAAACCTTGCAACCTTCCAACATCCATCACCCCCAGATCCTCCTTTTACCCCACCACTGTCTGTCCATGTATTCACCCCCCTACCCATGATACCGCGACCATTTCCGGCTCACCGAGCAATCATGACAACGATGCTCCACCCATCTTGCAGGCACATTGCCCACCAAACCTAGAGCTGCTGTCTAGGCCTGCAAGCATCTCCTTGATCAGGACCAGGCCTGTTCCAACAGAGGAACATCACCAACCACCACAAACCTCACGGGCAAACATTGGCATCAACCCATCCCTGCTCCCCCAGCCACATCTGCCAAACCAACCCCTGACAGCCAACCTCAAAAACCCCGGGCATTTAGGTAGGACAACTCAGTCACAATCTGGGGTACGACTTGTCTCATGGAACGTGGCAGGTTTGAAATCTATTCTTCCCCTTCCATCCTTCTCCTCATTTATTGACGAACATGACATATGTCTCCTACAGGAAACATGGTCACTCGACCCACTCTTCCGAACAGGCTACTCAAATTTCCACATCCCCGCTGTGGCCAGCACGAGAGGCAGGCCCTCAGGGGGTCTGACCATCTGGATCAAAACATCGCTTAGCTGCCATATATCACAGCTACCTACCGCCTCTCCCGACCTGTTAGGCCTTCGTCTATCCTTTGGGCCTGACTCTGTGGTGAACATCTTTAATATCTACGCTCGAGGGGTCAGGGGGGGTCAAGTCTCCAAAACCCTCTGCGCCCTCGTAGCCCTCTTACAAAATTATCCCCGCCATCATAAAACCATTGTGGCTGGGGACTTCAACGTCACATTCGAACCCCTTGACTGGGACGATCTCAGGTCCACCCGCGAGGAAGATCAAGTCTGGTCTATCCCCGCCCTGTCCATTGCACCCATCAAAAGGTGGACGTCGGTTGCGATTCAGGTAAAATCATTGACCATGGAGTTTGGACTCAGGGCGCTAAATGGCAGAACTAATTCAGACACCAACGGTAGTCACACATACAACAAAACGAACCACACCAGCAGAATCGATTATTGCCTATTCGATATAAGATTATGGCCTCTAGTCATCGATATGACAATCATCGAACGGACCGAAAGTGATCACAACCCTCTTTCTGTCCACACATTAACCCTAGGTAACCTCCCAGCCACGTCTAACCCCGCAGCAGTAGCACCCGAGGGTATTAACCTGGCCAACAACAAAAGACACCTAAAATGGGTCAATATTGTGGCCCGGCCCGCACTCATCAATGCTGCCAACAACACCCTAAAATCCACACTAAGGGACCTAGAGGCAGGTTCTGCAACACCCCACCAGGAAATTAGCTCAATCCACACCTCCTGCTTTAGGGATATCGCAACCCACTTCTCAGCACCCCCAGCCCACGACGACAAACGACCCAAAGCCAGGCACCGCTGGTTCAACAAAACGTGCCGGTCCCTAAACAAGCGCCTAGTTCAAGCCATTAAATCCAAGGACCCCATCGCCATCCGCGTAGCTAGGAAGTCCTATAAATCTGCAATATGCATAGCCAAGCGTGATCAAGATAGCAAATGGTGGACATCACTCAGCGACGCTGTGCGCGAGAGAAATTATAGTCTGTTCTGGTCCCTGGCAGCGCGAGGCCCAGAAACCAGTGGTTTGGACATCACAACCAATATTGCCCCAAGAGACTGGATAGCCCACTTTAGTAGTCTGTACTCTCCTGATCATGATAGCCCCACCTCTGTTTGTACGGGCCCCCTCCTATTTCACTCGTTAGCACCAACCACCGCAGCACCCCTGTTGTTCTCCCAAAGTGATATAACTTACTCTCTAAGCACTCTAAAACGCGGCAGGGCCCCTGGTTCAGACTGCGTCCCAGCAGACCTATTCTCAACAGACCTAGCATCCTGGTCAAGATATCTCACCATTCTAGCTAACGCAATAGCATCTGGGGCGCCAATTCCCGACTCTTGGAAAGCGGCCATTGTTATTCCAATCTTTAAAAAGGGCGACAGATCTCTTCCCTGTAACTATAGACCCATTAGTCTAATTGACTGTGTCCAAAAAGTCTTCTGCCACTGCCTCCTAGGGAAGATAGAAGAATGGATAATTGACCACGATATCCTCAGCCCCCTCCAAGCCGGTTTCCGAAAGAAGATTTCCACCACTGATCAAGCCCTCAGATTCCTATTATTATATTGGAAAACAGTGTTCATCGGTAAAGGCAGCCTTTATGTAGCTTTCGTGGACCTCAAATCTGCTTTTGACCTAGTACCTCGCAACAAACTGTGGGTCACTCTCTCTCGGATGGGAATCCCGGAACACATCCTTGCCATTTTGATACGACTCCACGAGGACAACTACGCACAAGTCAGGTGGGGCAACAAGGGCCAACTTACCGATAGAATCCACGTCTCTAGGGGTGTGCGGCAAGGTTGCGTACTTGCCCCGACCCTCTTTTCCCTGTACATCAACGAAATTGTCCCCTCCCTCCTCAGACTGCAGGCTGACGCACCTTCACTTGGCACACAAAAAATCCCAGTCTTACTCTTTGCCGATGACACTCTTTTGATATCTAAGACCCCTAGTGGTCTAAGGAAACTCCTTGCGTGCTTCGAGCATTTCTGTTCATCCCAGGGACTCGAAATCAACGCAACGAAAACCAAACTAATGACCCTTAATCCCCACAGATCTTTCAAAGGGAAATTTACTCTAGAGGGCTCCTCACTCGAGAAGGTGGGCATTTTCAGCTACCTGGGCATAACACTCACTGACAACATGTCCTGGAAGCCACACATAGGAAAACAAGCCCTTAAATTAAGACAAACAACTGGGGCTCTACTAAAAAACTTCCACCTCTCACACACAAAACCAATTCGCCCAGCATTACAATTATACGAAGCCCAGGCAGTTTCCTCAGCGCTCTACGGGGCTGAACTTTGGGGTTATACCAAAACCCAAGACCTAACCACCGCTGAAAACAACTTCTTAAGAAACCTTGTGTCCCTTCCGCTAAGCACCCCACTGTTCCCTCTTTTCAAGGACCTCGGCATCAAACGCATTGGTCACAAAGCCCGCCTGCGACCTCTGCTGTACTGGCGGCGTCTCTGGACCACTCCGGAACTTGTCATCTTCACCGAAGCTCTACAGGTCATCCTAAAAGCCGACCACCTGCACAGAATCCCCAGGCTACGATCCATCAAGGATTTACTCCACTCTATCGGGCTCGATGATCTCTGGAACTCACCAGCCACGTCAGTCTTTCCCTCGAAAAGCGAACTAAAGAAACTTTACTGGCAAAGGGCCAACAACGAAGACACTCGGGCTGCACTCCACACTACATTATCTTGTGACTTTGCCAACCTAAAAGAGTCATGCAAGTACGAAACTTTTTGGGACCTAATCACGGCCCCAAGGGAAAGGAAACTGTACTTCCAGCTCCGCATTGGAACACTCCCATTAAGACTTTTCACCAGCAGCTGGTCACACAACGAATCCACCGCATGCCCTGCTTGCAAAGCCCCCGTGGAGAATCTCCCTCACCTCCTTTTTGTATGCCCCGCGTATACTGCCCCCCGTAGGAAATGGCTGGCCCCGGCATGCAGACTACTGGGAGCACGCTGCTCTGCGCTAGCTCTGCGAATCCTTAGATCAGACACCAGGCCCACGCTAGTGATCGCTATCGCCAAATTCCTCGGAGCTAGTTGGCTTATTAGAGGGAAAACTCTCCTGGACAAAGACTCCAAATAAGACTGTCCCAACATCCTGCAGAGTGCATTTCACTTCATTTCATTTTATCTAATTTCATTCCATTTTATTCTATCTCATTTTTATTCCATTTTAATTTTTATTTATATTTTATTCCCTTTTATCACCATATTTACCTGCAATTTTTTTTTATCATGTGCATTTATTTGTATTTATTACTGCTCGCGCTTTTTTTGGCTCTTGTAGCCGCAATAAAGCTTCTTTGAATTGACTGCAAAGCACTGAAGACGGATTCCTGAACCTGAGGACCTGTAAAGGCAGGGGACCAAGTCCCAGAGTCACGAAAGTGTCCAGGGGGGCAGGAGCCCACTAAACCCCAGACGAAGGTGTAAAATGGCTGCCTTCTGGTAGAAGAAGCTGAAGATTCTGCAACAACGGAAGAAGCCAGGAACTTCGTCTTTGCACAGTAGATGTCACAGGGCGTGCTGGAGGATGCAGAGTTGTTTCCACGCAGAAAGACTGCAAACAAGCCTTGCTAACTGCAAAGGCCGCAGTTGAAGAAAATGGGTGCTGCCCGGGCCCAGTAAGGACCAGGAAGTCGCCCCTTGGAGGAGGAGACAGAGGGGGTGTTCAGCAGCACAGAGAGCCCACGCAGAAGCAGGCAGCACCCTCAGAAGCACTTGAACAGGCGTTCAAGAAATCTGAGCATGGAGGTTGTCTAAACACTATCAAGAAGGGTCCCACGAAGTCGGTGGTCAACTCAGCGAGTTGAGCAATGCAGGACGGAGTGCTGGGGACTTGGGCTATGCTGTGCACTAAGGATTCCTTGCAAAAGTGCACAGAAGCCCTAGCTGCTGCAGTTCACGCAGTACACAGGATTACTGTCTGGTGTGGGAAGACAAGGACTTACCTCCACCATATTTGGACAGAAGGACCACTGGACTGTCGTGGTCACTTCGATCTAGCTCCTGTGTTCCAGGGACCACGCTCGTCAAGATGAGAGGGGATCCAGAGGACTGGTGAAGCAGACATTTGGTGCCTGCGTTAGCAGGGAGAAGATTCCGTCGACCCACAGGAGATTTCTTCTTGGCTTCCAGGGCAGGGTGAAGGCAGACAGCCCTCAGAGCATGCACCACAAGGAAACAGACGATAAAGCAGGCAGGATTAGGAGCTACAATGTTGCTGGTAGTCGTCTTGCTAATTTGTTGCGGTTTTGCAGGCGTCCTGGAGCAGTCAGCGGTCGATTCTTGGCAGAAGTCGAAGAGAGAGATGCAGAGGAACTCTGGTGAGCTCTTGCATTTGTTATCTGAAGAGAAACCCACAAGAGAGACCTCAAATAGCCCTCAGAGAAGGATTGGCCACCTAACCAGGTAAGCACCTATCAGGTGGGGTCTCTGACGTCACCTGCTGGCACTGGTCACTCAGAGGCCTCCATTATGCCCTCACACCTCTTCATTCAAGATGGCAGAGGTCTGGGACACACTGGAGGAGCTCTGGGCACCACCCTTGGGGTGGAGATGGACAGGGGAGTGGTCACTCCCCTTTCCTTTGTCCAGTGTCGCACCGGAGCAGGGGCTGGGGGATCCCTGAACTGGTGTAGACTGGTTTATGCAAGGAGGGCACCATCTGTGCCCTTCAAAGCATTCCCAGAGGCAAGGAGAGGCTACTCCTCTCAGGCCCTTAACACCTATTTCCAAAGGGAGAGGGTGTAACACCCTCTCTCAGAGGAAATCATTTGTTCTGCCTTCGTGGGACTGGGCTGCCCAGACCCCAGGAGTGCAGAAGCCTATCTGCGGGTTGGCAGCAGCAGTAGCTGCAGTGAAAACCCCATAGAGGTAGTCTGGCAGTACCCGGGGTGCATGCTGGAGCCCCAGGGATGCATGGGATTGGCACCCCAATACCAGATCTGGCTTGGGGGGACAATTCCATGATCTTAGATATGCTACATGGCCATATTCGGAGTTGCCATTGTGAAGCTACATATAGGTATTGACCTATACGTAGTGCATATGTATAAAATGGTGTCCCCGCACTCACAAAGTCCGGGGAAATTGCCCTTAACAATGTGGGGGCACCTTGGCTAGTGCCAGGGTGCCCTCACACTTAGTAACTTTGCACCTAACCTTCACTAAGTGAGGGTTAGACATATAGGTGACTTATAAGTTACTTAAGTGAAGTGTAAAATGGCTTCGAAATAACGTAGACGTTATTTCACTCAGGCTGCAGTGGCAGTCCTGTGTAATATTGGTCTGAGCTCCCTATGGGTGGCAAAAGAAATACTGCAGCCCATAGGCATCTCCTGGAACCCCAATACCCTGGGTATCTAGGTACCATATACTAGGGAATTATAAGGGTGTTCCAGTATGCCTATCAGAATTGGTAAAAATGGTCACTAGCCTGCAGTGACAATTTTAAAAGCAGAGAGAGCATAAGTACTGAAGTTCTGGTTAGCAGAGCCTCAGTGATACAGCTAGGCACCATACAGGGAACACATTTAGGCCACAAATTATGAGCAATGGGGTCCTGGCTAGCAGGATCCCAGTGAGACAGGCAAAAACAAACTGACACACAAGTAAAAATGGGGGTACCATGCCAGGCAAGATGGTACTTTCCTACACCTGCTTGTTACAGTACCACATTCCGGTGGTGTTGTCCGTGTACAACTGCACAACCTTCCCTCTCACAATAGGAAGAAATGCTTTAATGCTAGTCGGATCGCCCAGAGCTCCAACAAGTGGATATGGAGCCCGGACTCCGCCGGAGACCAATGACCTCTGATCTCCACCTTTCCCAGATGGCCGCTCCATCCCAGAAGTGACGCATCTGTCACTACTGTGAGATCTGGTTGGGGAAGGGAGAGGAGTCGCCCTTGACCCAATCGCAGTTCACTAACCACCACTGCAGATCCTTTGCAGTTCCCTCCAAGATCTGAACCACATTGGTAAGATTCCCCTGATGCTGTGCCCATTGGAACTTCAGGGCCCACTGCAGAGCCCTCATACGCCATCTGGCATGCTTGACCAATAGGATGCTGGAAGCCATGAGTCCCAGCAGCCTCAGAGTCTGTTTCACCGAAATCCAGGATAGAGGCCGAAACATTGGTATCACAACCTGAATATCCTTAACTCGCTGCTCGGGAGGCTAGGCCCGATACAGCACTGTCTCCAGATCAGCTCAGATAAAAGTGAGCTTCTGAGAGGGAGTCAGGTGTGACTTTGGCACATTGGTAGTGAGACCCAGCGAGGGCAGGAGGTTCGCCATCGCCTGGAGATGGGTGACGAGAGCCTGGGGTGTGGGAGCCTTCAACAGCCAATCGTCGAGGTAAGGGGGAAGACTGAAATTCCTGACCTGCACAAATGCGCTGCTAGCACCGCCATCACCTTCGTGAACACCGGAGGGGCACTGGTGAGACTGAAAGGGAGCAAGGTAAACAACGTGCTCTTGGCCCACCTTGAACCGCAGGTAACGCCTGTGGGCTGGCAGGATGGGGATATGAAAATACACGTCCTGCAAGTACAACGCTACCATCCAGTCTCCTTGATCTAGGGCAGACAAGACCTGAGCAAGAGCGAGCATCTTGAATTTCTCCTTCTTGAGGAAGAGTTTGAAGTCCCTTAAATCTAGGATAGGGTGAAGGCCCTTGTACTTTTGGGAATCAGAAAGCAGGGGGAATAACAACCACTGGCTGACATCGGGACCCTTTCTATGGCTCCCTTGGCCAAGAGAGCTGTAACTTCCTTGCGAATCAAACCTAAATGGTCCTCCATCAGCCGTTCTTTTGTCGGAGGGATAGAGGGAGGGAAAGACTGGAAGGGGAGGGAATAGCCCTTCTGTATGATCTGCAGAACCCACTTGTCCGTTGTGCTGAAAAGCCAGTGAGGGAGATCAAATTGAATCCTCCCTCCAACTGGACGGACGAGGTCCTGCAGAACCACACTAGGAGGGCTTGGGCGCAGTGGAGGTGGGCTGTATGGAGGTCGACATCTGGCCAGACCCTCGGAGTCTGATGGTACCACGACCACATCCTCTTCCAGGATGTTGTGAAGCCTGAGGAACTGTGGCTGGCGTGGTACCACGCCCCGCCCAAAGCCTTGAATGGGCAAAAGAGAGACTGCTGTCATGCTGGCACTGAAAGGCCCAAGGATCTGGCCGAAGCTCGAGAATACTTGAATCTCTCAAGCGCTGTAGGAAGGTAGCCTCTTTCTAGCCTTGTTACCCCCACTTTTGGCCTGTTTGTGAGCATATGTCAGGGTGGTTTTACTGTCTCACTGGGATCCTGCTAGCCAGGGCCCCAGTGCTCATAGTGGAAACCCTATTTGTCAGTGTTTTTTAAATGTCTCACTGGGACCCTGCTAGCCAGGGCGCCAGTGCTCATAGTTTGTGGCCTGAATGTGTTCCCTGTGTGGTGCTTAATTGTGTCACTGAGGCTCTGCTAACCAGAACCTCAGTGCTTATGCTCGGTCTGCATTTTTACCAATTCTGATTGGCACACTGGAACACCCTGATAATTCCCTAGTATATGGTACCTAGGTACCCAGGGTATTGGGGTTCCAGGAGATCTCTATGGGCTGCAGCATTTCCTTTGCCATCCATAGGGATCTGAGACAATTCTTACACAGGACTGCCACTGCAGCCTGAGAAAAATAACGTCCACGTTATTTCACAGCCATTTTACACTGCACTTAAGTAACTTATAAGTCACCTATATGTCTAACCCTCACTTGGTGAAGGTTAGATGCAATGTTACTAAGTGTGAGGGCACTCTGGCACTAGCCAAGGTGCCCCCACATTGTTCAAGGCAATTTCCCCGGACTTTGTGAGTGCGGGGACACATTACACGTGTGCACTACACATAGGTCAATACCTATATGTAGCTTCACAATGGTAACTCCGAATTTGGCCATGTAACATGTCTAAGATCATGGAATTGTCCCCCCATGCCAAATGTGGTATTGGGGTGCCAATCCCATGCATCCCCGGGGCTCCAGCATGCACCCCGGGTACTGCCAAACTAGCTCTCTGGGGTTTTCACTGCAGCTACCGCTGCTGCCAACCCTCAGACAGGTTTCTGCCCTCCTTGGGTCTGGGCAGCCCAGTCCCACGAAGGCAGAACAAAGGATTTCCTCTGAGAGAGGGTGTTACACCCTCTCCCTTTGGAAATAGGTGTTAAGGGCCTGAGAGGAGTAGCCTCTACTGGCCTCTGGAAATGCTTTGAAGGGCACAGATGGTGCTCTCCTTGCATAAACCAATCTACACCGGTTCAGGGATCCCCTAGCCCCTGCTCTGGCGCGAAACAGGACAAAGGAAAGGGGAGTGACCAATCCCCTGTTGTAATGAAATGCCTCCTTGGCATGGTTACCCCCTAACTTTTTGCCTTTGCTGATGCCAAGTTATGATTTGAAAGTGTGCTGAGGCCTGCTATCCAGGCCCCAGCACCAGTGTTCTTTCCCTAACCTGTACCTTTTTCTCCACAATTGGCACACTCTGGCATCCAGGTAAGTCCCTTGTAACTGGTACCCCTGGTACCAAGGGCCCTGATGCCAGGGAAGGTCTCTAAGGGCTGCAGCATGTCTTAGGCCACACTGGGGACCCCTCACTCAGCACAGACACACTGCTTGCCAGCTTGTGTGTCCTGGTGGGGAGAAAATGGCTAAGTCGACATGGCACTCCCCTCAGGGTGCCATGCCAACCTCACACTGCCTATGGCATAGATAAGTCACCCCTCTAGCAGGCCTTACAGCCCTAGGGCAGGGTGCACTATACCATAGGTGAGGGCATAAGTGCATGAGCACTATGCCCCTACAGTGTCTAAGCAAAACCTTAGACATTGTAAGTGCAGGGTAGCCATAAGAGTATATGATCTGGGAGTCTGTCATACACGAACTCCACAGCACCATAATGGCTACACTGAAAACTGGGAAGTTTGGTATCAAACTTCTCAGCACAATAAATTCACACTGATGCCAGTGTACATTTTATTGTGAAATACACCCAGAGGGCATCTTAGAGATGCCCCCTGAAAACATACCCGACTTCCAGTGTGGGCTGACTAGTTTTTGCCAGTGTGCCACACACCAGACATGTTGCTGGCCACATGGGGAGAGTGCCTTTGTCACTCTGTGGCCAGTAACAAAGCCTGTACTGGGTGGAGGTGCTTCTCACCTCCCCCTGCAGGAACTGTAACACCTGGCGGTGAGCCTCAAAGACTCACCCCCTTTGTTACAGCGCCACGGGGCATCCCAGCCAGTGGAGATGCCCAGCCCTCCGGCCACAGACCCCACTTTTGGCGGCAAGGCCGGAGGAGATAATGAGAAAAACAAGGAGGAGTCACTGGCCAGTCAGGACAACCCCTAAGGTGTCCTGAGCTGAGGTGACTCTGACTTTTAGAAATCCTCCATCTTGCAGATGGAGGATTCCCCCAATAGGATTAGGGATGTGCCCCCTCCCCACCGGGAAGCCACCCTCAGGGCTAGTAGCCATTGGCTACTAACCTCCCAGACCTAAACACCCCCCTAAATTGAGTATTTAGGGGCCCCCAGAAACAAGGAAGATAGATTCCTGCAACCTGAAGACGAAGAAGGATTGCTGACCTGAAGCCCTGCAGAGAAGACGGAGACACCAACTGCTTTGGCCTCAGCCCTACCGGCCGGTCTCCTCACTTCAAGACAAACTGCAACAGCGACGCATCCCCCAGGGTCCAGTGACCTCTGAAGCCTCAGAGGACTACCCTGCATCTAAAAGGACCAAGAACTCCCGAGGACAGCGGCCCTGTTCCACAAAGACTGCAACTTTGCATCAAAGAAGCAACTTTTAAAGACCACACGTTTCCCGGCGGAAGCGTGAGACTTTCCACTCTGCACCGACGCCCCCGGCTCGACCTGAGGAAAACCAACATTACAGGGAGGACTCCCCGGCGACTGAGAGCCCGTGAGTAGCCAGAGTTGACCCCCCTGAGCCCCCACAGCGAAGCCTGCAGAGGGAATCCAGAGGCTCCTCCTGACCGTGACTGCCTGCTTCAAAGAACCCGACGCCTGGGAAACACCCTGCACCCGCAGCCCCCAGGACCTGAAGGATCCGACCACCAGTGCAGGAGCGACCACTAGGTGGCCCTCTCCCTAGCCCAGGTGGTGGCTACCCCGACGAGCCCCCGCCCCCCTTGCCTGCCTGCATCGCTAAAGAGACCCTTGGGTCTCTCATTGAAACCTATTGCAAACCCGACGCCTGTTTGCACTCTGCACCCGGCCGCCCCTGTGCCACTGAGGGTGTACTTTCTGTGCTGACTGGTGTTCCCCCTGGTGCCCTACAAAACCCCCCTGGTCTGCCCTCCGAAGTCACGGGTACTTACCTGCTGGCAGACTGGAACCGGGTCACCCCATCTCCATTGAAGCCTATGCGTTTTGGGCACCACTTTGACCTCTGCACCTGACCGGCCCTGAGCTGCTGGTGTGGTAACTTTGGGGTTGCCCTGAACCCCCAACGGTGGGCTACCTTGGACCCAACCTTGAACCCTGTAAGTGCTTTACTTACCTGTGAAACTAACAAATACTTACATCCCCCAGGAACTGTTGAATTTTGCAGTATCCAATTTTAAAATAGCTTATTGCCATTTTTGCCAAAACTGTACATGCTATTGTGATGATTCAAAGTTCCTAAGATACCTGAATGAAATATCTTTCATTTAAAGTATTGTTTGTAAATCTTGAACCTGTGGTTCTTAAAATACACTAAGAAAATATATTTTTCTATATAAAAACGTATTGGCCTGGAATTGTCTGTGAGTGTGTGTTCCTCATTTATTGCCTGTGTGTGTACAACATATGCTTAACACTACCCTCTAATAAGCCTACTGCTCGACCACACTACCGCAAAATAGAGCATTAGAATTATCTCTTTTTGCCACTATCTTACCTCTAAGTGGAACCCTTGGACTCTGTGCATGCTATTTCTTACTTTGAAATAGTACATACAGAGCCAACTTCCTACATTAACCATTCCAAAAAGAGTGACTTTCCTACATATTACCCCCCAAACAAAGGACAATACAACTAACCCTACCCAGTTGAGTCCTTATCGTCTAAGAGGAAATATCTGGAGAGTCCATGTGCATTGGAGTGGTTACTCCCAGGTGTATTTTCCACTGTATAGCCCCTTCCCTGTGGGGAGATGGACCACCATGTCAGTTTGGTATTTTCCCCAGTAATGTTTCTAAACGTTAGGACCTTTGGTTCTTGAGTTTTAGGTTGTTGCCTTAAATGCATTAGAGCAGAAAAATATTGCTGTCCCAATGGCTCTAGAGTAGGGCAGGGTTGCTGTCCTAAGGGTTGTAGAGCAGGACAGGGTTGTTGTCCTTGAGGCTCTAGAGTAGGACACGATTACTGCTCTAAACTAGGTTCCTCCCAGGTGAATTCTCCTGCACCTAGGAGCTCAGCTGGGTTAGCTTTAAGCTCCTCTGGCGTAGGTGCCACCCAAGGAGCAGTTTCTTACCTGGAGGTGGGACAGGGGGTGTTAGAACTGGGGTCTCTAGTTGGCAGAGGTATACACCCTTGTCCAAATAGGAATCTGTGAGAAAGTAGCCTCTTTCTAGCCTTGTTACCCCCACTTTTGGCCTGTTTGTGAGTGTATGTCAGGGTGTTTTCACTGTCTCACTGGGATCCTGCTAGCCAGGGCCCAGTGCTCATAGTGAAAACCCTATGTTTTTAGTATGTTTGTTATGTGTCACTGGGACCCTGCTAGTCAGGACCCCAGTGCTCATAAGTTTGTGACCTATAGGTATGTGTTCCCTGTGTGATGCCTAACTGTCTCACTGAGGCTCTGCTAACCAGAACCTCAGTGGTAATGCTCTCTCTTTACAAATTGTCACTAACAGGCTAGTGACCAATTTTACCAATTTACATTGGCATACTGGAACACCCTTATAATTCCCTAGTATATGGTACTGAGGTACCCAGGGTATTGGGGTTCCAGGAGATCCCTATGGGCTGCAGCATTTCTTTTGCCACCCATAGGGAGCTCTGACAATTCTTACACAGGCCTGCCACTGCAGCCTGAGTGAAATAACGTCCACGTTATTTCACAGCCATTTTACACTGCACTTAAGTAACTTATAAGTCACCTATATGTCTAACCTTTACCTGGTAAAGGTTGGGTGCTAAGTTACTTAGTGTGTGGGCACCCTGGCACTAGCCAAGGTGCCCCCACATTGTTCAGGGCCAATTCCCCGGACTTTGTGAGTGCGGGGACACCATTACACGCGTGCACTACATATAGGTCACTACCTATATGTAGCTTCACAATGGTAACTCTGAATATGGCCATGTAACATGTCTATGATCATGGAATTGCCCCCTCTATGCCATCCTGGCATAGTTGGACAATCCCATGATCCCACAGGTCTGTAGCTCAGACCTGGGTACTGCCAAACTGCCTTTCCCGGGGTTTCACTGCAGCTGCTGCTGCTGCCAACCCCTCAGACAGGTTTCTGCCCTCCTGGGGTCCAGCCAGGCTTGGCCCAGGATGGCAGAACAAAGGACTTCCTCTGAGAGAGGGTGTTACACCCTCTCCCTTTGGAAAATGGTGTGAAGGCAGGGGAGGAGTAGCCTCCCCCAGCCTTGGAAATGCTTTCATGGGCACACATGGTGCCCATTTCTGCATAAGCCAGTCTACACCGGTTCAGGGACCCTTCAGCCCTGCTCTGGCGCAAAACTGGACAAAGGAAAGCGGAGTGACCACTCCCCTGACCTGCATCTCCCCTGGGAGGTGCCCAGAGCTCCTCCAGTGTGCTCCAGACCTCTGCCATCTTGGAAACAGAGGTGCTGCTGGCACACTGGACTGCTCTGAGTGGCCAGTGCCAGCAGGTGACGTCAGAGACTCCTTCTGATAGGCTCCTTCAGGTGTTGCTAGCCTATCCTCTCTCCTAAGTAGCCAAACCCTCTTTTCTGGCTATTTAGGGTCTCTGTCTTTGGGGATTCCTTAGATAACGAATGCAAGAGCTCATCTGAGTTCCTCTGCATCTCTCTCTTCACCTTCTGCCAAGGAATCGACTGCTGACCGCGCTGGAAGCCTGCAAAACTGCAACAAAGTAGCAAAGACGACTACTGCAACTCTGTAACGCTGATCCTGCCGCCTTCTCAACTGCTTTCCTGGTGGTGCATGCTGTGGGGGTAGTCTGCCTCCTCTCTGCACTAGAAGCTCCGAAGAAATCTCCCGTGGGTCGACGGAATCGTCCCACTGCAACCGCAGGCACCAAAGAACTGCATCACCGGTACGGGGTCTCCTCTCAGCACGACGAGCGAGGTCCCTTGAATCCAGCAACTCTGTTCAAGTGACTCTCACAGTCCAGTGACTCTTCAGTCCAAGTTTGGTGGAGGTAAGTCCTTGCCTCCCCACGCCAGACTGCATTGCTGGGAAACGCGACTTTTGCAGCTACTCCGGCCTCCGTGCACTTCCGGCGGAAATCCTTTGTGCACAGTCCAGCCTGGGTCCACGGCACTCTAACCTGCATTGCACGACCTCCTAAGTTGTCCTCCGGCGACGTGGGACTCCTTTGTGCAACTTCGGGTGAGCACTGTTTCACTCCACTTCGTAGTGCCTGTGCCGGCACTTCTGCGGGTGCAGCTTGCTTCTCAGACGCCCCCTCTGTCCCCAGACACAATTGGCGACATCCTGGTCCCTCCTGGGCCACAGCAGCATCCAAAAACCCTAACCGCACGATTTGCAGCTAGCAAGGCTTGTTGGCGGTCTTTCTTCAGGAAAACACTTCTGCACGACTCTCCACAGCGTGAGGGATCCGTCCTCCAAAGGGGAAGTTCCTAGCCCTTGTCGTTCCTGCAGAATCTTCAGCTTCTACTGTCCAGTAGCAGCTACTTTGCACCCACAGCTGGCATTTCCTGGGCATCTGCCCATCTCCGACTTGCTTGTGACTTTTGGACTTGGTCCCCTTGTTCCACAGGTACCCTCGTTTGGAAATCCATCGTTGTTGCATTGCTGATTTGTGTCTTTCCTACAGAATTCCCCTATCACGACTTCTATGTCCTTTGGGGAACTTTAGTGCACTTTGCACTCACTTTTCAGGGTCTTGGGGTGGGCTATTTTTCTAACCCTAACTGTTTTCTTACAGTCCCAGCGACCCTCTACAAGGTCACATAGGTTTGGGGTCCATTCGTGGTTCGCATTCCACTTTTGGAGTATATGGTTTGTGTTGCCCCTATCCCTATGTGTCCCCATTGCATCCTATTGTAACTATACATTGTTTGCACTGTTTTCTAAGACTATTACTGCATATTTTGGTATTGTGTACATATATCTTGTGTATATTTGCTATCCTCCTACTGAGGGTACTCACTGAGATATTTTTGGCATATTGTCATAAAAATAAAGTACCTTTATTTTTAGTATATCTGTGTATTGTGTTTTCTTATGATATTGTGCATATGACACTAGTGGTACTGTAGGAGCTTCACTCGTCTCCTAGTTCAGCCTAAGCTGCTCTGCTAAGCTACCATTATCTATCAGCCTAAGCTGCTAGACACCCTATACACTATTAAGGGATAACTGGGCCTGGTGTAAGTATCCCTTGGTACTCACTACAAGCCAGTCCAGCCTCCTACAGAATCACAATCCTTAGTGTAAGTCACACACAATTCACATTATCCTATGCTCAACCTCTGGTACCTTGGCACTGAACAGTCAGGCTTACCTTAGAAGGCAATGTGTAAAGTATTTGTACAATAAATCTTGCAATCACACAGTAAGAACACCACAGAAAGACACCATACAGGTTTAGAAAAATATAGGATATTTATCTGATTAAATTAAGGTCAAAACAATCAAGATTTGATTATCACAAGTTGAAATATCATTTTTGTAATGATAAGAAGAGTCTTTAGGTCTTAAAATCAACAATTGTCTCTAGCAAACACAAAGTACCAGGTATAGTACACCCTGCCTTAGGTTAGTAGGGCCTGCAAGAGGGGTGACTTACAAATGCCACAGGCAGTAGTTTGTGGCCATGGCACCCAGAGAGAGGTGCCATGTCGACTTTGTATTTTTCTCCCCACCAGCACACACAAGCTGCTAGGCAGTGTGCATGTGCTGAGTGAGGGGTCCCCAAGTGTGGTATAATACATGGTGCAGCCCTTAGAAACCTTTCCTGGCCACAGGGCCCTTGGTACCATGGGTACCTTTTACAAGGGACTTAACTGTGTGCCAGGGCAGTGCCAATTGGTGATACAAAGGTACAGTTTTAGGGAAAGAACACTAGTGCTGGGGGGCTGGTTAGCAGGGTCCCAGAACACTTTCTATCAAACTTGGCATCAACACTATGCAAAAAGTGTGTGTGGGGTGGGGGGGGACCATGCCAACAGGGGCACTTTCCTACAAGAGCCCACCAGGTACTGATGTAGCTGATCAGAAATACAATTGTTAAGAATGTGCTCTCTTAAAATCAGATTGTACAAGCCCCGATGGTCACTTATTTGGCTTCCATACAACCAGCCTTTCAGAGCTTTAACAGAGCAGTCCACAATATCTATCCAGTCCTAGGAACACTCCTTTTTAGTCTCCCTGAACTTGATTCTATACTGTTCAGTGGTTAGCTCAAATCCATCTAATAGTGCATTATTAAGTGCTTGATAATCATCTGCATCATCTTCTCTGACAGCGAGGAGTCTGTCTCTGCCTTTGTCCAAGCACAGCCACAAGATTTCTGCCCACTGTCTCGGAACGACCTTTTGTACTTTACAGAACCTCTCTAAGGTAGTGAACCATTTGTGAATGTCATCTCTCAACTTGTAAGGTGGGACTGTACTACTCAGGTTCCTATATTCATAGGAGTCCTCCTCGACCCTGATGTCCCTAAAGTTTTTATTGCTGCCACCATAGGGAGCTAGCCCCAAACCCTGTCTCTCCCTCTCCAATGCCAAGGACTCCCTATCTAGGGATAACTGATACTGCTGCAGTCTAAGTTTGGCCTCCTCCTAACTTAGCTTTCTGAGTTCCCTATCTTTAGAATCTTCCCCTGAGTTGGAGTAGTGGGTCTCATCAGACACTGATGAGACATGGGTCTTGACAGATTAGGAGGACCTAGTCCTCCTCCTGAGGGTCCTCTGAACCAACCTCCTATGTGTAGAAGTGGGCCTACTACGGTGACCCCCAGTTCTCTCTACCTACAGTGCTCCTAACAGGGCTGTGGTGTACTCCATATCCCTCCTGACCCTCCTCAGTGCAGCCTATGTCTACCCTGTCTAAGATTGGATGGCCAGTCTCTACGTCCTCCTCACCCTGGCAAACTGAGTAGCCCTGGTCACCCTGGAGTAGTAATCCCAGAAGTAGACTCTTGTTGGGATTTCTCCCCATCTTCAGCTTCCTAGAAGTGCACATCTCCCTCAACTCCTGAAAAGTGAAGCTCTCATATAAAGTGTCTGGGGCCTGAGTTTTCTTTTCCACTGGAGACATCTTTCTAGAGTGGTGTGATTTCACCTGACTACTCTAAGCAACTAGACTCCTTAAGACGTTTGGAGAAAGGGCTATGCCAGACCCCCAATTTACCCAAACTAGGAGACTAGTAATCTTGATCACTGAGTGCAGTGTGCTCCTAAAACCTAGTAGTGGACTTTACTGTGGAAATTTACTAGTGTCAGAGTGGTAAGGCAATTACAAGTGCCTTATCCCACCACTGCACCACCAATATAGGAATCTGGTCTGGTGTGTGGTCGACACCTATGGTGTTGTGACCTTATACCAGGTCCAGGTATACCCTATTAGTGAAGTATAGGCAGTGTCTAGGAATCCAGGGCTCTCTAGAGGTAGCTGTGGATGAGCAGCCAAGACTTATCTAGGAGACGTGCAAAGCTCATGCAACACCACTGTAGTCACACAGCACTTACACACATGATGGAACCCCACAGTGTTACAAAATAAAGGTACTTTATTATGGTAACACAACACAAAAATACTTACAGACAGTCCCCCCAACTGGAGGTAAGATTATATATATATATATATATATATATATATATATATATATATATATAATAGTAATCAGTAAGTAGCATAGAAACAACAAGTATTGACAATAATGATAGAAAATAGTGAGGGCCCTAAGGGAGGGCCAAACCATATACTAAGAAATTGGAATGAGAGATACAGTCCCCCACCCAAGTATGTGGAATTGTTGGAGGGGAGCTGGAAGAACTAGTAATCCGAAAAGGTGAGTACCTGAGTGACCCCCAGCAACCAGAGGTAAGTACATGGTCTTCCCAAGGACTAACAGGAGGAATTAGAAAACGGATTGTGCAAGAACAGGACCAGACAAGAAGAAATAAAAGGTGGATTTTGATACAAGAGAACCCGCAAAAGAAGGGATGGAGTGTCCAGTGGGGGCAGGAGCTACTACCCACATCTAAGGATGTAGAACCAGGTCGATGAGGAAAGAAGAAGACCAGCTGTGGAGCCCAGGAGCTGAAGCGGAGCTCTTGGAGTGTTGCAGATGGTGTCCCACATCGATTGTCGGGTCGCAGATGGTCAGTGGTGCAGGAGAGCCACCAACAAGACTTTGCAAATGCAAGTGGAGCAAAAGAAGAGTTGCAAGGCTGAAGAGGACCAGCAATGCCCAGGGGACTCGACCCTTGGAGAGGAGTCTGAGGTGACCCTCAGCAGTCAGGAGAGCCAACAGAAGCAGTCATAGCCCCCACAGGCAACCCACTGACAGTAGGCACAATAAGTCGCAATGAGGCCCAGTCAGCACACATGAAGAGGTGTCCCATGTCGCTGGAGCAGCAGAGAGGAGACTGAGCTTGGCAGGATGAAGTGCTGAAGGCCGGGGCTACACAGAGCCTGAAGATCCCTTGGAGCAGGAGCAAACATGCCTTGGTAGCCGCAAGATGGCTACTCCCCTGCAAGGAGAGGCAAGGGCTTACCGTCTCCCAAGTTAGAAAACGGACAGAGAGGACCAAGGAGACAACTCCAGACCACGACCTGTGATGCAAGATCGACGCAGTTCCAGAGTAGAACAGAGCCACATGGCCGAACGCTTTTGCAGCTGGTGCCGGCAGATGCAGGGGAGTGACTCCTTCATTCCAATGGAGATTCCTTCTTACGTCTTGGTGCAGTCTGAAGTCTTGACGACCTCAGAGGAATCACAGATGGGGAAATGGTGCAGTTGCTGCGAGGAGCCAAAGAAACAATGTTACAAACGCCGAGTCGCCACTGGAGTTGCAGTCTTGTCAGTTCCTTAAGAGCCAAGTTGCAGTTCCAGTGGCCAAAAGTAGAAGTAAATGATGGAGAGGAGTCCTGGATGAGGCTTGCGCATCGAATTTGAGGACCCACATGCAAGAGAGTAACTAAATAGACCTAAAAGGGGGATTGGTCACCTAACAAGGTGACCACCTATCAGGAGGAGGCTGGCCTGGTGTAGGAAAGTACAATCTTTCTTGGCACGTTACCACCATTTTTACCTGTATATCAGTATGTTTTTGCCTGTCTCACTGGGATCCTGCTGGTCAGGACCCCATTGCTCATAGTTTATGGCCTAATGTGTGTGGTGTGTATAGTGTTTGACTGTGTCACTGAGGCTCTGCTAATCATAACCTCAGTGCTTATGCTCTCTCTGCTTTGAAATTTGTCACTATAGGCTAGTGACTTAATTTACCAATTTCAATTGGCACACTGGACCCCCGTTATAGGTTCCTAGTATATGATACCTAGGTACCCAGGGCATTGGGGTTCCAGGAGATCCTTATGGCCGCAGCATTTATTTTGCCACCCATAAGCAGCTCAGACAAACCCCTTCACAGGACTGCCACTGCAGCCTGCGTGAAATAGTGCACACACTATTTCACAACCATTTTCACTGCACTTAAGTAACTTATAAGTCACCTATATGTCTAACCCTCACTTGCTGTAGGTTAGGTGCAAAGTTACTAAGTGTGAGGGCACCCTTGCACTAGCAAAGGTGCACCACATAGTTTAGGGCCAATTCCCAGGACTTATGAGTGCAGGGACGCCATTACATGCGTGCACTACTGTAGGAAAGTAACATCTTGCCTGGCATTCTACCCCCATTTTTACTTGTGTGTCAGTTTGTTTTTGCCTGTGTCACTGGGATCCTGCTAGCCAGGACCCCAGTGCTCATAGTTTGTGACCTAAATGTGTTCCCTGTGTGGTGCCTAACTGTATCACTGAGGCTCTGCTAACCAGAACCTCGGTGTTTATGCTCTCTCTGCTTTTAAAATTGTCACGGCAGGCTAGTGACCATTTTCACCAATTCTAATTGGCACACTGGAACACCCTTATAATTCCCTAGCATATGGTACATGGGTACCCAGGGTATTGAAGTTGCAGGAGATCCCTATGGGCTGCAGCATTTCTTTTGCCACCCATAGGCAGCTCAGACAATTCTTACACAGGACTGCCACTGCAGCCTGAGTGAAATAATGTCCACATTAGCTTCACAATGGTAACTCCAAACATGGCCATGTAACATGTCTAAGATCATGGAATTGTCCCCCCAAGCCAAATTTGGTACCTTAGAATTTCCCTCCAGGCGTCAGACTGGATCCGGAGATTTTTCTTTGAGCAATACCTTTGCGAGTCAGTAGGTGCCGTCGGTTGACTCCGAAGGCGTCATAGGCACTGTGGTCGCCGTGATGAAGTCGGGAGTAGTACATAGACGCCGCCCTCGCGCAGTGACGTCACTTTCTTTTAACGACTTTCCACACCAGAGCGTACAGCCGCCAAGAACACTGAGTTTGGTGCGCCAGAGCTAAGGACCTGAAAGGGGGGAATCCCTGTCCCTAGAAATCAGTTCGCAAGCGGGAGGATGGGTGGGCAGTAAGGAATCTGCAACTAGAATATGTCTCTACCAGATATTTCGTTCCCGAAGGTAAGTAACTTGTACATCTGATAGACTTCTAGTTGCAGATTCCTTACCTTAGAATAGATACCCAAGCAATGACATCCTTTGTGGTGGGCTGCGAACTAAGATCATACTAGAAAGTCCTGCAGGACCGAACGACCAAAGTAGCCGTCCCGACGGACCTGACTATCCAGGAAGTAATGCTTAGTAAACGTGTGCAGGAACTCTGTGTGCTAATCCAGTGGATGCAGCAGTGGCCCTGGTAGAATGAGCCTGCAAGCCGTCAGGAGGTTGCTTTTTTGCCAAAGCACAGCACATTTTGATGCAAAGAAGCACCCATCAAGAGATGGTACGCTTCTGCACCGCCTTCCCTGTCTTCGCACCCACATAGCCAAAAAAGAATTGATCGTCCACCCGGAAGTCTTTAGTACAATTGAGATAGAACGGCAATGCTCTTTTTGGGTCCAGACGGTGGAGTCTTACCTCCTCATGGGAAGGATGTGGGGGTGCGTAAAAGGTAAACAAAGTGATGGACTTGCCTGCATGAAATGGTGTAACCACCTTAGGAAGGAAGGAAGCCCTAGTGCGTAACACCACTTTGTCGGGGTGCACAGACAAGTATGGAGGCTTTGAAGAAAGGGCCTGAAGCTCACTCACCCTGCGAGCAGAGGTGATGGCGATGAGAAAGACAGTTTTGAATGTGAGGAGCCGTAAGGGACAATTATGCATTGGCTCAAACGGGGTACACATCAAGTAAGTAAGTACAAGATTAAGATCCCACTGAGGCATGATGAAGGGAGTGGGTGAGCCCCTTCAAGAACCTACCCACAAGAGAAGATTTAAAGAGTAAGGGCTGATCAGGAAGCCTAAGAAAGGCAGAAATGGCAGACAGATAACCCTTAAGGGTGCCCAATGCAAAGCCCTGCTGGGCTTAAGAAAGAATGAGTAGAAGAACCTCTGAAAGAGGGGTGGAAAGGGGGTCAACAGATTTGTTGGTGCACCATGCCACAAATTTATTCCAACGACAGGCGTATACAGTTTTAGTAGATGGATGCCTGGCTGCCAAGATAACATTGCAGACTTCGGGTGGAAGGGGCAAATGCCGTTAACTGTTGCCGTTCAATCTCCATGCATGAAGGCGGAGGTTGGACAGGTTCGGGTGGAGGACCGTCCCCTGCTGCTGCGACAGAAGATCCGCTCGAAGAGGCAGTCTGACTGGAGGATCGATGGACATGCTCAATAGCTCTGGATACCACACTCTTTAGCCCAGTCCAGAGCCAAGATAACTTGGGTCCAGTCGTACTTGATTTTCTTGAGAACTCAGGGCAGAAGAGGGATCGGCGGGAAGGCGTAAAGGAGGCCGGAGTTCCACTCAAGACGAAAAGCGTCTCCGAGCGAGTGCCGCCTTGGAAACTCCAACGCCCAAAATAGCTAACATTGCGCGTTCTCTGCGGAGGCTAACAGATCTAACCTAGGCTCTCCCCACTTGATAACAAGACCTTGCGCCAACTCCGGATGGAAACGCTATTCGTGATCGACAGTGCGTTCGCGGCTGAGTTCGTCTGCTCTGGCGTTGAGAGAGCCCGCCAGATGTTGAACCATCAGCGCAATGCCCTGATGCTCCAGCCATGTCCAGAGGCATAGTGCCTCCTAACAAAGGGTCCAGGACCCTACCCCACCTTGTTTGTTGGAGTACCACATGGCGGTAGTGTTGTCCGTAAACACTTGCACTACTTTCCCTTTGAGAGAGGGAAGGAAAGCTTTCAACACAAGTCTGATCGCTCGGAGCTCCAGCAAATTTATGTGTAGTCCCGACTCCGCTGGAGACCAGAGGCCTCTGATCTCCGCTTCTCCCATGTGGCTGCCCCAACCCAGAAGCGATGCATCTGTCACTTTAGAGAGATCAGGGTGGGGAAGGGAGAGGGATCTGCCAGTGACCCAATTGGGATTCAAAAGCCACCACTGCAGGTCTTTTGCAGTCCCTTCAGAGATCTGGACCATGTCGGAGAGATTCCCCTGATGCTGCGCTCACTGGAAATTAAGTCCCACTGCAGAGCCCACATATGCCACCTGGCATGTGTTATTAACAGGATGCAGGAGGCCAAGAGGCCCAGCAGCCTCAGAGTCTGTCTCACCGAAACCCAAAACCAAGGCTGAAAGATCGGAATCATAGCCTGAATGTCTTGGATTCGGTTTTGGGGAGGATAAGCCTGAAAAAGCAAGGTGTCCATGTAAGGAAATGCCTCCTTGGTATGGCTACCTCCTAACTTTTTGCCTTTGCTGATGCTAAGTTATGATTTGAAAGTGTGCTGGGACCCTGCTAACCAGGCCCCAGCACCAGTGTTCTTTCCCTAAACTGTACCTTTGTCTCCACAGCTGGCACAACCCTGGCACTCAGATAAGTCCCTTGTAACTGGTACCCCTGGTACCAAGGGCCCTGATGCCAGAGAAGGTCTGTAAGGGCTGCAGCATGTCTTATGCCACCCTAGGGACCCCTCGCTCAGCATATGCACACTGCTTCACAGCTTCTGTGTGCTGGTGGGGAGAAAATGACTAAGACGACATGGCACTCCCCTCAGAGTGCCATGCCAACCTGACACTGCCTGTGGCATAGGTAAGTCACCCCTCTAGCAGGCCTTACAGCCCTAACGCAGGGTGCACCATACCACAGGTGAGAGCATATGTGCATGAGCACTATGCCCCTACAATGTCTAAGCAAAACCTTAGACATTGTAAGTGCAAGGTAGCCATAAGAGTATATGGTCTGGGAGTTTGTCAAACACGAACTCCACAGTTCCATAATGTCTACACTGAAAACTGGGAAGTTTGGTATCCAACTTCTCAGCACAATAAATGCACACTGATACCAGTGTGCAATTTATTGTACATACACCCAGGGGGCATCTTCGAGATGCCCCCTGAATACCTACCCGACTTCTAGTGTAGGCTGACCAGTTCCTGCCAGCCTGCCACACACCAGACATGTTGCTGGCCACATGGGGAGAGTGCCTTTGTCACTATGTGGCTAGGAACAAAGCCTGTACTGGGTGGAGGTGCTTCTCACCTCTCCCCTGCAGGAACTGTAACACCTGGTGGTGAGCCTCAAAGGCTCACCCCTTTTGTTACAGCACCCCAGGGCATCCCAGCTAGTGGAGATTCCCGCCCCTCCGGCACTGCCCCCACTTCTGGCGGCAAGGCTGGAGGAGATAATGAGAAAAACAAGGAGTCACCCACCAGTCAGGACAGCCCCTAAGGTGTCCTGAGCTGAGGTGACCCCTGCCTTGAGAAATCCTCCATCTTGAGTTTGGAGGATTCGCCCAATAGGATTAGGGATGTGCCCCCTGATCCCCACAGGGAGGAGGCACAAAGAGGGTGTAGCCACCCTCAAGGACAGTAGCCATTGGCTACTGCCCTCCCAGACCTAAACACACCCCTAAATTCAGTATTTAGGGGCTCCCCAGATCTCAGGAAATCAGATTCCTGCAACCTGAAGAAACAAGAAGGACTGCTGACCTACAAGCCTGCAGAGAAGGAGAAAGACGACAACTGATTTGGCCCCAGTCCTAACGGCCTGTCTCCAACTTTGAAAACCTGCTCCAGTGACGCATCCGACAGGGATCAGAGACCTCTGAAGCCTCAGAGCACTGCCCTGGACTACAGGACCAAGAAACTCCAGTGAACAGCGGCCCTGATCAAAACCAGCTACTTCTTTGCAACAAAGAAGCAACTTCCAAGGACTTCACGTTTCCCGGCAGAAGCATGAGACTCTACACTCTGCACCCAATGCCCCCAGCTCGACCTGCAGAAAACCAACACCTCAGGGAGGACTCCCCGGTGACTGCGAGTCTGTGACTAACCAGAGACGACCCCCCCGATCCCCCACAGCGACACCTGCAGAGAGAATCCAGAGGCTCCCTCTGACCGCGACTGCCTGTAACAAGGGACCCGAAACCTGGAACCAACACTGCACGCGCAGCCCCCAGGACCTGAAGGAACCGAACTTCGACGCAGGAGTGACCCCCAGGTGACCCTCTACCTTGACCAGGCGGTGGCTGTCCTGAGAAGCCCCCCCTGTGCCTTCCTGCACCGCTAGAGTGACCCCCGGGTCCCTCCATTGTTTCCTATACAAAACCCGACTCCTGCTTTGCACACTGCACCCGGCCGACCCTGTGCCACTGAGGGTGTGTTTTGTGTGCCTACTTGTGGCCCCCCCAGTGCTCTACAAAACCCCCCTGGTCTGCCCCCGAGGACGCAGGTATACCTGCTGGCAGACTGGAACCGGAGCACCCCTGTTTTGCATAGGCGCCTAGGTGTTTTGGGCACCTCTTTGACCTCTACACCTGACCGGCCCTGAGTTACTGGTGTGGTAACTTTGGGGTTGCCTTGAACCCCCAACAGTGGGCTGCCTCTGCCCCATGACTGAGGCTTGTAAGTGTTTTACTTACCTCTTAATCTAACCTTTACTTACCTCCCCCAGGAACTGTTTATTTTTGCACTTTGAAAATAGCTTATTGCTATTTTTAAGAAGACTATCATGATATTGTTTCCATTCAAAGTTCCTAAAGTATCGAAGTGAAGTACCTTACATTTAAAGTGTTTAATGTAAATCTTGAACCTGTGGTTCTTAAAATAAACTAAGAAAAAATATTTTTCAACATAAAAACCTATTGGTCTGGAGTAAGTCTTTGAGTGTGTCTTCCTCATTTATTGTCTGTGTGTGTACAACAAATACTCAACACTACCCTCTGATAAGCCTACTGCTCGACCACACTACCACAAAATAGAGCACTAGAATTATCTACTTTTGCCACTATTATACCTCTAAGGGGAACCCTTGGTCTCTGTGCACACTATTTCTTACTTTGAAATAGTATATACAGAGTCAACTTCCTACACCATCTCATTGTTGAGAAAAAGGGTGAGGTTACCTACCTGGTAGACCTGGGCACTGCCAGGAGTCCCCTTAGGGTGCTCCATGCCAACCGCTTAAAACCCTACTATGACAGGGCTGCTCTCACCCTGCTCATGACAACTGATGAGGGACAGGAAGAAGGGAGTGACCCTCTCCCTGATCTCTTATCCACCACTGAAGCTGATGGCTTAGTGGAGGGAGTAGTACTTGCAGATTGCCTTACTGCTGAGCAGAAGGACAACTCTGTAAATCTCTTAAGTCAGTTTTCTGAACTCTTCTTACTGATACCAGGTACCACTACTTGGTGTGAGCATACAACCAATACTGGAGACAGTTTACCTGTCAGGAGTAAGATTTATAGGCAGCCTGACCATGTCAGGGACGGCATAAAACAAGAGGTGCAGAAAATGTTAGACTTAGGAGTGATTGCGCCTTCAGAAAGGCCATGGGCTAGCCCAGTGGTGCTTATCCCAAAACCTCACAGTAAGGATGGTAAAAGAGAGATGAGGTTTTGTGTTGACTATAGAGGGCTCAACCAAGTAACCAAGACAGATGCTCACCCTATACTCAGGGCAGATGAGCTGATAGATACACTGTCTTCTACCAAGTATCCAAGCACTTTTGATTTAACTGCAGGGTATTGGCAGATTAAACTATCAGAAGATGCTAAACCTAAAACTGCATTTTCAACTATTGGAGGGCACTATCAATTCACTGTGATGCCCTTTGGTCTAAAAAATGCACCTGCCGCTTTTCAAAGGTTGGTGAACAAAGCCTTGCAAGGGTTGGAAGCTTTTAGTACAGCATATCTAGATGATATAGCAGTCTTTAGCTCAACCTGGAATGATCACCTGGTCCACCTGTGGATAGTTGTGGAGACCCTGCAAAAGACAGGCCTCACTATCAAGGCTTCAAAGTGCCAGATAGGGCAGGGGAAAGTGGTTTATCTGGGCCACCTGGTAGGTGGGGAACAGATTGCACCACTGCAGGGGAAGATCCAGACCATTATAGAATGGGCTCCCCCTACAACTCAAACCCAGGTGAGAGCCTTTTTAGGCCTCACAGGGTACTATAGGAGGTTCATTAAGAATTATGGCTCCATAGCAGCTCCTCTTAAGGACCCCACTAGTAAGAAGTTGCCTAAGAAGCTATTGTGGACAGCTAGCTGACAAAAAGCTTTTGATGAGCTCAAACAGGCCATGTGCTCTGCATCTGTCCTAAAAAGCCCTTGCTACTCCAAAAAGTTCATAGTCCAGACTGATGCCTCTGACTTGAGGGTTGGGGCACTGCTATCACAGCCTAATACTGAGGGCCAGGATCAACCTGTTGCTTTCATCAGCAGGAGGTTGATCCCTAGAGAAAAGCGTTGGTCTGCCATAGAGAGGGAGGCCTTTGCTGTGGTCTAGGCACTGAAAAAGTTGAGACCATACCTGTTTGGTACTCACTTTATTGTTCAAACAGACCACAAACCTCTACTTTGGCTAAAACAAATGAAAGGTGAAAACCCAAATTGTTGAGGTGGACCATCTCCCTACAGAGAATGGACTATACAGTGGAACATAGACCTGGGAGTACCCACTCCAATGCAGATGGACTCTCCAGATATTTCCAATTAGACAATGGAGACTCATCTGGGCAAGGTTAGCCTTATTGTCCCTCGTTTGGGGGAAGGGGTTGTGTAGGAAAGTACCATCATGCATGGCATGTTACCCCCATTTTCACTTGTGTGTCAGTTTGTTTTTGCCTGTGTCACTGGGATCCTGCTAGCCAGGACCCCAGTGCTCATAGTTTGTGGCCTATATGTGTTCCCTGTGTGGTGCCTAACTGTATCACTGAGGCTCTGCTAACCAGAACCTCAGTGTTTATGCTCTCTCTGCTTTTACAATTGTCACTGCAGGCTAGTGACTAATTTGACCAATTCTGATTGGCACACTGGAACACCCTTATAATTCCCTAGTATATGGTACCTAGGTACCAAGGGTAGTGGGGTTCCAGGAGATCCCTATGGCTGCATCATTTCTTTTGCCACCCATAGGGAGCTCAGACAATTCTTACACAGGACTGCCACTGCAGCCTGGGGGAAATAACGTCCACGTTATTTCAAAGCCATTTTACACTGCACTTAAGTAACTTATAAGTCACCTATATGTCTAACCCTCACTTAGTGAAGGTTAGGTGCAAAGTTACTAAGTGTGAGGGCACTCTGGCACTAGCCAAGGTGCCCCCACATTGTTCAGGGCCATTTCCCCAGACTTTGTGAGTGCGGGGCACAATTACACGTGTGCACTACATATAGGTCAATACCTATAAGTAGCTTCACAATCGTAACTCAGAACATGGCCATGTAACATGTCTAAGATCATGGAATTGTCCCCCCAAGCCAAATGGGTTACTGGGGTGCGAATCCCATGCATCCCCGGGGCTCCAGCATGGACCACGGGTACTGCCAAACTAACTCTCTGGGGTTTTCTCTGCAGCTACCGCTGCTGCCAACCCTCAGACAGGTTTATGCCCTCCTGGGGTCTGGCCAGCACAGTCCCAGGAAGGCAGAACAAAGGATTTCCTCTGAGAGAGGGTGTTAACCCCTCTTGCTTTGGAAATAGGTTTTAAGGGCTGGGGAGGAGTAGCCTCCCCCAGCCTCTGGAAATGCTTTGAAGGGCACAGATGGTGCCCTCCTTGCAGAAGCCAGTCTACACCGGTTCAGGGATCCCCCAGCCCCTGCTCTGGCGTGAAACTGGACAAAGGCAAGGGGAGTGACCACTCCCCTGTCCATCACCACCCCCAGGGGTGGTGCCCAGAGCTCCTCCAGTGTGTCCCAGATCTCTGCCATCTTGAATGCAGAGGTGTGAGGGCACAATGGAGACCTCTGAGTGGACAGTGCCAGCAGGTGAGGTCAGAGACCCCTCCTAATAGGCTTTTACCTAGTTAGGTAGCCAATCCTCCTCTGAGAGCTATTTAGGGTCTCTCCTGTGGGTTTCTCTTCAGATAACTAATGCAAGAGTTCACCAGAGTTCCTCTGCATCTCTCTCCTCAACTTCTTCCAAGGATCGACCGCTGACTGCTCCAGGACGCCTGCAGAACCGCAACAAATTAGCAAGACGACTACCAGCAACGTTGTAGCGCCTAATCCTGCCGGCTTTCTCAACTGTTTCCTGGTGGTGCATGCTCTGAGGGCTGTCTGCCTTCACCTTGCACTGGAAGCCAAGAAGAAATCTCCCATGGGTCTACAGAATCTTCCCCCTGCTAACGCAGTCACAAAACTTCTGCATCACTGGGCCTCTGGGTCCCCTCTCATCTTGACGAGCGTAGTCCCTGGAACACGGGAGCTGGATCCAAGAGACCCCGACAGTCCAGTGGTCCCTCTGTCCAAATTTGGTGGAGTTAAGTCACACCTTCCAATTGTGCAGAATCTTTGGCTTCTTCCACCCGATGCAGCCCTTTTGCACCTTCAACTGGGGATTAGTGGGCTCCTGCCCCCCCTGGACACTTGCGTGACTCTTGGACTTGTTCCCCGTCCTTTGCAGGTCCTCAGGCCCAGGAATCCATCTTCAGTGCTTTGCAGTCAGTTGTTGCCTTTGCAGAATCCCCTATCTCGACTTTACTGTCTTTCTGGGGTAGTATGGTAACTTTAATCCTAATTTTCAGGGTCTTATGGTGGGGTATCTTGGACACCCTTAGTGTTTTCTTACACTCCCAGCGACCCTCAACACACTACACTTGGCCTGGGGTCCATTTCGCATTCCACTTTTGGAGTATATGGCTTCTGTTTCCCCTAGGCCTATTGTGTCCTATTACATTCTATTGTATTCTACAGTGTTTGAACTACTTTTCTAACTGTTTACTTACCTGATTTTGGTTTGTGTGTATATTTTTTCTGTATTTTACTTACCTCGTAAGGGAGTATATCCTCTGAGATACTTTTGGCATATAGGGGGTCATTCTGACCTCGGCAGTAAAAGGCGCTTACCGCCGGTCAGAAGACCGCCATAACACTGCCGCGGGTGCGGGAAACCACCACGGTCATTCTGACCCGCAACAGGCAAACCGCCAAAAACCCGCCATCCACAAAAGTCCGCCACACCAACGGCCAGCGAAAAACTGGCGATGACCAAACCTCCACCGTCACGCCAACAGAAATACGCCCATTCCATTCCGACCCACGAATCCACGCGGCGGTCTTTCAACCGCGGTATTCCATTGGCGGTACAAACCGCTGCGGTCAAAATACACACACAGCTCCAAAACACGGCCACATTGGACATTTTGAAATACACACACCTGATACACATACAAACACCACTCCCACACACCCAACACAATATAAAACACACACCCACATCACCCACAAACCCCTACGACCACCATTTATTGACTAAGGCCAGAGAGAGACACCACCAGCTAGTACAGAGCATTCACAGGCACATTACACCATCACCCACACAACATCCACGCACAAAACACCACACACCACCACACTCACCACACTCATCACCACAAACACCACCCCACACCTCATCCACACCACCCCATGGCACCCCAAAGACACCCCAGGTTTTCAGACGCTGAACTCAGGGTCATGGTGGAGGAAATAGTTTGGGTAGAGCCCCAGCTCTTCGGGACACAGGTGCAGCACACCACCATTGCCAGGAAGATGGAGCTATGGCAAAGAATAGTGGACAGGGTCAACGCTGTGGGTCAGCATCCACGAAATCGGGACGACATCAGGAAGCGGTGGAACGACCTATGGGGGAAGGTGCGTTCCATGGTATCCAGACACAACATCGCAGTGCAGAAGACTGGCGGCGGACCCCACCTCAACCCCCAGAATTTACAACATGGGAGGAACAGGTCTTGGCGATCCTGCGTCCTGAGGGCCTCGCAGGAGTAGGCGGAGGAATGGACTCTGGTAAGTCTAATCTCAACTACTTCATCCCCCCCCACCCACCGGCATGCCAAATCATACCCCCACCCTCCCCCCCACCCCATCACACATCCTCCTTGCTAATGTCTCACCATCACAACCCACCCATCCCAACACCAAGCCCTGCATGCGACCATAAACCATGGACACCCATCACCTAAGCATGCCCACTGCACATACCCATCCCCCCCAAACCACCGTCACAACAGCCCCCACAAGGGAATGCCAGCACTGGGGTACACGGGCACCCACCCATTGCACGCTATGGCACACACAGAAGCAATAACCATACTCTTATACCCCTGCAGGACCCGAACGCCACGACACCGCCCAGGAGGGTCCAGAAATGTCCATTCCACCCCCAGAAGAGGCCCACAGTGATGACAGCAGCTCTGTCTCCCTGGACCCAGATGACCAGCCCGGCCCATCGGGGACCTCGGGACAGTCGGTTCCCCTCAGACAGCCACAGCAGACCTACCCCCCTCTGGGAACACTAGCACAGCACCCACCCAGCGGGCCCATGCCTCTGTCTCCAGGACACGTCAATTAGCGGTGTGTCCACCACTACAGGGCACCCAGGTTAACCCACCACCCCAACAACAACAGGGACCTGGGGGCAGTGGTAGTGGGCACACGGTCCAGGGGACAGAGGCCCAGGGAAACAGGGGAACTGGGAGGGCTACTGTGCGACAGGGGGGGGGACAGGCCCAGGGAACCCACTCTCCACGAGGCCCTATCCTCCATCATGGGAGCATACTACCACTCCCAGGAGACAATGGCGACGGTCCTGGCCAGGTTCCAGGAGATCCAGGTACTGCAGGAGGAACAGTTTATGGGGTTCAGGGAAGAACTCAGAAACATCAGTTCCGCAATGGGCACCATCGTTGTGGCTCTCAATCAGATTGTCAGCACATTGCGGGACCATGTGGCACCACAAAGGGCCCCTGTCACTAGCACGGACCAAGAACAGGCTACCACCTCCGCCGGCGCTAGTGGACAGGAGGCCCCGACACAAGAACAACAGGCCACCAGAACCCCACCCCCTGCAGAAGGAGAACCACCCCGCAAGCGGGGCCTGAGATCTAGGAAGAAGACAGAGTAGGATGCCAAGACCCCCGCCAGGAAAGGATACCCCCTGATTGTCGTCCCACTGTCCCACATTGTCACCCTGTCCAACCTTAAACTGCCCCTGCTCCACCTTCCACAGGCATATGGACAATGCACCTGTGAGACTGAAAATCTGGACTCTGCCATGGACATTCCTCCACCATCACCCATCACCGAATTGCAACCATTACCCAAAATTGAGCACTTTAATAAACACACTTATTGCACTAAAATAATCTGGAGTCTGCCTGTATTTTTGAACAAATGTATTACACAGAACCGTGCCAAAATGTCCAGTTACATTGTGATGACAACATACCACTGTCACACAGCTGTAGTCCATGGGGAAACAAAGCAGAGGTCACGGAGTGGGGCCCACATCTCTGAAATAGGAAGGGAAAGTCACAACTCAGTTAACATACACTGGGGGGAAACTCAGACAGTAGAGAGGCAGGAGACTTTAAGTAAATGTAAAATGCCGGTGTTGATTCTTACCTGTATGTCATTGAAAATACTGCTGTATTACTGTGTCCCTGTTGTCTGTGTCGTCCTCTTCGTCTTCCTCCTCTTCACTCTCCGCAGGCTCCACAGCTGCCACAACACCACCATCTGGACCATCCTCCTGCAGGAAAGGCACCTGGCGTCGCAAAGCCAGGTTGTGAAGGATACAGCAGGCCACGATGATATGGCACACCTTCTTTGGTGAGTACATTAGGGATCCACCTGTCATATGGAGGCACCTAAACCTGGCCTTCAGGAGGCCGAAGGTCCGCTCGATCATCCTCCTAGTACGCCCATGGGCCTCATTGTACCGTTCCTCTGCCCATGTCCTGGGATTCCTCACTGGGGTCAGTAGCCATGACAGGTTGGGGTAACCAGAGTCACCAATTAGCCACACACGGTGTCTCTGAAGTAGTTCCATCACGTAAGGGATGCTGCTATTTCGCATGATGTACGATTCATGCACTGACCCAGGGAACTTGGCATTTACATGGGAGATGTACTGGTCAGCCAAACAGACCACCTGGACATTCATGGAATGATAACTTTTTCTGTTCCTGTACACCTGTTCACTTGTGCTGGGGGGGACCAAAGCAACATGTGTCCCATCAATTGCACCAATGATGTTGGGAATATGTCCAAGCGCATAGAAATCACCCTTCACTTTAGCCAAATCGCCCACCTCAGGGAAAACAATGTAGCTCCGCATGTATTTCAGCAGGGCAGACAACACTCTGGACAACACCTTGGAAAACATAGGCTGAGACATCCCTGATAAAATGGCCACTGTTGTTTGAAATGACCCACTTGCCAAAAAATGGAGTACTGACAGAACCTGCACTAGAGGGGGGATCCCTGTGGGTTGGCGGATGGGTGAAATCAGGTCTGGCTCCAGCTGGGCACACAGTTCGTGTATAGTGGCTCTGTCAAGCCTGTATGTCAGTATGACATGTCTTTCTTCCATTGTCGACAGGTCCACCAGCGGTCTGTACACTGGAAGATTCCTCCATCTCCTCGCAAGTCCCAGCGGACGGTGCCTAGGAAAGACAACATGGAGCACAGAGTCAATCAACCCACAGGTACGTTCCCACAGCTTGCACAGTACACGATTCTCAATGCATTGAATGGCTTGTATGAGTGTTGATGCAAGGCCTAGGCATGTGTGACGCAGTAGAAATTAAGATATGGGGGCCCTTGAAATGGCGGCTGCCTGACCTGTGAAGTGCGACAGTGGGATGTGAGGTCAATGCGCTGGCGTGGCACACCGTGGCGGTAGGCGGTCGAAGACCGCGGGGCAAAGCCGCATTGGTTAACATTGAACCCTATGGGTTTCAGGAGCCAATGACAATGTGCGCCGGCGGTCGCGGTACGCCCCCCCCGCGTTACGCACCGCCGCGGGCGTGACCGTCATTTTCTATCTGCTTAATCACTCGATACCTGATCATCCACAGGAGAGGACCTATACTGCAAGTGCTGCTGTGACCTCGGTCTGGAAGAGACAATGGCTGCTGCGACTGGGGAAAGGGCCCCTGCCTTCACTTCTGAAGAATTGGAGAAACTCGTGGATGGGGTCCTCCCCCAGTATGCGCTAATCTACGGTCCTCCAGACCAACAGGTAAGTACACTGGGACCATGCTTTGTGGCCAATGCCTGGGTTGAGTGGGGTGAATGAAAGATGGTGGGGAAGGGAGCGAATGAGGCATGCATCAAACGACAGATGAGAGCATGTGCCACATGGCAAGGGTGGGGATGGGGGGCCACTCACATCGAGCATGCAGAAGGTGATGATTTTTTATTTTCTCCCCCTGTACATGTCACATAGGTCAGCGCCCATCAGAAAATCGACATTTGGCGTGCCATCGCCAAGGACGTCCGGACCCTGGGGGTCCACAACAGACGGGGCACCCACTGCCGGAAGAGGTGGGAGGACATCCGCCGCGGGAGCAGGAAGACCGCAGAGGCTCTGCTGGGGATGGCCTCCCAACGTAGGAGGGGTGCCAGTCGTACCTTGACCCCCCTGATGTCCCGGATCCTGGCGGTGGCCTACCCCGATTTGGATGGGCGCGTGAGGACATCATAGCAGACACAAGGGGGTGAGTACAAGCACATTCTGCTGATTTTGCGCACATTGGAGGTGTCTGGGTGGGGGAGGAGGGCTGTGGGTATCCCTAGACCAGGGCGATTTCTGTAGGCTAGGCCCCTCCGTTAGGCATGGCCCTGTGCCCCCGCCCCCCACCTCAGTAGGTTGCCTAGTACAGCTATTCATGGCCCTGTGTCACCTATGTCCCACGGATTTAGTAGTGTACCCCAAGTGCGCGGCGTAGTGCAGGGGGCTTCTGTGTCTGTCCTCTCTGCCAACGGTGTCGCCAATGCATGCACTCAACATGTCTTTGTTTCTCCCCCCCTCCCCTTTTTTGGTGGTCTTCCTGTTCATGTGTGCATTAGAATCATCAGGCGGAGGAGAAGTGACATCGGAGGACGAGGGAGCTGCATCTCACATGGCCATGGAGGGCCATGCAACTGACTCGGATTTCACCAGTGAGACGGAGGGCGAGGGGAGCTCCACAGCGGGGACACGTGGTGACACCAGCGACACAGACACGTCCTCGGAAGGGAGCTCCCTTGTGGTGGCGGCAACATCCGGGCCCACCGCAACAACAGGTACAGCCGCCACCCAGCGCACCAGCTCCGCCCTCCCAGCAGCCCCTCAGCCTTCGTCCCGTGCCCGCTCACCCAGGAAGGTAGGCATCTCCTTCGCCCCAGGCACCTCAGGCCCTGCCCCAGTTACCCCTGCTGCCCTCAGTGAGGAGGTCATTGACCTCCTGAGGACGCTCATTGTTGGACAGTCTACCCTTTTGAATGCCATCCAGGGTGTAGAAAGGGAGGTGCACCGGAGTAATGCATACCTGGAGGGCATTCATTCGGGTCAGGCTGCCCATCAGCGATCGTTCAATGCTCTGGCCTCAGCACTGACGGCAGCCATTGTCCCTGTCTCCTGCCTCCCTCCTCCAACTTCCTCAACCCAGTCCCACTCCCCTGTACCTCTGCCTATCCCAGACACACCTGCAGACCAGCCTGCACACACCTCAACACCCAAGGGAAGCTCATCCAGACATAAGCACCACACAAGCATTCACACAAGCAACATCCACATGCAGACATGCCAACAGCCACTGCCTCCTCTGTGTCCCCCTCCTCCTCGTCTCCCTCCTCCCTCCCTGTGACGTCTCCACTCACACTTGCATGCACAACATCTTCAGCCACTACGTCCATCACCAGCACACCCACCAGAACACTCCGCACACGTGCAGTCACCACCCCCACTACCATTTACACGTCCCCTGTGTCCTCTCCCAGTGGGTCTGTCACCCCCTCTTCCAAACCACACAAACGCAGGTAGTCACCCACCCAACAGCCATCCACCTCACGACAGCCTCCAGCACAAGCACCTGCACCCAAAGACACCAGACTTCACTCTCCTACAACCACATCCTCTTCCTCCACTCCCATACCCACTACAACTACCCGTCCCTGTCTTTCTAAATTGATTTTCCTTTCCAACCTTGACCTCTTTCCAACAACTGACCCACCCCCTCCATCTCATAAGACTCCAATCAGCACCTCAGCCACCACAAAACCTGGACCTACAAAGACAATAGTCCAAGGATTTTGGAGTCCACCACCTTCAAGGCCAGCTACTTCAGCTAGGAGTAAAGAGATGGCCAGCCCACCCCCTGAAAAAAAAGCTAAGAAAGCCAGTGCCCGGCGCAAGAGGCCAAAGACAGCAGGCTCCAAAAGCACTACCCTGGCACCGTCAGGGAGTGGGGTGCCACCTGGCACACCGCCAAAGGGAGGAAAGGGCCACAGACGAGCAGGGAAGGGTGGCAAGGGCAGCACGCCCGACAAGTCCGGCAGCAGGCGAGCTGCCCAGGAGGGCCCCACCAGCCCCATTCCAGGTGTGCAGGAGGACACCCACGGGCCCGGGACGGCAGCACAGGAGGGCACGGCAAGCGAGAAGACAGATGTGCACGAAGGGCCCGGCAGCCACATGTCAGGTGGCGAGTGAAATCCATGTAATGGCCGGATCTGGTGACCTGGACACACATGTCAAGCACCGCTGAACAGGGCCCTTCATGTCAAGAACCGCTGAACAGGGCCCTTCAAGTCAAGAACCGCTGAACAGGGCCCTTCAAGTCAAGAACCGCTGAACAGGGCACCGCCATCTCAAGACCGCTGAACAGGGCCCTTCAAGTCAAGAACCGCTGAACAGGGCCCTTCAAGCCAAGCACCGCTGAACAGGGCCCTTCAAGTCAAGAAACGCTGAACAGGGCACCGCCGTCTCAAGACCGCTGAACAGGGCCCTTCAAGTCAAGAACCGCTGAACAGGGCCCTTCAAGTCAAGAACCGCTGAACAGGGCACCGCCGTCTCAAGACCGCTGAACAGGGCCCTTCAAGTCAAGAACCGCTGAACAGGGCACCGCCGTCTCAAGAACCGCTGAACAGGGCCCTTCAAGTCAAGAACCGCTCCGCTGGGCCCTTCATCTCAAGCACCGCTCCGCTGGGCACCGCCGTCTCTGCACCGCTCCGCTGGGCCCTTCATCTCAAGCACCGCTCCGCTGGGCACCGCCGTCTCTGCACCGATCCGCTGGGCCCTTCAACTCAAGCACCGCTCCGCTGGGCACCGCCGTCTCTGCACCGCTCCGCTGGGCCCTTCATCTCAAGCACCGCTCCGCTGGGCACCGCCGTCTCTGCACCGCTCCGCTGGGCCCTTCAACTCAAGCACCGCTCCGCTGGGCACAGCCGTCTCTGCACCGCTCCGCTGGGCCCTTCATCTCAAGCACCGCTCCGCTGGGCACCACCGTCTCTGCACCGCTCCGCTGGGCCCTTCATCTCAAGCACCGCTCCGCTGGGCACCGCCGTCTCTGCACCGCTCCGCTGGGCCCTTCAACTCAAGCACCGCTCTGCTGGGCACCGCCGTCTCTGCACCGCTCCGCTGGGCCCTTCAACTCAAGCACCGCTCCGCTGGGCACCGCCGTCTCAAGCACCGCTGGCCCATTGGCAGAAGGGGCAGGCCCGCATCTGTGTCAGGCAGGGCTGCACGAAGCACTCTGGGCACCATGCCTCCTCCAGAACCAGTGGAGTCTGTAATCCACTTGTGAGACTGTGGCTTTGCACTCCCCAGGATGGCACAGTGGACAATCCACCCACTGTAGAGACTTGTGAGACTGTGGCTTTGCACTCCCCAGGATGGCACAGTGGGCAATCCACCCACTGTAGAGACTTGTGAGACTGTGGCTTTGCACTCCCCAGGATGGCACAGTGGGCAATCCACCCACTGTAGAGACTTGTGAGACTGTGGCTTTGCACTCCCCAGGATTGAACAGTGGCCATGGAGGCCCCTCGTGGATTTGGCGTCGTGGACTCATCTGGCTGAGGTGCCCCCCCCTTCCCTTCCCCCTGAGGTGCCTGTAGTTTTGCTATCTGATGCCCCTGCAGTGTTCTCTCCAATGGAGTCGGGTATCCTGTGTGTGCTTTGCCCATGTGTTTAGCCCCATTGGCCCACGAACAATGACTGATACCCAATTTGGACAGGACAATTTACATATGTATATATAGTTATAGATGTTTGATATATTTTTTAACTTAGCCATACAATATACTTCAAATTTCATGGTCATTTTATTTTGTCTTTGCATTCTTCCGAGGGGTTTGGGGGTGTCACTCTGAGTTGTTGCTCTGCATTGATGTGTATGTAGTTGTGGGTGAGGGTGAGGTTGGGTGTGTCACGTATGTGTGTCCCCATAATTTTTTGCCTCCCCCCTCCCCTGTGTCGTAGGTGCAGTACTCACCGTTGTCTTCTGCGCCGGCGTTCGTGCTCCTGGTAGAGGAGCAGGAAGACAATAGCTGGTAGGATGTGTAGTTCGGGTTCCATGCTGTCCAGATTCCTCGTGGAGTGTGTAGAGGTGAGCGTTTTCCGTTCGTACTGTCTGTTTCCGCCGTGTTTTTATCGGCGGGGCTACCGCCCCAGAAAAGGTGGCGGATTGGTGGGTTGTGATAGGGTTGGCGGTACATTGTCTCCCGCCTGTCTGTTGGCGGTCACCGCCGCGCTGTTTGTTTGTCCTGCCGTGGCGGTCGGAGTGTTAAAGTGGCGGTCTCTGTTGGCGGTTTCCGCCATGGTCAGAATTCCATTTTTTTTACCGCCTGCCTGTTGGCGGGTTGGCCGCCGCTTTAACACCGACCGCCAGGGTTGGAATGACCCCCATAGTCACTAAAATAAAGTACCTTTATTTTTAGTAACTCTGAGTATTGTGGTTCTTATGATACAGTGCTATATGATATAAGGGGTATAGTAGGAGCCTTGCATGTCTCCTAGTTCAGCCTAAGCTGCTCTGCTATAGCTATCTCTATCAGTCTAAGCTGCTAGAACACTACTAATCTACTAATAAGGGATAAATGGACCTGGCACAAGGTGTAAGTACCATCAGGTACCCACTATAAGCCAAGCCAGCCTCCTACAACTACATATAGGTCAATACCTATATGTAGCTTCACAATGGTAACTCCAAATATGGCCATAAAAAGTGTCTAAGATAATGGAGGTGTCCCCCCATTCCAAATCTGGTATTGGGGAGCTAGTTCTGTAGTGTGGTCAGTTTTACGTATATTTTGCGCATTAGCTTCAGGCCTTAGGCCTCTGTGCACTTTGCCCTAAATATATTTTATTCATTTGCTAACAGCTTAGAGCCTCTGTGCACTTTGCTCTAAATGCTTTCTATTAGGCTTCGTACTGTTATTTTACAGAATAGCCAGTTCCACGGTGTTGTTTTTTATTCATATCACACTGTTTTGCCTACTTCAGCACTGGAGTTCTTCATAACATATTCACTCTGTGCTTTAGTCAAGGATACAGTCTGGTACATTGCCGATAGACGTGGTAGGAGTCTAGACTTGCCATTCCTGCGTAGGAACATTTTGTGATCACGATGACATGTTAGTTATAAAATCACTTCCTTGTCCCAATACATGCAAGAGGGAGATTCCGACCAGGGAACCACAACTAGACGCTGACTGCCTTGTTGCAGATGCTGAACCAGATCACAGGCCTTTGCTCAGGTATGAGTGTGTCCGTCTCCCTAGTGATACAGAAAGGCAAGCTGAAAGCTTAACGTGCTGTGCTCTAAATAGAACAAGCAGAGGGAGAGTAGAAACGGTTAGGAATTATGATAGCTTTATTTCTATGTTTTACTCTCCTGGTTACTATATCAATCCTACTATGTTGTATTGTTCTGGTTATTGCGGCTCACGCCTTAATATCTAAAATACAGTCGTTTTATTAAAACATTATATAAAACTTATAATGTCTTTGTCATTTGTATATGAGACCATATAGTGAATGAGAGAGTTGGTTTGGATCTGAGTGACCACGACTTCCCTGAGAAGTTCCAAAGATGTCATGCGCTCGGCTGCCCAATAATTTCTTCCCCGTGGGAGAAATGAGGCACTGCTAGTTAGCCGGAGCAACAACTGGATTTAGGGTGACAGAGTTCCTTACACGTGGGTCAGACTCAGTCCCCCACACCGTTATCGATCCTGCTGCCTAGAAATCCAGTAGTCTCATTTAGGATAATGAGAGCCCACGCGACAGTTCCATGCATTTTGGGGGCTCCACTATGGACCCCCAGTACTGCAAAACCAGCTCTCTGACGCTTGCACCATAGCAACAGCTGCTGCCACCTCACAGAAAGTGTTCTGCCCTCCTGGGGTCTGAGCAGCTCAGTCCCAGGAAGGCAGAACAAAGCATTTCCTTTGGGAGAAGTGTGTTACATCCTCTGCCTTTGGAAATAGGTGTGATAGGCTGGGGAGAGGTAGCCTCCCCCAGCCTCTGGAAATGCTTTCAAAGGCACAGATGGTGCCCTCCTTGCATAAGCCAGTCTACACCGGTTCAGGGACCGTTGTCCCGTGCTCTGGCGTGAAACTGGACAAAGGAAAAGGCAGTGACCACTCCCCTGCCCATCACCACCCTAGGGGTGGTGCCCAGAGCTCCTCCAGTGTGTCTCAGACTTCAGCCATCTTGCTTTGCAAGGTGTGGGGGCACTCTGGAGGGCTCTGAGTGGCCAGTGCCAGCAGGTGACGTCAGAGACCACTCCTAAAAGGTCCTTACCTGATAAGGTAGCCAATCCCCCTCTCAGGGCTATTTAGTGTCTCTCCTGTGGGTTCTCTTCAGATTCTGCTTGCAAGTTTCCTTCAGGAATCCTCTGCAACAACTTCAGACTCTTCTGACCTCGGATCAACCGCAGCCTGCTCCAAGAAACGCTGCAACTGCAACAAAGTGTCTGCAAGAGACACTTTTCTTCAGCAACTGCAACACTTTCCACGGTGTGCACGCTCTGGGGACTCCCTATCTTTATCCTGCACCAGAAGGACCAAAGAAATCTCCCATGGAGTGACGAAGTCACTTCCCTACTCCAAGCAGACACCTTCCAAGGCGACGACCAGTACCCTAGGACTCCTCTCACAGCAACAAGCGTGTTCCTAAGGACACAGATGGTGGACATCATCGACAGACTGTCCTGAGGTCCTGCTGATGCAATTTGGAGGAGGTTAAAGCTTGCCTTCCCCGAGAGCAACAGTACCCCTTTGTACTGCGTCTTCCTCGCCTCCTGAGGCCTCTGTGCACTCTTTGCAAAATTCCTTTGTGCACAGCCTGGCCACGTCCACAGCACTCCATCCTGCGACGCACAACTCGCTGAGCTGTTCTTCGATGGCGTGGGACCTTCTTTTGTTGTGCTGCATCAAGCGTGTTTTGCACCTCCTTTGAACCTGGATCCTGCGACTCCTGGCTGGTATCCTGAGGGCTCTCTAAACTGCTGAGAGCCCCCTCTTCCTCCTCACACAGAGTTGAGGCTCCCAGGTCCCTCCTGGGTCCATCCAGTGCCATTTTGACGCAAAACGCACTTTTGTCGTAGCCAAGGCTTGTTGGCGGCTTCCAACTCTAAATCTCGTCTGCAACAATCTTCACGTCGTCTGACATCTTTTGCATCATGCAGGAACCCGCTGGCATCTTTCTAGGGTGCATTCCTGCAGTCTTACTAACCGGGGACTCTTCTTTTGCACCCTCTTCTGGTTTGGCAGGTGCTCCATTCCTTCCTGGAACTTCTTGCGACTTCTGGACTTGGGCCCCTTTCTTTGCAGGTCTTCCGGTCCAATAATCCAGCAGTTGCTCTTTGCAGACTTGGTTGGCTGCTGCAAAATCCCCAAAACGAGGTGTAGTGTGCCCTAAGGAAAGTTGCAGTACTTTACTCCTGATTTTCTGGGCTCTGGGGTGGGGTAATTTACTTACCTTTACTGTATTCTTACTCTCCCAGCAATTCTGCACACACTAAACTTGACTAGAGGGGAATTCATGGTTCGCATTCCACTTTCTTAGGATATGGTTTGTGTTGCCCCTAGACCTATTTTCTCCCATTGCATTCTATAGGATTTCCTACTGTTTGCATTGTTCTATGACTATTTACTTGTCTAATTTTGGTGTCTAGTGATACTGGGTATTGTCTTTACTTGTGTATAAGTACTGTGTAACTATAAGTGGTATTGCATGAACTTTACATGTCTCCTAGTTCAGACTAAGTTGCTCTGCTACAGCTGCCTCTATCAGCCTAAGCTGCTAGAACACTACTATATTTCACTAATAAGGGATAACTGGACCTGGTATAAGGTTTAAGCACCCAAGGTACCCACTACAAACCAGGCCAGCCTCCTACATTGGTGGTGCAGCGGTGGGATAAGTACTTGCAATTGCTTTACCACTTTGTTACTTGTGCTTTTCACAAGCAAAGCTTGCTCCAATACTTAGAGGATACATGATAGATACTTAGAAACCATTTTCTAACTTTCTAAAAGTTCTTTAAACTTTGAAAATGTTTTACAAAGTTCTGAAAAGTTTTCTCTTTTCTCTAAAAAGTTAGCTCAGTTATCCTACTAACTTTTTACTCACTTTCCTAAACTTATGAAGCACTACGAGGCCTTAGGGCAGTTAGGCGCTATATAAATATGCATAACATAACATAACATAACTTTCAATATCTCTTCTGTAGAAGCTAACCCTAGAGTTGTCTAGACTACCTATGAGAATCTAAACTTTAAAAGTTTGAGAGGTCTGTGCATTGAAAGAAGTTTAGGGATTTGGAAGAACCCTAATAAGGAGTTAATCTTAAATCTACTCCTCCAGGATGACCAGTGCCTCAGCACTGGTCCAGATCAGACAGGGGCAGCGGTAGAGGATGACTCCAACCAGGAAGGCTCAGAGGAGCAAGATGACAATCCCGGGCAGGGTACTTCCACAGACATATCTGTTAATAAGCCCCCTAGTATAACTGGTAGTGGGAAGAGTTCACACGCAAGTAGGGCTCCCTTCAGGTCACTAGAGTGGCCCCTGTTAGAGATAGGTCTGCCTCTGCAAACTCTCATGTTACCTCTGTTTCAGACGCTTTACATAATTCTAACCCTGAGGACCAGTCCCTAGATAGGGAACTTAGAAAGCTGAGGTTAGAGGAGGCCATACTGACCGTAATGCAGCAGCAGTTGGCCTTAGACAGGGAATCCCTGGCTGTGGAGAAAGAGAGGCAGGGTTTGGGGTTAGTTCCCCATGGTGGCAGCAGCAGTTATAGAAACTCAAATGTTAGGGAACCTTCATTTGATTCTAGGAATCTGCACAAAGTTGTCCCTCCTTACAAGGATGGTGATGACATCAAAAAGTGATTTGCTGCACTTGCCCTGTAAAGTTCAGAGGGTCCCTCATGTACAGTGGGCTGCTATCCTTTGGTTATCCCTGTCTGGTAAAGGTAGAGACAGACTTCTGATTGTCAGAGAGGATGATGCAGATAATTAGCAGGTTCTTAAAAATGCACTCTTCGATGGTCTAGACTTAAGTTCAGAGAGACCAGAAAGAAGTCATCAAGGGACTGGACAGACTTTGTAGACTGTTCTGTGAAGGCCCTAGAAGGTTGGCAGTAAGGTGACTGATTATGAAAGCCTATATAACTTAATTCTAAGAGAGCATATCTTGAATAATTGTGTGTCTGACTTGTTACATCAGTATCTTGTAGACTCAGATCTGACCTCTCCCCAAGAGTTGGGAAAGAAGGCAGACAAATGGGTCAAATGGTGTTGAGGTCCAGGCCTACAGGGACACAGGTGCCAGTATCACTTTGGTGACTGAAAACCTAGTGTCACCTGCACAACACCTCCTTGGACAGAAGTACCAAGTTACTGATGTCAATAACTCCACTCAGTTTCTCCCCTTAGCTGTAGTTCAACTTAGTTGGGGTGAAGTTACTGGCCCTAAGCTGGTGGTGGTATAACCTAGCTTACCTGTAGAATGCCTCTTAGGGAATGACCTAGAGGCCTCAGGTTGGGCTGAGGTAGGGTTTAGTACCCATGCATTCATGCTGGGTATCCCTGATGAACTGCTTCCTCTCATTTATGGTGAAATGAAAAAGCAAAGGAGAGAAAAAGGCCTAAAATCTCAGGATCCCTCTGCACCAACAGGAAAAAGGGTATCAAAGTATCCCTTACCCACCCTGTCACTAAGGATACCATTACTGTCGAGGGAGAAACCTCTCCTGGGGTGGAACCTGTACCAAAGGAGCCAACAGCTACCACAGCGGGACTCCCAGAGGTAAAAGTACCTCTCTGTGGAACTACTAAGCCAGATGTGCAAAATTGCACCATTTTAGTAAATATGGAGCATCCCTCCAGCCCTCCCAGAGAAACTTTAGTGCAGCAGCCCTGCACTGCCTCCAAACACTTAGGACAGCAACCCTGTCCTGGTGTGGAGCTTACAGGACAGCAGCCCTGCCCTGCTCCAACTCAAGAGAAACAGCAACCCTGTTCTCTCTTACAGCCATATGGACAAAGTTTTTGCCCAGCTATGGCTTTATTGAGACAGCATCCCTGTCTAGCTTTTCCTGCATTTGACATAGGGCCAGTGGACCAATCCCACTGCCCAACTTTAAAACATACTCATAGGAACTCTGAAAATGTACACTCACACTGTTGGTTAAGTAAAAATCTCCAAACAGGGTGGTTTACATCCCCACAGGGAAGTAACCATATAGTGGATTATAAAGGGAGTAACCACTCTATTGCAGATCTACTCTCCACTTATCACCACTTAGACAAAGTCTCAACTGGCCAAGGTTAGCCTTATTGTCCTTCGTTTCGGGGTGGGGGGATTGTGCGAGAAAGTAGCCTCTTTCTAGCATGGTAACCCCCCCCTTTTAGCCTGTTTGTGAGTGTGTGTCAGTGTGTTTTGCCTGTCTCACTGGGATCCTGCTAGCCAGGACACCAGTGCTCATAGTTTGTGGCCTAATGTGTATGCCTGGGTAGTGCCTAACTGTGTCACTGAGGCTCTGCTAATCAGAACCTCAGTGCTTATGCTCTCTCTGCTTTTAAATTTGTCACTGTAGGCCAGTGACTTCATTTACCAATTTCAATTGGCACACTGGACCCCCCTTATAAGTCCCTAGTATATGGTACCTAGGCACCCAGGCATTGGGGTTTCAGGAGATCCATATGCGCTGCATCATTTCTTTTGCCACCCATGGGGAGCTCAGACAAACCCTTACATAGGATTGCCATTACGGCCTGCGTGAAATAGTGCACACACTATTTCACAGCCATTTTCACTGCTCTTAAGTAACTTATAAGTCACCTATATGTCTTACCTTCACTTGCTGAAGGTTAGGTGCAAAGTTACTAAGTGTGAGGGCACCCTTGCACTAGCAAAGGTTCCCCCACATAGTTCAGGGCCATTTCCCCGGACTTTGTGAGTGCGTGGACGCCATTACAGGCGTGTACTACATATAGGTCATCATCAAAACACTTTATTTGGTATGAAAATAATCAATCATATGAATAAATAAACAACACATCATTAAAACAAAATTCATTCGGCCAATAAATATACCTCCTCATATCCTACTAGATAAAAATACACGAATAACAAATTGCAGGCCAGATTTCATTAGAAAGTAAAACTAAATAACTCAATCAAGTTAAAAATATAAAATCATTGAACTGACCTAACGGAAAGCATAAGTTACTTCTAATAACCCCTAGACGAAATCGTGAAATAAGAGTTGTGGTTCTAAAAATTCTGGACCCATGTAATTTACTTTGCCACAGCAGTACGATTTTAGTATCAAAAGACCGATAATGACTAGTACACTAAGCATGAGCATTTTCGCTCAATTCCAGCAGCGTTTTCACCTCGAAATCGCCATTTTCGTCCTGCACTCGTGGCTCCCATTTTATACACGGCAGCCATTTTAAAAGTTGCCCTCACATAGGCTTATAATACAGTCAGATTTGATTCCAAGGACACGTACACCTTGATTGACTTTTCTCTGACCTGGGCAAGCTGGAACCATTGCCTCAGGCCAAACCTGTTTGGTCAGTCTCTCTCCCAGTGGCCGAATCAGATAGCATCAAGGCACACCATGCCATAAAACCCTTATTATCGCTCACACACCCTGCCTAATCTTGCTCACACCTGCACCTGCTCTTTTCTTCTTCATACTTTACGAGGGGGAGGTGCCCGTTTTTATTGGGGGTCCACACTTATCTGATGTAAAATACTAGGCCTTGCCGGGTAATTTATTATGGGTTGGATGACATGAAATATGAGGTTTCATCATGACACTGTTTTTTCCTTTGTAGTGAAAACATGTGAATGACCAACCAAAATGTCAAGAATGTTTGCCTGAAGCTTAAAAAACTGTATATAAGGAAACCTGACTTTGCATTGAAACGCAGTCTCCTGAGAACATACAAACCGTGCTGTTGTACTTCTAGGACGCTTGTTACTTGGTTGCAGCCAATAAATTCGATCTTTGACTTCACCTAGAAGACTCTGAGTTTCTGTGGTCTGAATCAGGAAAGTACCCGAGGTCTTTGGGTGTACCCTGGCACCGCTGGGTTACCGGATCAGTACCGGTTCTGAAAAACCCAGTACCTCAGTTGGCGCCCAACGTGGGGCGATACCAGCGGTACCGGTCCAAGCCTGAGGTCCGTGAGGAGCTTCGTGTGAAAATTCTGGAGGAAGGCCGCCACTTCATCGACCCCTGCATGTCGACGTGGTCCGAAAGTCTTTGCTGCGAGGTTCCCCGCTTCCCGACGGCTACGAAGGACTGCTGCCCTGGCTATCGCCCTGATTTGGACCCTTGATGTTTGGTAGAGCGAAACGATAAGACGAGTCTTCTGGTGACGTCATCGATATTTTCAGTTAAGTATAAGTGGAGCGCCTCCCAGTCCTTAGTTGGACACTTGGTTTGGTCCTTAGTTGGACATTTGGTTTGGTATCCCTTCGGGATCACTTTGATTTGGAACTTGCAAGTACCAAAGCCGAAGGACTCGTGTATTCACGAGACTATCGTAAATGATAATCCTTTGAAGTTTGAAGCTAGACTAGTGAGCGAAGATGCCTGGTCTTAGCAGACTTGGAAATTTGTTTTGTCTTGGTTGTAAAAGGGACTCCCGGTTGGAGGACTCATGTCCGGTTCCTCCGATTGGAACTCCAACCTATGAACTATATGTGAAGCACGGAGTAGGCCCCATCACATATAATGAAGTATGGATCCGTTACACCAGAAAAGATGGTGTTTTAAAATGGCCCCAAAATGGTAGCTTTGACACAGAAATTTTAGATAACCTCAAAGTTAGACTTTTTAAGAAGAAAGCCCGGCCGGCAATGTTTGATTCTTTCCGCTTATGGCGTAAGGAAGCCAAGCAAAAGGAAATTAAATTAGCTAAGAAAAATAAGAGAGAAAAAGGTATTTCGATTATGCAAGCTGCTATACAGTTTAAAGATAACGAAGTAGAACAGTTGAATGAGCAGTTGCATAGGCGGCATAAAATGACAGTAGATAAATGCTATCCAGTTTTGCCGCCTCTTCAGCAAGATGCAGCAAGAGACTCTGAAAAAGATCCCCTAATGTCGCATTTGCTAAGTTCGCCACCACCCTATGCGCAGAATGCCACGGCACCTCCGCAACCTCTGGTTGCACAACCAGTGGTTGCATTGCCTCCTGCTCCTCCACAGCACCCACCAGCTATTTTTCAGTTGGTTCCTATTCCTCCGGTGCAGCCTCCTCAAGGGCCACCGGCTTTGACATCTGCTCTGCCTTTACTTCCTACAACTTTGACTACTATAGCGACTACCACTCCTGGTACTGTTTCTGACACTGCTTCTGTCTCTGCCTTGTCTCATTCTGTTTTTCCTCCTGTTCATTTGTCAACCTCTCCCTCTGTCCGTCAGAGAATGACAAACACTGTGACTAGTCTTTTATCCCCTCTCTTTGGGTCATTAGCTACGACCCCAGTTTCAGAGCGTAAACAATTGCGTAGCCAATTGCCTGAAGGTAGGGAGAAAGAGACACTGAATTATTTGGCGCATAAATGGGTTACTGAACCAGCGCGATATGAACTAGAGTCTGTTATGGATGTCTTCCATCAGTGGGAAGAACCGAAACAGAGATACGTTTTTGAGAAAATGTGTACTTTTCTTTCTGAGGATTTAGAGGAAAATGGTTTGGAGCCCAATCCGCCTAAATTGTGTCATGTACGGTTCGATTTTGCGACAGGTTTGATTGTGGGTTCAGATGTCGAGAAAGCAGTTGCAATGTTATTGTCGTTTAGGACTGAAGGTGTTTCCAGGTTATTGTTTAAATATGATTCTTCTGCTAAAAAGAAAGGGAAACAGTACCCCATGAGAGAAGTTCCCCCACAATGGAGGGAAGGGGACCCAAATGCTAATCCACCTGTCCTGCCTCATTTCCAGCGTGTATGGGTACACGTTCCATGGAAGCGAGCTGAAGTTTTAGCCCTTAAACAGACATTGCCTGATCCCCGTAAGAATCCTACAGGGTATTACAAGGAATTGTCACAGACTGCGGGGTCTTGCATTATGAATTTAGCTGACATAGACATGTTGTTTGGAAATGTTGTTCCACAGCCTTTATGGGGAAAGATTCGCCATACAGACCATGCTCAAGAGTTAGGTGACACATGGGCTAACATTGCTGCTGCAGACGCCCGACAAATTGGTGGTGCTAAACCTGAGCCTTTAGTGACAGAGCTTCCTGGTAGGATTATTGATTACATGAAAACTATAATGCCTGCGATGCGTGTAAACTGGGATAAATTGTCTGCATGTAAGCAAAAGAAAGAAGAAACGGTATCAGATTTCTTCACCAGGTTTGAAGAAACGTTTGTGGACCACAGTGGTCAAGATATGAGCACGGAAGGTGGTCAACGTTTGTTCGTCGATAAATTTGTGCATAATCTGCTTCCTGAGTTGTGTAAAAAGTTACAAGATTCAGAAAGTTCTTGGGCAGTTTCCTCTTCAGCGCAGATATTGGCTACTGCACAATACTACGAAAATAGAGATAAAGATGAGAGAGATAGAGTAGAGAAGAAAACTAAAGAATTGAAAACGAAGGTTCTGTTACAACAAGCGTACCCGCCACGTGGTGGTCAAAATAGTGGTGCACAGAACAACTATCAGAATAACTATCAGCCCCAACCGTTTCAGAGAAACTCGCAAAGAGCCGAGTATGCTCAACCACGTATCCCAGTAGGTCCCAATCAGTGTTCATACTGCAAGGAAGAGGGTCATTTCAAGTATAGCTGCCCTGCTTTGCTACAGCGCGCAAATGGTACTTCTGGTTTAAGAGGTCGAGGTGTTCCACAAGCACCTAGAGGAAGAGGACGTGGATATGTTCCCCAGAGCGCGCGCCCATTCCCCCCTCAAAACTCAATGAACAGATTTGATCAGCAGGTTAATGCATCTGGTAGGACGGCTCAGTACTATACTGATGATTACTATACAGAGGATGAGCATTTGGACAGTAATGATTGCTAGGACAGCCATAGACAAAGAGAGGGAGTTGTTTCAGTTCCAGTAGATCAGAGTGGGCCTTATGTTAAGGTGATTGCATCAGGTGTGTCAGAACCTTTTCTGTTGGATACTGGTGCTACCAAGAGTTCTATTATGCACTCAAAACTCCCTGGCGCACCTTTGTCTGGTGAAACAAATGTATCAGTAGGTTTTTCCGGCGCCCCAGTTAGAAATCCGATTTCTAACCCTATATCTCTTTCTGTTGGACCTTGTAAATTTGAAACACCCCTTATTTTGACGACAGGTTGTGGCGAGAACTTGTTAGGATTAGATCTGTTAAAGAGATTGTATGCAACATTGTATTGCTCTCCTTCTAGAGTGCAACTCACATTGGGTAAGAAAGTGGTTTCACCAATGTATTTGTCAAAGGACAGATTTCCACCAGAATTTTTGTCTCTTCCTAATACTCTTTGGGCTACTGGACCTAATGATGTAGGTCTTTTGGAAATTCAGCCATATGTGATAACATTAAAAGCCAATGTTAAAATGCCACGTATTCCCCAATACAAGATCTCTAGTGAAGGGGAAAAAGCGTTGTTAGCAATTATTTGTGATCTGATTGAGAAGGATGTAATTGAAGAGACAAGAGGCAACGTTTGCAATAGTCCTGTTTTGCCTCTCTTGAAGCGTACTGACCCTACTCAGCCACCTGTTTATAGGTTTGTAATTGATCTTAGAGAGGTGAACAAAATAGTTGTGCCACAGTTTCCAGTCATCCCCGATATCACTGCATTGTTGACAAAGATTCCACCTTCAGCCACTTGGTTTTCAGTGATAGACCTGAAAAATGCTTTCTTCAGCATCCCTATTGCCGAAGAGAGCAGGGACATTTTTGGCTTCAATTTGGGAGGATGAAGATTTAGATTTAAGAGAGCTCCTCAAAGTCCATCTATCTATAGTCAGGCTTTGAAAGCACAGCTTGACACTCTTATGTTACCTGATGGCGCCACTCTCATTCAATATGTCGATGATTTGCTAGTTGCTGCAGATACTAAGGAGATCTGCAAAGAAGCAACATTGTCATTATTGCGTCATTTGTCTGATTTACACCACAAAGTGTCCCTTTCAAAGTTACAGTATTGTCAAAAAGAAGTGACCTATTTAGGTCATCTCTTTTCGAAGGAGGCAAGGCAACTGACCCCAGAGAGAATCAGGGCTGTTGCAGCAATGAGTGTGCCAAGAACACAGAGAGAAGTGCGTGCTTTCTTGGGTATTACATCATATTGCAGACAATGGATACCTAATTTTTCGTTAATAGCCAAACCTTTGGTGGCATTAACTTGTAACAATACACCAAATCCCGTCCCATGGTCTGAAGATTGTCAGAAAAGTTTTGTCGAATTACGTGATGCATTATGTTCAGCTCCTGTGTTGGGTACCCCCAACTACAGCAAGCCTTTTACATTGTATGTCCATGAGAAAGAAGGTTGTGCGTTAGCAGTTTTGACACAACAGTTTGGAGACAGGGAGCGTCCATGCTCCTATTTCTCTTCAACCTTAGACCCAGTAGCTAAGGCACTACCGAGCTGCTTAAGAGCGGCAGCGGCAGCTGCGGTTTCTATCCGACAGTCTGCTGGTTTAGTGATGAACAACACATTAATCGTAATGGTTCCACATGCAGTGGACACGTTGTTAAACAGAACCAAGACACAGCATTTAACTAGTGCTCGATTGTCAGGTTACGAGTTGACATTGTTAGCAAGCCATGTACATATAAAAAGATGCACTACACTTAACCCAGCTACGTTATTGCCAATTGTGACGGAGTTAGATACTTCTGAACAACATGATTGTATCCATAGAACAGAAGAAGAAACGAAAGGGAGAATAGACCTTCTAGACACTCCCCTTGCAAAGAGTGATGGTACTTTGTGGGTGGATGGTTCATGCTTTAAGCTCCCGAATGGTGACACGACTGAGGCGTATGCTGTGACAACTTTGTGTACGATTGTTGAAGCTGCACGTATCCCACACAATTCAGCCCAAGCAGCTGAGTTAATAGCCCTAACAAGAGCATGTACAGTATCAAAAGGAATGAAAGTGACTATCTATACCGATAGCCAATATGCGTTTGGTGTGGCCCATAGTTTTGGGCGTTTGTGGAAGGAACGTGGGTTCCTGACCTCGCATGGAACTAAAATACAGCATGGTCAGTTGGTAAATGAGCTCCTTGATTCACTTACTTTACCATTGCAAGTTGCGATTGTGAAGTGTAGCGCACATAAAAAGGTGACTGATGATGTTGGTCGTGGGAATGCATTTGCTGACGAGGTCGCAAAAGAGACGGCAAGGAATGTGATGAGCCGAATGTATGTTGCGGGCCCTGCAAGATGGATTGGTGATGTTGGAATGTGTGAAGACACAATAGAAAGCGTGAAATCGATTCAAGCTGAAGCCACAGAGAGAGAATTGAGTGTGTGGAGAGAAAGTACGGGTAAATTGGATGCGAATGGTTGTTGGGTCGAGTTGTCAGAACATCAGAGATGGTTGCTACCCGATGTGTATGTGCTTGCAGTGGTTACAATGGCTCATGGAATGGCTCACATCAGTGTGAAAGGGATTTGTAAGTTGTTGGCCCCAGTATGGCAAAATGCAGGAATTCCCAAGTGCGCAGAAAATGTGGTTAAAAATTGCATGGTATGCCTGAAACACAACCCTGGTAGAGGAACCCCAACTCCAGCTGGTCATTTTGCACCTCCTACGTATCCGTTTGAGGTTTTGCAGCTAGATTTCATCCACATAGAGAGGTGCAACAACTTAAAATACGTACTCGTTGTTGTTTGTGCCTTTTCAAGATGGGTGGAAGCCTATCCCCTAAAAGACAATACTGCGCTATCCACAGCCAAAGCCCTTCTTCCCTAGATTCGGAATGCCGACTAGTGATAAATACAACTAACTGTTGGGTGTGTGGCCTTATGCCTCACACAGCAGATAAAGGTATCCCTTATCTGATCCTGCCTTTCAGCCACAATGGTTCCGTGTGGGCATTCAGAACGATATTCATCTATGCACACTACCCCCTACGTTTTGCAGAAGACAACTCTAAGAAAAATGCTTTAGTTAAAGGTATCATAGACATGATGAAGGACAATATCTTCTACGAGACTATCCCCAGAGATGAGACAATAGCATATATAGGATGGAACATGACCGGATATGAAGCCACAATGAGTGAGAAACAGCAAGCTAAGATATCTTCCCTGATTTGGGTTGTACCCCATCAGGGTCACCTGTGTCTGCAAGGTACTGGCAAGAATCCCAGAGCTCAGCTAGGGGAAAGCATCTGCACTGAGACATATGTCTTCGCATCTCAGACTTCCCCCCCGCTCTTGGCAGCTAAGGGTACCTATTTCATCTGCCATGATAGAGCCTTTACATGGTTGCCCCCTGACTTTTCGGGCACATGGTTCGTTTCGTTCCTGTTGCCCCCTACCTACACAGCAGCAGCAGATTACCACAAGACGAGGATAGTTAGAGGCGTCTTCAGTGAAGAAGACACTGCAGGACAAGAATTTGGGGACTTCGTAAAGGGTTTTCTGCCGTTCTGGGGACAAATAGGTAACAGCAGGAGCATAAGGCAATTGATAAGAGTGGTTGAATCCACCGTGGCTGAAACCGCCGGTGCCCTTGGTAACTTGACTGCTGAGCTCCAGTCGGATCGTCTTATGACCCTTCAGAACAGGGTCGCATTAGATGTCATACTTGCAGACCGGGGTGGAGTATGTACATTGATCCAATCGAGTTGCTGTGTTTTTGTCCCAGATAACGCTCCAACAGTATACCAGGCCATCTCCAAACTGCATAGAATTTCCGAATCTATTCATTTAGATAGAGGAGATTGGTCATTAATGGGATGGTTCTGGGAACTGATATCAGCATGGGGATGGAAGATTCTGATCGTCATTGGGATGATCTTGGCCATTCTTTTCCTGTTCTGTCTATGCGTGCAGTGTGCTCCTGCGATATGTGGCCTCTGTGTTACATCATGCATAAGGAAACCTGCACCAAGAGACAAGCTAAATACTAGGATGATGTTACAGCAACATCTCAACGACTTTAGAAACATAGACCTGGGCTCAGATTAGCATGAGAATAGGTTTATTGCCTATGTAAGGGCAAAAGGAGGGTTTGTGGTTCTAAAAATTCTGGACCCATGTAATTTACTTTGCCACAGCAGTACGATTTTAGTATCAAAAGACTGATAATGACTAGTACACTAAGCATGAGCATTTTCGCTCAATTCCAGCAGCGTTTTCACCTCGAAATTGCCATTTTCGTCCTGCACTCGTGGCTCCCATTTTATACACGGCAGCCATTTTAAAAGTTGCCCTCACATAGGCTTATAATACAGTCAGATTTGATTCCAAGGACACGTACACCTTGATTGACTTTTCTCTGACCTGGGCAAGCTGGAACCATTGCCTCAGGCCAAACCTGTTTGGTCAGTCTCTCTCCCAGTGGCCGAATCAGATAGCATCAAGGCACACCATGCCATAAAACCCTTATTATCGCTCACACACCCTGCCTAATCTTGCTCACACCTGCACCTGCTCTTTTCTTCTTCATACTTTACGAGGGGGAGGTGCCCGTTTTTATTGGGGGTCCACACTTATCTGATGTAAAATACTAGGCCTTGCCGGGTAATTTATTATGGGTTGGATGACATGAAATATGAGGTTTCATCATGACACTGTTTTTTCCTTTGTAGTGAAAACATGTGAATGACCAACCAAAATGTCAAGAATGTTTGCCTGAAGCTTAAAAAACTGTATATAAGGAAACCTGACTTTGCATTGAAACGCAGTCTCCTGAGAACATACAAACCGTGCTGTTGTACTTCTAGGACGCTTGTTACTTGGTTGCAGCCAATAAATTCGATCTTTGACTTCACCTAGAAGACTCTGAGTTTCTGTGGTCTGAATCAGGAAAGTACCCGAGGTCTTTGGGTGTACTCTGGCACCGCTGGGTTACCGGATCAGTACCGGTTCTGAAAAACCCAGTACCTCAGAGTCCTTTCCCTCACATTTCTAATCTCCAAAAGATAGGGCTTAGGACCCACCCCCATCTTCAACATTATAAAATCCCTTACAGATTTTTTCCTTAGCTCCTCCTCCCTTTTAGCCCCCAAGATTTTCAGGAAATTGTTTGTCATGACTGGTCAGACCCTCAGGAGCCTCAAACATATCCGGCCACCCCAGTACATAGGCTACTTTTCTTATATGCATCAGCCAGGGGATATTTTCGCATGATCACAGGCCAGACAGTCCCGCAGATCTCTATTAAAAAAGACACATTCATTTGTCCAAATAGAGATCCATAGCAAAAAGGGCGCAAACTGGATGGTATCTTGAACAAACTCAAGATCGAATTCAAAATGCAGACAGTAGCCAGAGTTATTATGACAGACCCCTATCAGCCTTCTGCAAAATAGATTTTCCACTACTACAGGGGCCCTATTATCCGTATACCCCCAGAGTGGAGCCCCATACAGCAGGACTGGGAGACATTTCTGCCTATAAACTGCCTATAAACCCTTGCAGCAAAGTCAAACGTGGGACCAACTGTAGCATTAAAAAACACCCCTCTCTTGAAGACACAAGGTTTCCATGAGCCTTTATCATCAAAATTAACCCCTAAAAATGGGAAATCCTGAACCTTGCCAATTACCTGATCTTTGATCTTCAGCTCCCCAACCCTGCTAAGAGGTTTCCCAAAGACCATAAAATGTGATTTGTTGCAGTTTACCTCTAGATCTAGGGCTGACATAAAGGATTCATAGGCTCTGACTGCTTCCCGAAGGCCATTCATGGTATGAGCTATGCGCACCGCATCGTCCGCATAGATAAATACCGGGACACTAGTACCATTAATTTTGGGAGCATCCCTACAATGTTCCACAATGAAATCAAACAGTCCGTTAGTATACAGAAGAAAGAGTGTAGGGGCCAGGACACATCCCTGGTGCACACCCCTATTTAATTCAAAAGCATCCGAACACTCCCCATTGGTCCCCACCCTCACATTTGCATTCGTTCCTAAGTGGAGGTGCCAAAGCAACTCCACAATTTGGGGATCCATACCTAATCGGTTTAACCTCTCCCACAGCTTAATCCGATTTACCTTATCAAAGGCACAGCTGAGATACATGAAAGCAAGACATAGGGTGCCTTTCCTGGCTTGTGTGTATTTCCCAATCACCATCAACAGGTTTAAGCACTGTTCCTGAGTACCAAGCCCTTCTCTAAAGCCGTACTGTACTAGGCTCAATATTTCATTTTCAGCCATCCAGACCTCAATACGCCTTAAAATAATCTGGCCCAAACTTTTGGCCGATGAATCAAGAAGGGATATAGGGCTATGACTTGGGATCATTATGATCCCCCTTTTTGAACACAGGAATAATACAAGCCGATATCCATGAAGCAGGAATTCCCACACTGACTGCTGCATTAAGGACATTTAACAAAATGGGCGCCCATGACTCAGGACAAGATTTTATAGAGATTCATAGGAATTGAATCCGAACCTGGAGCTTTATTGCTAGCACTACCATGAAGCGCCTCCCTTACCTCCTGGAGTGTAAACCTGATAGCCAAGTTGGGGAAATCATTAGACTGTGTGCCCCAATTATTTCCTAAAGGGCTCCCCGTGGAAAATTTTACAAAAATGTTTCACCCAAACCTCAGGGGCAATGTTACAGTCCAGGCTCTCAGATATTTCTGAGTCAAAGAAACCCCTATTTACAAACTTCCAGAACAGACCAGGGTTCTTGAGCTCCAGTGCACGTTCCAATTTCTCCCATGCTAGCTCCTTGAGCTCCAGCTTTCTGGCACTCAGAACACTTTTATACTTGGCCCTCAGAGCTCTAACATGGTCCATATCTCTTGAGTGGTCCTTTAAGGAGTTCCTCAAAGTTTTCTTAGCATCACAGCAGGATTTATTGAACCTTCCACCCTTATCCTCGCAGGGGGACTAAGCGGCAGAAATCAAGCAGTCTTTAAAAGCGTCATTCACTCTCATCATCCCAGCCATGACTTCCCCTGGACTAGAAGTCTCTGCCAGAAGTATACCTATAAACAGATTTAGATTGTCACCCACCACCCTAACTACTACTTGCTGGATATTAACCTGTTTCTAGCCAACTCTCCTGCCCTGGTCTTTTATCCGCACCAAAGCTAACCCTTCCTGGCCTGGATTATGTAGGGCCTCTGGAAAGTTGAAAAGGACTGTAAGGGGGTTAGGATCACTAAAGTGCTTCTCTACCATCTCTCCACCTATGACCAAATCTTTTAAAGATGGTGACACAAAATTCTAATTAATAGTTTTACCAGCCCCTCTGCCTACAAAGGTTGAAAACTGATGAGTGCCCACGACTTCAATGTCACAAATATTCAAAAGACCCATATTCCGTAGGCCCTTAATCAGAACCCTATCCCTGGGATCCTGTACACCCTCAGCTAAACAAACCTTGTAATCATACTCAAAGGGATTCACCTCAGTGCTGTGTCGTCCTATCTTAGCATTAAAATCTCCTAATACAACAGCACAGAATTCCAAATCCACCTCCCCCATTCTGCACTTCAGTATCTGGAGATCTGAAAAAAGTACCCTGATTTGACACCCCACATGCCAAACAGCGTTATAAAAATTGACCAAGAAAACATTAAATTTGTAAGGAAAAACTACCCAGACAATCAGTATACCCTGATTACAGTTGATTTGAAATGCTTTCGCTGTTTTAGTGAATCGGAATAGGGTAACCAAACCACCTTTGGGGCGGTCTCCATAGGGCCGGACTGCCGGGACTGCGAATCTATAATATCCATCCCAGGCTGCCTGCCCATCTGACCAGGTCTCTTGAAGCATAATAAAATCATAGTACGCCAAGCACTTTATTCATGCCTGGTCTAATAATTTTGAGTCACACCCTGCAATGTTCCATTAGATAAGACAGCACTTGTGGTCTTCGCACCCTGGGCCTCCCTAGTCGTAACGGCATTAGGGGGTACTGCCAAAATCTCAGACTGTCTCCTTGCATAGCGTCAATCCACCCCCTCCAGGTCAGGAATACTAATGATATAATTCCTCCAAATCGCAAGCTTTGGTACACTATGGCCAAGATGGGAATTCCTACAGTTTCTAGGTAGCGACTCATCGCCCTGTCGCATATGATTATAAAAATAACCCAAAGGGGCCATACTAATCTTTCCCTCTCTCTGGGAAACCAAGCTTTGTGTAGAGAGGAGCCGTTGGGCCAGACCAGGATATCTACAATTTATAATATTACAGTCCCCGTTTCTCTCTTTGAATTGGGGTCCAACCCAATCAATTCTTTGGACAAACAAGATATCCCTAAGGTCCTTACAAGCAAAATCACAGTTTTTACTCAACCAGTGGCCGGTCTTATTTTTCAGTTGGTCCGTGGATTCACTAGAGCCTGGAACAAGAGCAGGGACGTCTGTCAACACCACCACATAGGGGGCACAGGCCAGAGGAAGCTCCAGACAAACCAGTGGGGAACTTTTCTTCATCAAATGCCAATTATGTGGGCTGCCATTATGTTGCGACTCTCTCCCAATCATTACAAGCCCACAGTCAAATTGCCTACTACCTCTTGGTCTGTTTTCCTCCCTCGCACCTGTTGATGAGGCAGATGGTGCAGCCGGAACAATCTCTGCACAAAGACCCTGCACCCCTGGATTTGCAATGTTAGCAGGCTGCCATATAGCTCTCTCCAATGGCCTGGGAACACCCTCATGTAAAAGCTCGCTCTCACACCGCTGGTTTAGGCAGTTAAGATCCAGGGGACTGTCTGTGCCTGGGCTACGCCTCTCCTGCTCACACAACCGGGAGACTGCTTTTTCAAGAGCCAACAATTTCGCCAAAACTGGGATCAAGCTAGCCTCAATCATCTTCTTGAATTTCATCAATAGGTCATTTACACCACCACCCGAGGGCTGGGTAAAGTCAATACCATCTATCATGCCCATTGAATTTGCAGAGAGGGACGGTTTCAGTTTGTTCCTGGGTTTCTTCAGTGCCTTTATATTTTTCGGGGGGGGGGGGGGCTACAGCTGTCCAGTGGGCAAAGTGGCGGAGTGACCATCAAGAGCCTCTTACTGTTCCTCGAGGGCCCAATCCCACCACAAATCTCTGTTTCTGCAGGTGGAGGGATAACAGGGGCAGCACATTGCTCACTCCCAGATGGGACCGCTTCATCTTCAAAGCCCCCAAAGCCTCACTTGCTACAGAAGCTTGGCGCCAGTCACCCATTTCCAGGGAAAGCCTCCTCTCCACCAGGTCAATCTCCTTGGTCACAACACCAACAGCTCTTGCAAGAAAAGAGTCCAGGGTTGTCTTTGAGCTTCCCTGCCCACCGCCACCACTTTGGGCCCCAGGTTGAAGGCCTCTTCTCCTGCCTATCCTCACAGTGCACAATGGATGGCTTTTGACGGGATGGCAGGTCAGCTACAGACACACATAAACATTGGAGTGATGAATTGAACCCGGGGGGAGCCAGAAGGGCACTAAGGTGTGGCACAAATGCCTTCAAATGTCAAAGCAATAATCTCACACACACACTCACCCTCTATGCGTGAATTAGGAGGGGTAGCCCAGCCCGGCCTCTGTCGGTCGCTGACGTGCGAAGGATGGGACTGCCCTTGGCCCGGGCTTTGCCCGGGCACGTCCTTCGCAGCGGTAGAAAGATTAGTGCTATATAGCACTAACCGGGGGTTAGCTCCTCCCCCTGCCTCCACTTCTTCTGGGACACGGAGTGTAGGAGGCTGGACTGGCTTGTAGTGAGTACCAAGGGGTACTTACACCTTGCACCAGGCCCAGGTATCCCTTATTAGTGTAGAGGGGTGTCTAGCAGCTTAGGCTGATAGAAAAAGTAGCTTAGCAGAGCAGCTTAGGCTGAACTAGGAGACGAGTGAAGCTCCTACAGTACCACTAGTGTCACTTGCACAATATCATAAGAGAACACAATACACAGATATACTAAAAATAAAGGTACTTTATTTTTATGACAATATGCCAAAGTATCTCAGTGAGTACCCTCAGTATGAGGATAGTAAATATACACAAGATATATGTACACAATACCAAAATATGCAGTAATAGCAATAGAAAACAGTGCAAACAATGTATAGTCACAATAGAATGCAATGGGGGCACATAGGGATAGGGGCAACACAAACCATATACTCTAGAAGTGGAATGCGAACCACGAATGGACCCCAAACTTATGTGACCTTGTAGAGGGTCGCTGGGACTGTAAGAAAACAGTGAGGGTTAGAAAAATAGCCCACCCCAAAACCCTTAAAAGTGGGTGCAAAGTGCACCTAAGTTCCCCAAAGAGCACAGAAGTCGTGATAGGGGAATTCTGCAGGAAAGACCAACACCAGCAATGCAACAACAATGGATTTCCAGACGAGAGTACCTGTGGAACAAGGGGACCAAGTCCAAAAGTCACGATCAAGTCGGGAGTGGGCAGATGCCCAGGAAATGCCAACTGTGGGTGCAAAGAAGCTGCCACCGGATGGTAGAAGCTCTGGATTCTGCAAGAACGACAAGGGCTAGAAACTTCCCCTTTGGAGGATGGATGTCCCACGTCGTGAAGAGTCGTGCAGAAGTGTTTTCGTGCAGAACGACGGCAAACAAGCCTTGCTAGCTGCAAGGGTCGCGGTTAGGGTTTTTGGATGCTGCTGTGGCCCAGGAGGGACCAAGATGTCGCCAATTGCGTGAGGAGACAGAGGGGGCGTCCAGCAAGACAAAGAGCCCACTCAGAAGCAAGCAGCACCCGCAGAAGTGCCGGAACAGGCACTACGAAGTGGAGTGAACCGGAGCTCACCCGAAGTTGCACAAGAGGGTCCCACAAAGCCGGAGGACAACTCAGGAGGTCGTGCAATGCAGGTTAGAGTGCCGGGGACCCAGGCTTGGCTGTGCACAGAGGAAATCCTCGAAGAGTGCACAGGAGCCGGAGTAGCTGCAAAACACACGGTTCCCAGCAATGCAGTCTGGCGTGGGGAGGCAAGGACTTACCTCCACCAAACTTGGACTGAAGAGTCACTGGACTGTGGAAGTCACTTGGACAGAGTTGCTGAGTTCAAGGGACCTCGCTCATCGTGCTGAGAGGAGACCCAGGGGACCGGTGATGCAGTTCTTTGGTGCCTGCGGTTGCAGGGGAAAGATTCAGTCGACCCACGGGAGATTTCTTCGGAGCTTCTAGTGCAGAGAGAAGGCAGACTACCCCCACAGCATGCACCACCAGGAAAACAGTCGAGAAGGCGGCAGGATCAGCGTTACAATGTCACAGTAGTCGTCTTTGCTACTTTGTTGCAGTTTTGCAGGCTTCCAGCGCGGTCAGCAGTCGATTCCTTGGCAGAAGGTGAAGAGAGAGATGCAGAGGAACTCTGATGAGCTCTTGCATTCGTTATCTAACGAATTCCCCAAAGCAGAGACCCTAAATAGCCAGAAAAGGAGGTTTGGCTACTTAGGAGAGAGGATAGGCTAGCAACACTTGAAGGAGCCTATCAGAAGGAGTCTCTGACGTCACCTGCTGGCACTGGCCACTCAGAGCATTCCAGTGTGCCAGCAGCACCTCTGTTTCCAAGATGGCACACTGGAGGAGCTCTGGGCACCTCCCAGGGGAGGTGCAGGTCAGGGGAGTGGTCACTCCCCTTTCCTTTGTCCAGTTTCGCGCCAGAGCAGGGCTGAGGGATCCCTGAACCGGTGCAGACTGGCTTATGCAGTGATGGGCACCATCAAAGCATTTCCAGAGGCTGGGGGAGGCTACTCCTCCCCAGCCCTGACACCTTTTTCCAAAGGGAGAGGGTGTAACATCCTCTCTCTGAGGAAGTCCTTTGTTCTGCCTTCCTGGGCCAAGCCTGGCTGGACCCCAGGAGGGCAGAAACCTGTCTGAGGGGTTGGCAGCAGCAGCAGCTGCAGTAAAACCCCGGGAAAGGTAGTTTGGCAGTACCCGGTCTGAGCTAGAGACTCGGGGGATCATGGAATTGTCTCCCCAATGCCAGAATGGCATTGGGGTGACAATTCCATGATCTTAGACATGTTACATGGCCATGTTCGGAGTTACCATTGTGACACTATACATATGTCATGACATATGTATAGTGCACGCGTGTAATGGTGTCCCCGCACTCACAAAGTCCGGGGAATTTGCCCTGAACAATGTGGGAGCACCTTGGCTAGTGCCAGGGTGCCCACACACTAAGTAACTTAGCACCCAACCTTTACCAGGTAAAGGTTAGACATATAGGTGACTTATAAGTTACTTAAGTGCAGTGGTAAATGGCTGTGAAATAACGTGGATGTTATTTCACTCAGGCTGCACTGTCAGGCCTGTGTAAGAATTGTCAGATCTCCTTATGGGTGGCACAAGAAATGCTGCAGCCCATAGGGATCTCCTGGAACCCCAATACCCTGGGTACCTCAGTACCATATACTAGGGAATTATAAGTGTGTTCCAGTATGCCAATGTAAATTGGTGAAATTGGTCACTAGCCTGTTAGTTACAATTTGGAAAGAGAATGAGAGAGCATAACCACTGAGGTTCTGGATAGCAGAGCCTCAGTGAGACAGTTAGTCATCAACAGGTAACACATACAGGGCACACTTATGAGCACTGGGGCCCTGGCTGGCAGGGTCCCAGTGACACATACAACTAAAACAACATATATACAGTGAAATATGGGGGTAATATGCCAGGCAAGATGGTACTTTCCTACACGGAGTCCCTGGCCCAAGCTGCTTTCACACAGCCCAGTGGTAGAAAGATTAGCGCTATATAGCGCTCACCAGGGGTTAGCTCCTCCCCCTGCCTCCACTCCTTCTGGGACACGGAGTCCCTGGCCCAAGCTGCTTTCGCAATTCTCTTTCTTTTTTATGATGATGTTAGGTGAGCGATGTGAGTCCTTTTTAGGTTTTAAATACTCTTCGTGTCAGGTTTGCAACAATTACATTTGTATTCTTACTATGCTTTGGAACTCAACTGGGGTCTTTGCAGAGACCATAACTGCAAAGCAAGATGGCTGAAGTCACACTGGAGGAGCCCTGGGCACCCCCCATAGGGTGGTGATGGACAGGGGAGTGGTCACTCCCCTTTTCTTTGTCCAGTTCACACCAGAGCAGGGAACAAGGGGTCCCTGAACCGGTGTAGACTGGCTTATGCAAGGAGGGCACCATCTGTGCCCTTCAAAGCATTTCCAGAGGCTGGGGGAGGCTACCCCTCCCCAGCCTGTAACACCTATTTCCAAAGGAAGAGGGTGTAACACCTTGCTCTGAGAGGAAATGCTTTGTTCTACCTTCCTGGGACTGGCCTGCCCAGCCCCCATGAGGGCAGAACCCTGTCTGTGAAGTGGCAGCAGCTGTAGCTGCATTGCAAGCCTCAGAGAGCTGGTTTGGCAGTACTGGGGGTCCATAGTGGAGACCCCAGGATGCATGGAATTGGCCGCCAATACCAGATTCGGAATGGGGGGACAATTCCATGATCTTAGACATGTTACATGGCCAAATTCGGAGTTAACATTGTGAAGCTACATATAGGTATTGACCTATATGTAGTGCACGCGTGTAATGGCGTCCCCACACTCACAAGTCCAGGGAAATGGCCCTGTACTATGTGGGGGCACCTTTGTTAGTGCAAGGGTGCCCTCACACTTAGTAACTTTGTACCTAACCTTCAGCAAGTGAAGGTTAGACATATAGGTGACTTATAAGTTACTTAAGTGCAAGGAAAATGGCTGTGAAATAGTGTGTGCGTTATTTCACTCAGGCTGCAGTGGCAGTCCTGTGCAAGGGTTTGTCTGAGCTCCTTATGGGTGGCTAAATAAATGATGCAGCCCATATGGATCTCCTGGAACCCCAATGCCCTGGGTACCTAGGTACCATATACTAGGGACTTATAAGGGGTGTCCAGTGTGCCAATTGAAATTGGTAAATGAAATCACTAGCCTATAGTGACAAGTTTAAAAACAGAGAGAGCATAAGCACTGAGGTTCTGGTTAGCAGAGCCTCAGTGACACAGTCAAGCACTATACATACATAAATTAGGCCATAAACTATGAGCACTGGTGTCCTGACCAGCAGGTTCCCAGGGAGACAGGCAAAAACATACTGATATACAGGTAAAAATGAGGGTAACTTGCCAAGGAAGATGGTACTTTCCTACGCCCAGCCACCATCATCAGCTCAGGCCAGACAACCCCACACCAGTGTCTCCGGGCCACAGACTTGCGAACCACAAGTACAGAGGCCAGAGTCACCACCTACTAGCAGGCAGGATGACGATGGCCCCAGTGCAAGTGGGAATGCCAGACCTGTGCAGGGGATACAGGCACAGGGGGGCTAGGCCCAGTGGGAGGGCATCAGTGGCCCAGGGGGAGGCCAAAGGATGGATGTTGCAGCACATGAGGTGATCTCTGAGGTCCTGGGAGCATACCACCATACACAAGACAGGATGGGCCAGATCCTGGCCACCCTGGACCAGAGTCAAAGGCTGCAGATAGCCCATCATCAAGAGTCCATGGAGCAGTGGAAACAACTCAATGCCACCATGGCCACTATTGGAGGGGTGCTGTAGCACCGCTACCCAACCCAGCCTGAGACCCCCCACAAACCTGGAAGCCCCTACCACTGCCCAGGACACAGACCAGCCCTCTACATCAGCAGCAGCAACTGGACTGGTGGCACTGGCAGGGGACACACAAGAGACCAGAACCCCTAACCGTATAGCCCAGCACCAGAGAGACAAACGGTCCCTCAGACCCAGATATGGCACTGGGACACCTGCCAACACCAAGGGCCCCACAAAGAAGTTACTTTGACCAGAACTGTCTCCCAAGCGTGCTACGGTGCTACCATCCCCACCCGCAAATACCAATTTAACAACTTGCAAGGGACATATGGACCTATACCCACTACCACCAATCACTGAGCCCATGTACCTAGTATGGTCATCCACCATTAGCCCACTCCCTATCACTGTACAGCACACCAATGCATTTGTGACACCAGATAAAACACATTTACACCAATTAGTATGTCCCCTGTCATTATGTAGATTCAATTGTAAGTGTGAATGCATTTGCCAGTCAATTCCATAATTATACCTTTATTGCAGGAATGGTACCCCACGCACAACATCGTCTGGAGTAAACCAAAATGTACACCATGTTTGTTTCCATGGCACATGCCATCTTATTCTTCAGGTAACAGTGTCAGTGACTACAGACACCACATCCCCAAACAAATGAATCAGACAAACATTATGCAGTGCAGACAACATCACCAGTGAACAGTACCTCGTAGTCACTGGAAGTATAGTTGGATCAGCAGGTTCCTGGAGTGGACATCCTCCCCCTCTTCATCCTCACCATCACTCCCCTAGTAGGGGGATAGCTCTCCTCACACCAACGTTGTGCAGCATGCAGCAGGCCACCACTATTCTACACACCTTCTCATGGCCTTAACACAGGGATTCCCCAGAGAGATGGAGGCAATCACCCTCCTAGTACAGCCATGGGCCTCATTATAATTCCTCTCTGCATCTGTCCTGGGATTTCTCACAGGTGTCAGGAGCCGTTGCATGTTGGGGTAGCCAGAATCATCTGCAAAGGTGGGCGAAACAGGACTGTAACAAACTGCCATTACTTGCTGACAGCCTGGCTGTCAGGTATGTACTGATCCAGTGTCATACACACTCACCTATGAGCCATCTTCAGTCCCCATGTAGTTGTTCCATCATGTGTGGCACACTGCTGTTCCTCAGGGCAAAGGAATCATGAACTGATCCTAGAAACATGGCATTTATATGTGAAATGTACTGGTCAGCAGTACACACCAATTGTATATTCATTGACTGGAAGTTCTCTCTGTTCCTGTACACCTGTTCATTCAATCTTGGGGGGATGAGAGCTATGTGGGTGCCATTGATGGCACCTATCACATGGGGAATGTTAGTAAAGGCTTTAAAATTCAGACTTGATGGCAGGGAGTTCCGCCCTTTGGGGAAACTTGACATATGTCTGCAGGTGTTGTACAAATGCATCCAGGAATTTGGACAGGACAAAGCTAAACACTGGCTGTAAAAACCCTGCACCCATGACCACTGTCACCTGAAATTAGCCCATAGCCAAGAAATGGAGTATAGAGAGCACTTGCACTTCAGTAGGGATGGCATGCTGATTCGAATTAGCCGGTCTCAGTACAGGATCCAGTAAAGCACATAGGTCATAGATTGTTCGATTGAGTCTGCAGGTGACAATGATGTGACGTTCCACCATGGTTTCCAAATCAACAAGAGGTCTGTACACAGATGAAGCCCTCCCTCGCCACATAGGTCTATGAGGAAAAAACACATATGAGGGACACACATACACATGCAAAACATGTTGTGTATAATAATTGCTGTACAATACGTTGGTTACACACACAAGCAATGTATTATGTACAATATCTGGGACATGTATGCAGTGATACCTCTGGAATGATGTGAGGAACAGACACTTATGTGGACAGGCAACAAAGGGCTCTAAATGTGGCCTCTGACAAGAAAATATGTACTTGGTGCTAGCAAACTGGCAGCCTCCTGCCATCCAGATATGAAGGAGTGGAAGTGGCCTCATTCTGCTGGTGGTAGTTGTCATGGCGTAAAGCGGTGTTCACTGCCATGCAACCACTCATTGGTTTGCATGGTTGTCAATGGGGAACCTGGGCCTATCATGATCGCCGCCGGCAGTGATGGTGCACACCGCCGCGGAGCGTACGCCATGTCGTCGCCCCAATTTAACTTGACTCCCGGATCCCGTGCATGCAAATACTCCACTGAGTGTGCTGCTGTGTCCTGACTCTGGATACTCCAATGGCATGAGTCACAGGGGAAAGGGCCCCAGCCTTCACCACAGAGGAGCAGGAAAAGCTGGTGGACGGGGTCCTATCCCTGTATGCCAAGTTATATGGGCAACCAGAGGAGCAAGTGAGTAGGCGGTTGCCTTGCACTGATGTGTGTGATGGTGGCGGACGCCTGTATGCATGTGTGGTCGATATGTAACTGCACAGGCGTAGATTGTGTGGCAAGTACAAGACTGTGAAGTGTCCGTCCCATAGGGAATGTATTGTCAGCTGTATCAAACGGCCATATCTTGACCTCTGTTTTTCTTCTCTGTGTGTCCCATACAGGTCAGCACCCATCGGAAGAGGGGACTCTGGCAGGCCATCGCCAGGGAGGTGCGGACCCTGGGGGTCTACAACCGGCAGAGCACCCACTGCAGGAAGCGGTGGGAGGACCTGAGGCGCTGGGCCAGGAAGACCTGTGAGGCCCAGCTGGGGAAGGCCTCCCAACAAGGAAGGAGTGCCCGTCGAACCCTGATCCCCCAAATGTGCAGCACTCTGGCGGTGGCATATCCAGATTTGGATGGGCGCTTGAAGGTTGCACAGCAGCCACAAGGGGTTGAGTACCAACACCGTTTCATACCACTTTGATGGATGTGTTTGGCTGCTGTAGTATGTATGCTGTCTAGTGCCACGCACTCTGACAGGTGTCTTCCAGGAGCCCTGCCCCCCATAGCCACGGAAATTATTAGAGGCAGGTCTAACAGTTCAACAGGTCCGTTTGTCATGTGGGAAATTAGTTTTATGCTGGGGTAGTGGCCACTAGTCGGGGGCATAGTCAGGACTATAGTTGTAGGTGCTGCGTGTAGGTGTGTGAGCTGGATGGGAGTATGTGTGCACCAAGAAAGTACATCCATTCAGGCACTTAGAAATTTCTCTCATGTTTTGCCTCCCTATCCCTGTGCTCTTGTGTTCTTTGTGTACATTAGCATCATCTTGCGAGGGAGCAGAGGCACGGCGAGTGGGGATGCAGTGGCCCACGGTTCTAAGGAGGCACAGTCGACCGACGCAAAGGGGACCAGAGGGTTGGAGGGCGTGGGGAGTACCACAGGGGAGGCAACTACCACTGGCGGTAGTGATTCTGATACCTTCTCCGATGGGAGCTCCCTGGTGGTGGTGGACCCTAGTGGGCCCACCCATTCTGTGTCATCTTCCGCCACCCCCATACCATCACCGCCCTCCCAGTTGCTCCCCACCCAGTTGCCCGTGCCCGCTCACCCAGAAGGGTGGGCGTCTCCTTCACCTTCACCCAAGGCACCTCATCCCCTGCCTCAGTCAGCCCTGCTGCCCTCACTGAGGAGGCTATTGACCTCCTGAGGACCATCTCTATAGGGCAGACAACCATTGTGAATGCCATCCAGGGGCTAACATCCCAGATGCAGCAATGCAATGCATGCCTGGAAGGCATTCACTGTGCCATGTCTGGCCTACAGCGATCTTTTCAGGCTCTGGCCTCCTCTTTGACGGCAGCCAGTGTCCCTTGTCTTTCCGTTCCCCCCCTCCAACCACCTCTACCCATTCCAGCACCGCACTCGCTTCACCCATCCCAAGCACACGTTCAGACAGCCATGCACACACATCAACACACAAGAAGCACACAGAGAAATACAAGCACTACAGGCATACACACAGCCAACATACAAAGGCACACATGACAACACCCACTTCCCCCAGTGTGACCACCTCTCCTGCCTCCCTGTCAGTCACCTCAACATGCAAATCCAAAAGAACTGCACTTTCAGTCACTGCTGCTGGCCCCATTCTTGCAGTCACCACAACATCAGACATCCAGTCATCCACCCCAGACACCACACCTGCACTCACCACAACAACACTGACTGACACATGCAGCACACTCACCAGACCTGCAGACACCCAGACAACATCAATTTACTCTGGCAGCCTGTCTTGTCTCACTGTGTCCACCCTTCCTCCTTCCAAGACACTCAAACGTTCCTAGACACCCACTCAACACACATCCACCACACCTCAGCATACTGTACAGGCACCTGCATACACATCCAGCACACCTACACCAGTTACAAGCACTCTCTACCTCCACTCCGACACCTTCCTCCATGTCCACCCCACCTGCCCCTAAAAATCTTTTTCTGTCCCGTGTTGACCTGTTCGAACCCACTGCCCCACCCCGTCTCGGGCCTAAACGTGCACATCTCCTTGCCCTGTCCACACCTTCCTCGTCTAAGTCCGCCCCACTCCACCCTTGCCATTTCCGTGCCCCTCCCCAGAGAGGAAGAAGCCCCGTGCTGCCCCAGGTCCATCTGCTGCCACCCCGGTCCAAGCCCGTTCCCCCACCTTCCAAGAGCAAACCCAAACCTCCTCTACCTCCCAAACGTAAGCCCAAGCCCCCTCCCTCCCAGACGCAGGTCACCTCCCTCACCACCCCCTGCCCCTGTTCCCTGAGGTGCCAGGCTGCCCCATTGATGTCCCTATACGGTGGAGTACCATGTGCACATGTGGGAGTCAAGATCAGGCCATTTGGGCCCTTCAGCCTGTTTCTCATAGACTGGCTGATGGCCTTATCTGGACATTACATTTTCATGTTCTATTAAAGTTAGTGTGCCCACTGTTGCTGTTGGTACAATATGGAGACGCAGTTTATCGTTTCATTGTGGGGGTGTGGTGGGCACGTGTGTACTTTGGGCAGGTTTTATTTGCCTTATGTCGGGTAAGTACCTCTTGTTCTGATGTGTATAGCTTGCGATGGTGTGAGGGGTTGGGAGTGTGTTGCAAGGTGGGTGGGGGGGTGGGTGGGTGTGTAACTGTGCCCTTTCTTCCCTTGTTTACTAGGTTGCAGTACTTACCGTCGTCGTCGGTGGTCACGGTCATGGAGGTATATTGCAAGGAGCAGGACTGGCATTATTCGCAACTCTCTCCCCATGTCTGCTTCGGCGTGTTGTGTGTGCCTACGGTGAGGGTTTACTTTTATTTGGTTTGTTTCTGCCACGCTTTGCGTGACGGTGGTTCCTGCCCCGGAACTGTCGGCAGTCTTGTGCTTCATTATTTGTCGGGGTGGGGCCTTTCTGTCGGCCTGTGGACGGCCTCTTCCATCGTTGTCAGCATTCCAATGCTGGTGGTGTGTGGATTTCCTCCTGGCTGTTACTAATGTGCTTCATTATTTGGCGGTCCGGGCCACCAGCCTGTTCGCAGTAGTTACCGCCGGCAGAGCGTGATTGCCGCCATGTTCATACTGACCACCTTAATTTGAACAGATGATTTCTCTTCTATGTGTGAAGCACAAGCTTTCAAAAGATCCTTCGAGTGACCCAGGGCGAGGATGTCCCTCATGTTCGGTTCCTGAAGGACGTGCTCACAGAACTTCTAAGAGAGAATTAAATGAGCTCTTACTTCATCTTTGTAAGGTAAGGTGCAGGTGCTGGCTAATTTTCTCAAGTGGGCGTAGAAGCCATCCACTGACACATCAGTTTTCTGGCATGCCTGTTGCAGTCGGAACCTTTCATAGTCAGTGTTGGCGTAGGGTTCAAAATGCGCCGTGACTGTATCCTTCAGTATGGCGTACATGTGGGGGGGTTGCCTCTGACACGGTCTTGAAGATTTTGTGAATGTCCGTCCCCACCCACGGGTGTAGGAGTAGTGGTTGTTTCTTCTCGTCCTTCACTCCCAGGGCTTTAACGCAGGTCTTGAGGCGCTCGACTCAGGCCTTCCAGGTGGCTGCCTGTGTGGGTGGGCCCCAGTAATTGTAAAAGGTTCAATGGCTGGGATGCTGGATGTAAGAAAATGCCTCCTTGGCATGGTTACCCCCTACCTTTTTGCCTTTGCTGATGCTAAGTTTTGATTGAAAGTGTGCTGGGACCCTGCTAACCAGGCCCCAGCACCAGTGTTCTTTCCCTAAACTGTACATTTGCTTCCACAATTTGCACAACCATGGCACACAGATAAGCCCCTTGTAACTGGTACCCCTGGTACCAAGGGCCCTGATGCCAGGGAGGGTCTCTGAGGGCTGCAGCATGTCTTATGCCACCCTGGGGACCCCTCACTCAACACATGCACACTGCCTCACAGCTTGTGTGTGCTGGTCGGGAGAAAAAGACTAAGTCGACATGGCACTCCCCTCAGAGTGCCATGCCAACCCCACACTGCCTGTGGCATAGGTAAGTCACCCCTCTCGCAGGCCTTACAGCCCTAAGGCAGGGCACTATGCCCCTCAAAAGTCTAAGCAAAGCCTTAGACATTGTAAGTGCAGGGTATCCATAAGAGTATATGGTCTGGGAGTTTGTCAAACACGAACTCCACAGTTCCATAATGGCTACACTGAAAACTGGGAAGTTTGGTATCAAACTTCTCAGCACAATAAATGCACTGATGCCAGTGTGCAATTTATTGTAACATACACCTCTGCTCAACACCAGCAACTTCTTTGCAACAAAGAAGCAACTTTCAAAGACTTCACATTTCCCGTCGCAAGCTTGAGACTTCACACTCAGCACCCGACACCCCTGGCTCGAAATTCAGAGAACAAACACCACAGGGAGGACTCCCCGGTGACTGCGAGCCCATGAATAGCCTGAGACGGCCCCCTGAGCCCCCACAGCGACGCCTGCAGAGAGAATCCAGAGGCTCCCCCTGACCGCGACTGCCTGCTTCAAAGAACCCGACGCCTGGAACCAGCACTGCAGCCGCATCCCCCGGGACCTGAAGGAACCAAACCTCAAGGCAGGAGTGACCCCCAGGCGACCCTCTGCCTAGCCTAGGTGGTGGCTGTCCTGAGAAGCCCCCCCGTGCCTGCCTGCACCACTAGAGTGACCCGCAGGGTCTCTCCATTGTTTCCTATCTGAAACCCGACACTTGCTTTGCACGCTGCAACCGGCCGCCCCTGTGCCGCTGAGGGTGTGTTTTGTGTGCCTACTTGTGTCACCCCCAGTGCTCTACAAAACTCCCCTGGCCTGGCCCCCGAAGAGGCGGGTACTTACCTGCTGGCAGACTGGAACCGGAGCACCCCTGTTCTCCATTGGCGCTTATGTGTTTTGGGCACCTCTTTGACCTCTGCACCTGACTGGCCCTGAGCTGCTGGTGTGGTAACTTTGGGGTTGCCTTGAACCCCCAACGGTGGGCTGCCTATGCCCCAGAACTGAGACTTGTGTCTTACTTACCTCACAAACTAATCTTTACTTACCTCCCCGAGGAACTGTTGATTTTTGCACTGTGTCCACTTTTAAAATAGATTTTTGCTATTTTAACAAATACTGTATATGATATTGCTTTTATTCAAAGTTCCTAACTTACCTGTGTGAAGTACCTTGCATTTTATGCATTTACTTCAAATCTTGAACCTGTGGTTCTTAAAATAACCGAAGAAAATATATTTTTCTATATAAAAACCTATTGGCCTGAAGTCTTTGAGTGTGTGTCCCTCATTTATTGCCTGTGTGCGTACAACAAATGCTAAACACTACCCTCTGATAAGCTTACTGCTCGACCACACTACCACAAAATAGAGCATTAGAATTATCGAATTTTGCCACTATCTTACCTTACCTCTAAGGGGAGCCCTTGGACTCTGCACACTATTTCTTATTTTGAAATAGTATATACAGAGCCAACTTCCTACACTGGATATTGTAGGTGGCGGAAGGCGGGCTGTCACAAAATGTGTGGTTGCGGGCTGCGTTGGGTGGCTAAAATGTTTACTAAAGTTCTGATCACTATGAGCCTTGCAAGGTGGGGATTGTGTCTTTGCTGCTGCTCTGGGTGACTGCTGGGTGTTGGGTGGTGAGCGGCTCTTTTTCCTCCTCCCAAACTATGAGATGGTGTCTCACTTTATCTTTTTGTCAACTTCTCAATGCAGATACTGAGCATAGCAGAGGCCAGTTGGCCTCAGAATATTGCAGGATTTCTGTGGGTAGAAAGGGAGCACTTCAGCTGCACATCGGCTCTACCATGTTGCCTCACTCACGATCAAAAAGTTCCTAAAGTCCAACCTGTCGCTATATCAAGGGCTTGTTTTTCTGCACTCTTAGTGAAAACAGTCATGCATTGTTTTTGTCTTACACTTGAACATGAGATCCCGATGAGGACCCCACAGTTGGAAAAAAATAATCCAAGTTTCAATGCATAGTACTTCTTTGTGGCTTTATTGTGATATAGGAGTGAGCGATTAAAGGCATAGCTAATGTCAAATCAAAGACTGTGTACAGTATGTGAATCTACAATAAAACATATGCTGCAAACATGTAGCGGTCTATACTTATATTGTGTCTACCAACTGTAAAAAAAGATGAGCGAAAATAACGATAATTTGCCTACAACTGATTTAAAAAATAAAATCAAGCCTCTTTTTATATGAGTTGAAACAGCTGCATAGTCTGAGGACAGCCCAGCAGATGCATGAATAGCATAGGTTAAATTCATAATGAGGCAGCTTGCACTGGAAACCAGACTTCCAAGACAGAGCAAGTAATCACTACATTTAAAACGGTATTAAAATATCCTGCAAGGTAACGTCTCCACCAAGAATTCACAATGAAACTAGTAAAATCTGCAATTTAAGATTGATAAATCCCTAGAGGTTTCTGTTGTGATACAAATGATAGATGTTGGTACCGGAAAAGATACTCACCAACAACTAGGAGATTGGCAGATGATGTAACTGAACCAAGGTCATTTGCAGCTATGCAGGAGTAGGTTCCATTATCCTCTGAAGTCACATCTACAATTTTGAGCGTCGCTTCACCAACATCACTAAAAAAACACGTGCGTACATGTGAGTGAATAAATGATCAAACACTTACTTTAGTTACAACTAATGATCACAGAGCTGTGATAGTCCCTATTTCTAGGCCTTATTCTGTAAATGGAATTTTAATAGTAAGAGCACAAGCATGCATGAAAGTGAAGGAGAGACAGCAAATGTCCAAACACAAAATTAATTTAATTAGTATTCATTTAGTGCATACGCAGCCACTGCGGCAACACTTTAGAACTATCAAAAGGAGAGAACATATCACCAACAGAAATTTCAGTCCCTGAATCTTCACACATGAGAATATTTATTAATTCCTGAGAATTCTTCATAATGACAGGATTCCCTCTGGTCCAGGCAGATACTGACACCTTTTAAACCAATGTTCTCCTCCTCAAACCACCACCTGGACATTGGGAAAGCCACTGCTGGTTAGATACAGTGACCGAGTGACACTTCAATGAAAATATCACTTGAGGCTCCTCAGTGTTAATGCCTAGGTTCCTGGTGTTAGTCAAGGAGCCTCCGGCTGAACCCAGATTCTGCAAATACCCTCCCTTCCTGGCTGGAGCTTTTTTATGGATCTGAGGCTCTGCTAACGATTAGCTGATGAATACATTTTGATTCCTGGGCTGGCTAGTGTGGTCTGTCCTACTAGCTGCCAGCTCTTAACTATTGGCTTCTTGGTGTTTAGGGGCTAGCACTGCTACACATGCAGTCTTCTGGCTGTTGGCATCCGCAAAGTAGTGAACATAATGAGGGGCAAGCACTCGGTCTGTTACTTACTCCAGTACTGTGGTGGTACTCTGACTTTCTGCAGCATGATCCAATCTCAACACCACTTTCAGATCCGGATGGTCTCATCCATTACTCTTTTTTTTAAGCCAATACTCTGTAAATAACCTCTCTGTTGTCTCTCCTGAAACATAGCCACCAAAATGAACGTTTTGCTGTTATCTTGCTAAACAGTTGGAGCCATCTACATTCCTCCTTTACAACACATAAATGTCATACTGCATTGGACTCAAACCTTTCAGGCTGACAGGAGGAGCCTAGTTAAACTCTGTGTACATATTCCATGAGAAAGGATGCCACTGTGGCACAAAAAGGAAGCAGGGACGTTGAGTTGGAGTTTGTAGTGATTAATGTCAAAGGCCACCAAAAGATTCAGATGTTTTCATACACAGATCTCTTATCTTTCTTTTCCTGTGGCGTCAAGAAATTATTCCATTAACTTCAGTGGTGCACTTTACACTCCTGTGGTAGGGCAGAAGCCGGAATAATAGTCACTCAAGAGATCATTTGTCTCAAGGTGGAATGGTCCTTTGTATTGTCACAACAAACTCTGATACTCTGTGTGCTGCATAATAGGCCTTAGATGGAGTTTTAAATGGACAGTATCTCTAGTTCATCACTTTGGCCCTCATTACAACCCTGGCGGTCGGTGGTAAAGCGGCGGTAAAACCGCCAACAGGCCAGCAGTAAAAAAAATTAAATTATGACCATGGCGGAAACCGCCAACATAGCCACTTTAACACTCTGACCGCCACGGCGGTACAAACAAACAGCATGGCTGTCACCGCCAACAGACAGGCGGAAGACAATGTACCGCCCACACTATTATGAGAGTATGCAGTATGACTGTCAAGACTACTTTTGATCCCAAGTTTGTTCCAAATTTGTTTAGATTTAGTACGATGTGAAGTCCTTATAGTTATACATCCTACGGCCCTCCAACAACACTCCCAATTCCTGTTTCCATTTTCTTATCTTATCAGAAGAGTAATCCGACTGAAAAATTGGAACCTGTTTTTGGATGCTACAGTGATAGAATGCATCCCCACAACAGAGAGATGAGCTGTTCCAATGGCATATGCATGCATATCCTCTGGGTCCTTTCTCAGACCATTTTCAAAGACTGCTTTGATGGGCCTCATAAAAGGAATTAAATTCAAAATTGCAGAGTTGGAGGGCCCACATAACAAACATTACAATACATGCACTTCAAGAGTGACCAAATTAAGGAGGGGAGGGAAGGACAACAATGTTTCATTTAGATATACTTGAAAAAACCTTGCCATGGGTCTCAAATTCACAAACAGCTGAAAGGTTTTGACCTTTGCAGTTTTAAAAACTGGTATATGTAAGACAATAGGTTTAAATTCCAATCTCGGCAGTCGTATTTATTAAAAACTGAAGCAAAGGATCATCCCGTTATTAGATACCATTTGGTTATGTATTAATTTACGGTACCTAAACATTTCAGCTGATACTTTAAATATGCTTACAGGGATCTGAGGATTTAAATAGTACCTCATTAAAAAACAAAGACAACAGACTTTCTTCAACATGAACCTATGATGCAGACAAATAGACTAAGAAACATTAAGACCCTCATTAAGACATTGGCGGTAATGACCGCCTACCGCTGTGGCGACGGCCGCCAAAACACTGTCGCCGTGCTTACCTACCGTCCGCCATATTATGACCGTAGCCGGAATTCCGCCAGAAGGCTGGTGGACGGCGGTAAGGTGTCACTGCAGATACTGAGCGGCAGGAGACGGGACGCAGCACTGCTCCCAGCAGCAGCGCCACGCCAGTAGACCGCCGCAGACCGTATCATGATCCATGATACGGTCTGGCGGCGTTCTGCTGGCAGACGCTGCTGTTGGCAGCAGTGCTGCGTCCCGTCTCCTGCCGGAGGACCCACTGCAAGCAGGTAAGTCGGGTGTTGTGTGAGTCTGTGGGGGTGGGGGTGTATGTGATTGTGTGCATGTGAAATGCTTGTGTGCATGAATGGGTGTGAGTGTGCGTGTATGTTGTGTGGTGTGAATGCGTGTGTGCTAGAATGTATGTCAGTGTGTGTTGATGTGTGTGTGAATGAATGTATGCATTTGTGGGTGAATGTGGGTATGAGTCTGTATATGCATGTGTATGTTGGTGCGTTAATGTGTGTGTATGTCAGTGTAGGAGGCTGGCCTGGTTTGTAGTGGGTACTTACACCAGGTCCACTTACCCCGGTTAATCAATGTAGTAGTGTTCTAGCAGCTTAGACTGACAGAGGTAGCTATAGCAGAGCAGCTTAGGCTGAACTAGGAGACATGCAAAGCTCATGCAATACCACTTATAGTTACACAGTACTTATACACAAGTAAAGACAATACTCAGTGTTACCAAAAATAAAGGTATTTATTTGGGTGACACAGTACCAAAAATATCTTAGAGAAAATACTACTTCTGGGGGTACGTATTATACACAATATATACACTAGACACCAAAATTAGACAAGTAAATAGTCATAGAACAATGCAAAAAGTAGGACGTCCTATAGAATGCAATGGGAGAAAATAGGTCTAGGGGCAACACAAACCATATGCTAAAAAAGTGCAATGTGAATCACAAATTCCTCCCTAGACAAGTGTAGTGTGTGCAGAATTGCAGGGAGAGTAAGAATACAGTAAAGGTAAGTAAATTACTCCACCGCAGAGCCCAGAAAAGCAGGAGTAAAGTACTGCAAGTTTCCTTAGGACACGCTACACCTCGTTTTGGGGATTTTGCAGCAGACAACCAAGTCTGCAAAGAAAAACTGCTGGATTATTGGACCTGAAGACCTGCAAAGGAAGGGGACCAAGTCCAGAAGTGGAAAGAAGTTCCAGGAAGGGCAGACAGCCCTCAGAGCATGCACCACAAGGAAACAGTCGAGAAAGCTGGCAGGATTAGGCACTACAATGTTGCTGGTATTTTGTTGCGGTTTTGCAGGCATCCTGGAGCAGAAGTCGAATGGGAAGTGCAGAGGAACTCTGGTGAGCTCTTGCATTCGTTATCCGAAGAGAAACCCACAGGAGAGACCCTAAATAGCCTTCAGAGGAGGACTGGCTACCTAACCAGGTAAGAGCTTATCAGGAGAGGTCTCTGACGTCACCTGCGAGCACTGGCCACTCAGAGGTCTCCATTGTGCCCTCACACCTCTGCATTCAAGATGGCAGAGGTCTGGGACACACTGGAGGAGCTATGGGCACTACCCCTGGGGTGGTGATGAACAGGGGAGTGGTCACTCCCTTTTCCTTTGTCCAGTTTCACGCCAGAGCAGGGGCTGGGGGATCCCTGAACCAGTGTAGACTGGCTTATGCATAGAGGGCACCATCTGTGCCCATCAAAGCATTTCCAGAGGCTGGGGGAGGCTACTCCTCCCCAGCCCTTAACACCTATTTCCAAAGGGAGAGGGTGTAACACCCTCTCTCAGAGGAAATCCTTTGTTCTGCTTCCTGGGACTAGGCTTCCCAGACCCCAGGAGGGCAGAAACCCGTCTGAGGGTTGGCAGCAGCGGTAGCTGCAGAGAAAACCCCAGAGAGGTAGTTTGGCAGTACCCGGGGTCCATACTGGAGCCTCGGGGACGGGGTCCATACTGGAGCCCCGGGGATGCATGGGATTGGCACCCGAATACCAGATGTGGCATGGGGGAACAATTCCATGATCTTAGACATGTTACATGGCCATATTCGGAGTTACCATTGTGAAGCTACATATAGGTATTGACCTATATGTAGTTCAAGCGTGTAATGGTGTCCCCGCACTCACAAAGCCCGGGGAAATTGCCCTGAACAATGTGGGGGAACCTTGGCTACTGCCAGGGTGCCCTCACACTTAGTACCCTTGCACCTAACCTTCACTAAGTGAGAGTTAGACATTTGGTGACTTATAAGTTACTTAAATGCAGTGTAAAATGGCTGTGAAATAACATGGATTTTATTTCACTCAGGCTGCAGTGGCAGTCCTGTGTAAGAATTGTCTGAGCTCCCTATGGGTGGCAAAAGAAATGCTGCAGCCCATAGGGATCTCCTGAAACCCCAATACCCTGGGTACCTAGGTACCATATACTAAGGAATTATAAGGGTGTTCCAGTGTGCCAATTAGAATTGGTGAAAATGGTTGTAGGAAGTTGGCTCTATATATACTATTTCAAAGTAAGAAATAGTGTGCACAGAGTCCAAGGGTTCCCCTTAGAGGTAAGATAGTGGCAAAAAGAGATAATTCTAATGCTCTATTTTGTGGTAGTGTGGTCGAGCAGTAGGCTTATCAGAGGGTAGTGTTAAGCATTTGTTGTACACACACAGGCAATAAATGAGGAACACACACTCAGACAATTCCAGGCCAATAGGTTTTTATATAGAAAAATATATTTTCTTAGTTTATTTTAAGAACCACAGGTTCAAGTTTTACAAACAACAGTACTTTAAATGAAAGGTATTTCACTCAGGTATCTTAGGAACTTTGAATCATCACAATAGCATGTACAGTTTTGGCAAAAATGGCAATAAGCTATTTTAAAATTGGACACAGTGTAAAATTCAACAGTTCCTGGGGGAGGTAAGTATTTGTTAGTTTTTCAGGTAAGTAAAGCACTTACAGGGTTCAAAGTTGGGTCCAAGGTAGCCCACCATTGGGGGTTCAGGGCAACCCCAAAGTTACCACACCAGCAGCTCAGGGCCGGTCAGGTGCAGAGGTCAAAGTGGTGCCCAAAACGCATAGGCTCCAATGGAGATAGGGGGTGCCCCGGTTCCAGTCTGCCAGCAGGTAGGGGGGGAGGGGGGGCACAAGTCATTACAAAAAGTACACCCTCAGCGGCACAGGGGCGGCGGGTGCAGAATGCACATAGGCGTCGGGTTTGCAATTGGTTTCAATGGGAGACCCAGGGGTCTCTTAGGCGAAGCAGGCAGGCAAGGGGGGGCTCCTCGGGGTAGCCACCACCTGGGCAAGGGAGAGGGCCACCTGGGGGTCGCTCCTGCACTGGAGGTCGGATCCTTCAGGTCCTGGGGGCTGCAGGTGCAGTGGGTTTCCCAGGCGTCGGGTTCTTTGAAGCAGGCAGTCGCGGTCAGGGGGAGCCTCTGGATTCCCTCTGCAGGCATCGCTGTGGAGGCTCAGGGGGGTCAACTCTGGCTACTCAGGGGCTCGCAGTCGCCAGGGAGTCCTCCCTGTAGTGGTGTATCTCCGCAGGTTGAGCCGGGGGCGGCGGGTGCAGAGTGGACAGTCTCACGCTTCCGGCGGGAAACGTGCAGTCCTTTAAAAGTTGTTTCTTCGTTGCAAGTTTCAGTCTTTGTGGAACAGGCCGCTGTCCTCGGGAGTTCTTGGTCCTTTTAGATGCAGGGTAGTCCTCTGAGGCTTCAGTGGTCGCTGGACCCTGGGGGACACGTCGCTGTTGCAGTTTTGCTTGAAGTGGGGAGACAGGCCGATAGGGCTGGGGCCAAAGCAGTTGGTGTCTCTGTCTTCTCTCAGGGCTTCAGGTCAGCAGTCCTTCTTCGTCTTCAGGTTGCAGGAATCTATCTTCCTAGGTTCTGGGGGCCCCTAAATACTCAATTTTGGGGTTTGTTTAGGTCTGGGCTACTAACCCTGAGGGTGGCTACATCCTCTTTGTGCCTCCTCCCTGTGGGGAGGGGGGCACATCCCTAATCCTATTGGGGGAATCCTCCATCTGCAAGATGGAGGATTTTTAAAAGTCAGAGTCACCTCAGCTTAGGACACCTTACGGGTTTGTCCTGACTGGCCAGTGACGACTCCTTGTTTTTCTCATTATCTCCTCTGGCCTTGCCGGCAAAAGTGGGGCCTTGGCCGGAGGGGGCGGGCATCTCCAATAGCTGGGATGCCCTGTGGCGCTGTAACAAAGGGGGTGAGCCTTTGAGGCTCACCACCAGGTGTTACAGTTCCTGCAGGGGGAGGTGAGAAGCACTTCCACCCAGTACAGGCTTTGTTCCTGGCCACAGAGTGACAAAGGCACTCTCCCCATGTGGCCAGCAACATATCTGGTGTGTGGCAGGCTGGTAAAACTAGTCAGCCCACACTGGAAGTCAGGTATGTTTTCAGGGGGCATCTCTAAGATGCCCTCTGGGTGTCTTTCACAATAAAATGTACACTGGCATCATTGTGCATTTATTGGGCTGAGAAGTCTGATACCAAACTTCCCAGTTTCCAGTGTAGCCATTATGGTGCTGTGGAGTTCGTGTATGACAGACTCCCAAGACCATATACTCTTATGGCTACCCTGCACTTACAATGTCTAAGGTTTTGCTTAGACACTGTAAGGGCATAGTGCTCATGCACCTATGCCCTCACCTTTGGTAGAGTGCACCCTGCCTTAGGGCTGTAAGGCCTGCTAGAGGGGTGACTTACCTATGCCACAGGTAGTATTTTGTGTGCATGGCTCCCTGAGGGGGCTGCCATGTCGACTTTGCCTTTTTCTCCCCACCAACACACACAATCTGCAATGGCAGGGTGCATGTGTTAGGTGAGGGGTCCCTTAGGGTGGCACAACATATGCTGCAGCCCTTAGGGACCTTCCCTGGTCACAGGGCCCTTGGTACCACTGGTACGTTTTACAAGGGACTTATCTGTGTGCCAGGGGTGTGTCAATTATGGAAACAATGGTACATTTTAGGTAAAAGAACACTGGTGCTGGGGCCTGGTTAGCGGGGTCCCAGCACACTTCTCAGTGAAGTCAGCATCAGTATCAGGCAAAAAGTGGGGGGTAACTGCAACAGGGAGCCATTTTCCTACACTCTTCTCTTCGGCTCCACCAAAATTTCAATGCAGCCTGATTCCCTGGTAGGTCCTTGCCGTCATTTGACATTCCGCTCTTATAGCTTGTATCATACTTGAGGGTGGCAGCAATAGTATGTGTTTTACGCATTTAGGGCCAGATGTAGCAAAGGTTTTTTACTCATTCTGTGTCTATGGGAGAATGTGTTTGTACATATGGCCCTTACTTTCTTCTGCCTCCCAGCTCTGCTTCCCAGAGAGTGTTAGGACTTCTACCCCATATTAGACTTGAGGGCGTACCATAGCATTAAAAGCGGACACCACCGGACGGAGGGACGGCCCCCCATATTTACTGCTAAATTGTTTTAACCCCATACCGATGTTAAAGCTCTATTGTTTAGCGCTTCACTTTGTTCTTGCCATCCTAATTCAGAGTCAAACCACATGCCTAAATATTTATATTTTTTAACCTTTTCTCCTTTTTCTTCTCACAAGAAGTAGGTAAATACACTCTTTTGTCTCCTATTACCATTATTTTCGTTTTATCCATTTTTACTACCATTTTTTTCCTTTGACATTAAGAGTTAAACACATCTAATTTTCTTTGAAGTCCTAGCTCCGTCATATCAACTATCACCAGGTCATCCGCATATAATAAATAGGAGATATGAACTTCGTCTATTTTGGGAAATAAGCCTTTAGCCTCCTTTAGCAAGCCTGGTAAGTCTGATAAAAAATATAGCAAATAATAATGGGGCTAGGGCACAACCTTGCCACAGCCCATTCCTTATAGGGATCTTCTTTGAGAGTGAACCACTCATATCTAAAATTACTTGGGCCCAATTATGTGAATGCAGACCCTGAAAAAGAAATAATATGTCTGAATCAACCCCCAACCGATTTAACATGTTCCAACACAGTTTCCTAACCACCAAATCAAACGCGGCACGAAAATCGACAAAACAGCACAATAGATTTCCTTGCATTTCAATTGACTTTTTCGCTAGTGACCAAAGACTGAAACAATGATCTATTGTCGAATGACCTTCCTTGAAACCTACTTGCTCTACCAGTATCAAATGATTTATCTCTGCCCAGGATTTAATTTCCCTCAACAATAACTTTGTGAAAACCTTTTCGCCTGCATCTAATAAACTGATTAAGCGATAGTTTTTTGGTTGTGTTTTGATCATTCTTTTTATAGATCAGCCTAATAATGGCACACTTCCAATTCTCAGGGAAACAACCGTAATTTAATTTTTTTTTAAAATGTAGCATAAAAGAATTTGTCCCATCAGTCGATATTATTTTTTATCATTATTGCTGGAAGATTATCTGGGCCCACAGCTTTAGTTAGTTTGAGCCCTGCAATTGTTTCTTTTATCTTTTGCAGGGAAAAAGCTCATATTATAACCCCACCTATCCTCCTATTAACTCCACATTCTCCCTCAACGTCCATTCCTCTATATACATTGCACAAATGTTTATTCCAGTCATCTTCACCAACCAAACACTGCATAGTTCCCGTAGCTTTTCCCTCCCTTATCAACTGTCAGAATCCCCTAATATTTTGAGTTCTTATCACATTTATCATTACTTCCCAATTCCTATTTATATTTTCCCTTTTCCTCTGCCTTAAAATTGTTTTATAACTTTGTTTTGCTAGACGGAGCTTACTCTTACTCTTCTGGCTCCTACACTCCTGGTTATACCATGTATTTTTGTTAGCCCTGCATACTTCTCCCTTTGTCTTTTCCTCCAAGTTTTTTTTAGCTTTACTTTTAAACATTCAACTATTTTCTCAATTCCCCTAATGTATCCCTTAAAAGTATTGTTTAGGTCTTCCTCCATACTGATATCTCTATAATTTACTATCAATTCGTTAAGCACTTTTAAACTACTGTCTGTAATTTGGGTAGTTATCCTGCGTGGGTATTCTACCTGCAACGTCAACACTTTTTCTCTTTCTCTTTGGGCATTGTATACTGGCCCGATTGTAAGCCGAAGAGGCCAATGATCGCTGCTCGCTAGGTGCTCATTCCCAAAGTCTAGTACTTCGCCAAAATGCCAAGTATTTATGAAGGCATAGTCAATAGGGCACTCCTGATTGCCTATTCAAAAGGTTTGCTTTGCTGGGCGATCCGTCTTCAAATGCCATTTATGCAGAACAGACCTAGGGATCCTAGTGTTCTTACTAGAGACAAGTCCCGGGCGGTACATTCTGCAGTTGGAAAAATACTATGTGGAATATGTGCGGCAGCTAGCAGCTCCTTATACAATTCATCGCTACTATTGGGGTCAAGTTTATGGTTAAAGTCTCCCAACATTAGGATCAAGTTTTCTGCTTTATCTGTACATATTGCTTCCAAATCTTCCTCAAACAAACCCCGTTGGATATCATAATCATGTGTCATCCCTAGTTGATATATATCCGTTAATTATCTTAAGCTGTTTGGACCCTCCAATATTATTGTAGAGGTCTACTTATCCTGCCAGTAACCAGCGACATTTAGTTTTCACCTATGTGAGTCTATTCACTATTTTTGATGAAGTCAGAGTTATTAGGCCCCCCCGAAGGACGGCCTGAACCTTGTCGAGGTGCACCCCTAAATAGCCTCATAAAACCATCTACAGGTTAAGGTTCTTCGCACAGCCACATTTCCTGGAAACACATAATATCATACTTTTCCAGCCTTTCTTTAAATAGATCTCATTTTAAATGTTTTTTAAAACCTCCTAAGTTCCAGGAAAAAATCAGATGGCTGTGCGAAGCGCTTAATTCCTAGTCCTCATCACTCAGCTCCCACCCACTGTGATTATCAAGAGGGTTTATAAGGGGCTCAAATCGGTTCCTCAATTTTGGGTCATTGTGCTCTGTGGAAATAGTTACACTTAATCTGCCCTTATTACCATCCACACACGTCGTTTGATTTTTACAACCTACCAAGTTATACTGCACTTGGTTGAGGAACAGACCTGCATAACACTTAAGGGCTCTACTATTGCTTTCCTTGAGCTCTGGTTCGCTTAATTGAACCAAACTTAAGCCCTCCTTCATTAACTCCATCTCTGCTCGCAATACCAATTGTCTGACACATTCAGAGTAAAAGAAAGCCTTTGTCGCTTCCGCCCCTTGCGAGTTTAAGGTAAACCCGATTTGCTTTATGTCTTCTGACCCAATCTCACCTAAACTTGGGCACAAGGCCATAACTTCTAGAAGGTGCCTGCAGTTCAGGGGCTTTAGCTTTCTCCGCCGTTTTCTCCCCATCTTCCTTCCCCAGGCTTCCAAATATATCCATCTACTCTTACTTTCTTCTGGACTGTACATCTTCCTCTTAATTCCAGGGCCCTACTGTGGTGATACAATCCTATCCTTCTCCTGGCAAACTAAATTATCTACTTCTCCACTTTTCACCCTTTTTTACGCTTGTCTAATGGTATTTCCTTCCTTTTTTTCCCTATTTTCCCTTCCTGCTATCATTACCACTCTTTTTTTTCCCGAATCGTTTTATTGTTTTTTAAAATATAATGACAGTTTAGTACAATATTAGCATTGACACAGTAGATGAATACAGCTGTTATACATGACACAGTCCCATAGGCCTCTTCAACAAGGGTTAGTGGGCATATATCAATCACATAAAGAATAATGTAGTGGTTACCCGGACTTGTGCATCATACATTACAATCGGTGAAGATTTATCCAAGCTCGAGTGTTAGATATTTTTGTGTTGGTTAGATGGTCCTCTGAGCTTAGACACAGGTTACCAATCATCTTGTCATTCCATTTCTTCTCTATTCGACTGTGAACACATTTGTACATTGCATATAAAGGCTGATCCTGGAATATTAATGAATGAACCAGTAACATTTTATAACAATGGAGTACTTTAGCTTTAAACCATCGATAACAATATCACAATGGCTTCGGGTGTGTGGAGTTCCCCTAATGGTGTGTAGATGCATCTGCGCAGTTAAACCGCACCATGAATCCAAATGCCCAGTGTCCTCGTTGTCCCAATTTAAGGGCATGGAATTAAAACATAATAAATGCTAAGCGTATCAGAGACCCTTCAGGATGTCCCCAGTGTCCAATGATCCCTGGGCTGCCTCAAACACTAGGCTGTCTCTGCTGAGTGAGAATCAGGTTCTGGGCCCTGCAAGGATGACAACATTGTTTTCCAGCTATCTGAGAAGGGGTATTTGCACAACCCAAGTGCATCCTCCCTCGGCTTCTGCCCAGATCAAGAAGGACCTTGTCCAGGCCAACACAGTTGGTGGCTCAGTAGCCTTCCATCTACGAGTTATCAGCTTTTTGGCTGTTATAAATCCCAGGTCTAAAAATCTTGCGGTAGCCCTGTGTCGCGGGCCTCTAGGAAATAAACCCAATACACAGATCTCCCATGTGGGTAGCAATGTGCGTGATGTGCATGTCGATAAACTAGCAACTACAGCTTCCCAATAACTATGTAATGAGGGGCAAGACCATAACATGTGGAAGAGATCTGCAGCAAGATGTTTGCAACTGGGTCAAGCCTCATCACAGCGAAGGAAATTTCTATTAATGCGAGCTGGTGTAAGGTATGCTCTGTGAATAATGTAGAATTGTATGAGTCGAAATCTGGAATTGCTAGGAATGGTGGTGTGGCTGGACAGGACAGATTTCCATTGTGGGTCCGCGAGGAGGGAGCCAGAGTCTCTCTCCCAGGCTGCACGCAGCACACCGTGTTCATGCAACAGTTGGGTTCGGAGTGCTTCCGTAAACCACTCGATCAGATGTTTGCCATGTCCCATGACTTGTAGATATTGTATTAGCAGGTGGGTTGGAGGAGCAGAGGTAAGGTCCGCCCACCACACCTGCTCGATAATGATCTTAATAGTGAGTTATACAGCCGGAACTGTCCCACTGGGAGGCCCGCATCAGCAGCTAGGGTGGAAAACAGAATCAGCGTGACATCACTGTACAGGTCACCCAGTGTGTGCAAACCCGCAGCATACCATGCCCAGAGCTCGACTCCAGATGTGACCCCAGAACCACGAGATGTGCCCAGTAGTGCAAAGGCCGGAGTGAATGGGATAATTTCCCTTGTGAGCTGCAGGGATCTGCGGTAACAGCGGTACGCCACGTTAAGGAGAAGCTCCTCCAGTGGCGCTGAGTGCGTGAGTGGGTGGAACAGATGCGTCAATCGCATAAGGGACCAGGACTCTGTGGTAGTTGCCGTGTCAGAGAGGTGAAGTCCCGCCAACCATCTGCACACCCTTTGGAGCTGAGAAGCCAGTAATAATGCTCTAGGTTGGGGGCTGAAAGGCTGCCCCGTTCCAACTGCAGGAGTTTCTTAAGCGCAACCCTACAGCGCCCTTTATTCCAAATGAACTCGCGCAGTTTGGGTTCCAGTTCCCTAAAGAAACTAGCCGGTATGTAGTATGGGAGGTTGGAAAAATAATATAATAGTCGTGGTAACACGATCATTTTCAAGAGGGCAACTCTACCAGCCACAGAGAGTGGCAATGTTTGCCAAAAGGTCATGCTTTCGGTGATAGATGTGGATGCCTAAGTATCTAAACGTGTGTGGCTGCCAGGGAACATCAACGTCAGAAAGGCGCAACCCTGGGTTCGGGAGATCAGGGTCAAGGGGAAAAAGGCATGACATTGCCCAGTTGACTCGTAATCCGGAAAGGATGGCAAACTGTTGCAGTATAGTCCCGACTGCTGAGGGGATCTGCATAATGTCCCTAAAATACAATGGGAGGTCGTCTGTGTATAATGATATGGTGTGCATGCCGTCCCTCAATTCAACACTCCAATGGGGGCCTCGGCCACGTAGTACCGCAGCCAACGGCTCTATGGCATGGGAAAACAGCAGCGGAGAAAGGGGGCAGCCCTGTCTCATGCCTCTGCGGATCTCAACCAGTTCCGAAACACTCCTACCCGTCCTGACCCAGACCCTGGGACTAGTGTGTAATAGCTTAACCATATGGAGGAAACAAGGTCCAAAGCCAAACCGTCGTAAGATTTCAAAAAGATACGGCCATTCCAGAGAATTGAAAGCCTTTTCCAGGTCAAGGACCAGGCATCCCGCCAGCAGCCACTCTTTGGGAATACTTCTTCCCTTCTAATAGTTGAATGTCTTCTATATATGGTACACTAGGTGCCTTTTGGGGCGCGCTCCCCTTTTTTGGGGCAACCACTTCCCGCCCTTGTCCCTGATTTATTCTTAATTTCTTGCCCCTAACTACCTTCCCCACTCTCTCTATGGGCCCTTTGCAACAGAAGCTTTTTTGCTTACTTTGCTTGTTTCTTTGGGGATTATGATAGGATCTATAGGCTCTATATCCTATGGTTGAGTAGCCATTTTAGTTATAGCTTCATACACGTTATTTTAACATACTAGGCCTGCCGCTGTGCACTTTAACCTAGATATATTTTATTCGGCTGCATTTTATAATTGTTATTTAGCCACTTTTACGGTCTTGTTTTATTTTCTCTCTATTTAGCTGCTTTTGCCTAGGCCAGCACTCTGTTGTCAACCAAGACATTCTTGCTCACTCTGTCCTTCTTTCAAGGCTACAGTAAGATAGGTTGCCGATGAATGTGGTATAAAGTTTTGTCACTGACATTCATAGAAAACACACATTCTTACGTAGGGACATTTTCTCAGAACATCAGCTTTTTTTTATAAAAACACTTCCCTGTCCCTCACAGGTTAGAGGGAGATTCCAGCGAGAGAACCACAACTGTATGCTGATTGCTTAGCTACAACTGCCTATGCAGATATCAGCCCTTTGCTCAGGTAGGGGGGTGATGTCTTCCCAGGGGAACCTGAAGGGCAGAATTAGAGCTTAACACGCTGTGCTCTATTATAGCCTAGGTAGGAATTACTCTATTGATTCTAGTGACAATATGGTACCGTTATTCCTATGCTTTACTCTCCTTGTCACAATTTTAATCTTGTCATGCTGTATCATCCTGGTTATTGCAGCCCATGCTTTGCTATCTAAGATGCAGTCTCTTCATTAGAATATTATTGTAGGAAAGTACCATCTTGCCTGGCATCTTACCCCCATTTTTTACTTATATGTCACTTTGTTTTTGCCTGTGCCACTGGGATCCTGATAGCCAGGACCCCCGTGCTCATAATTGAGGCCTGTATGTGTTCCCTGTATGGTGCCTAACTGTATCACTGAGGCTCTGCTAACCAGAACCTCAGTGATTTTGCTCTCTCTGCTTTTAAAATTGTCACTGCAGGCTAGTGACCATTTTTATCAATTCTGATTGGCACACTGGAACACCCTTATAATTCCCTAGTATATGGTACCTAGGTACCCAGGGTATTGCGGTTCCAGGAGATCCCTATGGGCTGCAGCATTTATTTTGCCACCCGTAGGGAGCTCAGACAATTCTTACACGACTGCCACTGCAGCCTGAGTGAAATAACGTCCACGTTATTTGACAGCCATTTTACACTGCACTTAAGTAACTTTAAGTCACCTATGTGTCTAACCCTCACTTAGTGAAGGTTAGGTGCAAAGTTATTAAGTGTGAGGGCACCCTGGCACTAGCCAAGGTGCCCCCACATTATTCAGGGCAATTTCCCCAGACTTTGTGAGTGCGGGGACACCATTACACGTGTGAACTACATATAGGTCAATACCTATGTGTAGCTTCACAATGGTAACTCCGAACATGGCCATGTAACATGTCTAAGATCATGGAATTGTCCCCCCAAGCCAAATCTGGTATTGGGGTGCCAATCCTATGTATCCCCGGGGCTCCAACATGGACATCGGGTACTGCCAAACTAGCTCTCTGGGGTTTTCACTGCAGCTACTGCCAACCCTCAGACAGGTTTCTGCCCTCCTGGGGTCTGGGCAGCCCAGTCCCAGGAAGGCAGAACAAAGGATTTCCTCTGAGAGAGGATGTTACACCCTCTCCCTTTGGAAATAGGTGTGAAGGGCTGGGGAGGAGTAGCCTCCCCCAGCCTCTGGAAATGCTTTGAAGGGCACAGATGGTGCCCTCCTTGCATAAGCCAGTCTACACCGGTTCAGGGAGCCCCCGACCCCTGCTCTGGTGCGAAACTGGACAAAGGAAAGGAGAGTGATCACTCCCCTGTCCATCACCACCCCAGGGGTGGTGCCCAGAGCTCCTTCAGTGTGTGCCAGACCTCTGCCATCTTGAATGCAGCGGTGTGAGGGCACAATGGAGACCTCTGAGTGGCCAGTGCCAGCAGGTGATGTCAGAGACCCCTCCTGATAGCTCTTAGCTCTTACCTGGTTAGGTAGCCAATCCTCCTCTTAGGGCTATTTAGGGTCTCTCCTGTGGGGTTCTCTTCAGATAACGAATGCAAGAGTTCACCAGAGTTCCTCTGCACTTCTCTCTTCAACTTCTGCCAAGGACTCACCGCTGACTGCTCCAGGAGGCCTGCAAAACCGCAACAAAGTAGCAAGATCACTACCAGCAACATTGTAGCGCCTAATCCTGCTGGCTTTCTTGACTGTTTCCTGGTGGTACATGCTCTGAGGGCTGTCTGCCTTCATCCTGCACTGGAAGCCGAGAAGAAATCTCCTGTGGGTCAACAGAATCTTCCCCCTGCCAACGCAGGCACCAAATTTCTGCATCACTGGTCCTCTGGGTCCCCTCTCATCTTGACGAGCTGGGTCCCTGGAACACAGTAGCTGGATCCAAGTGACCCCGACAGTCCAGTGGTCCTTCTTTCCAAATCTGGTGGAGGTAAGTCCTTGCCTCCCCACGCCAGACGGTAATCCTGTGTACTGCGTGATCTGCAGCTGCTAGGGCTTCTGTGCACTTTTGAAAGACTTCCTTCGTGCACAGCACAGCCCAGGTCCCCAGCCCTCCGTTCTGCATTGCCGAACTCGCTGAGTTGACCTCCGACTTCGTGGGACCCATTTTTGTTGTGCTGAGACGACCGCCCTGCTCAGATTTCTTGAACGCGTGTTCAGGTTATTCTACGGGTGCTGCCTGCTTTGGCGTGGGCTCTCTCTGTTGCTGAGTGCCCCCTCTGTCTCCTCCTCCAAAGGACTACCTCCTGGTCCTTCCTGGACCCTGGCAGCACCCAAAATCTTCAACGCGACTCTTGCAGCTAGCAAGGCTTGTTTGCGGTCTTTCAGCGTGGAAACAACTCTGCATCCTTCAGCACGCCGTGGGACATCTTCTGACCAAAGGAGAAGTTCCTAGCACCTTCTGTTGTTGCAGAATCTTCGGCTTCTTCCACCCAAAGGCAGCCCTTTTGCACCTTCATCCGGGGTTTAGTGGGCTCCTGACCCCCCTGGACACTTGCGTGGCTCTTGGACTTTGTCCTCTTCCTTTGCAGGTACTCAGGTCCAGGAATACAGCTTCAGTGCTTTGCAGTCAGTTGTTGCATTTTCAGAATCCCCTATCTCGACTTTACTGTCTTTCTGGGGTAGTAGGGTAACTTTACACCTACTTTTCAGGGTCTTGGGGTGGGTTATCTTGGACACCCTTAGTGTTTTCTTACACTCCCAGCGACCCTCTACATACTACACTAGATCTGGTGTCCATTCGAGGTTCGCATTCCACTTTTGGAGTATATGGTTTGTGTTGCCCCTAGGCCTATTGTCTCCTATTGAATTCTATTGTGTTCTACAGTGTTTGCACTACTTTTCTAAGTGGTTTACTTACCTGATTTTGGTTTGTGCGTATATTTTGTGTATTTTACTTACCGCCTAAGGGAGTATATCCTCTGAAATACTTTTGGCATATTGTCACTAAAATAAAGTACCTTTATTTTTAGTAACTCTGAGTATTGTGTTTTCTTGTGATATAGTGCTTTATGATATAAGTGGTATAATTGGAGCTTTGTATGTCTCCTAGTTCAGCCTAAGCTGCTCTGCTATAGCTACCTCTATCAGCCTAAGCTGCTAGAACACTACTAATCTACTAATAAGGGATAACTGGACCTGGCACAAGGTGTAAGTACCACTGGGTACCCACTATAAGCCAGGCCAGCCTCCTACAGGCTGGAGGAGATAATGAGATAAACAAGGAGGAGTCACCTAACAGTCAGGACAGCCCCAAAGGTGCCCTGAGCTGAGGTGACCTCTGCGTTTAGAAATCCTCCATCTTAGTTTTGGAGGATTCCCATTAGGGATGTGCCCCCCTCCCCTAAGGGAGGAGGCACAAAGAGGGTGTAGCCACCCTCCAGGACAGCAGCCATTGGCTACTGCCCCCCAGACCTAAACACACCCCTAAATTTAGTATTTAGGGGAATCCCAGAACCGAAGAAATCAGATTCCTGCAACCTGAAATAAGAAGAAGGACTGCTGACCTGAAAGCCCTGCAGAGACGACGGAGACGACAACTGCTTTGGCCCCAGCCCTACCACCTGTCTCCTAACCCGAAAACCTACAATAGCGGCGCCTCCAACAGGGACCAGCGACCTCTGAAGCCTCGGAGGACTGCCCTGAACCTAAGAACCAAGAAACTCCTGTGAGCAGTGGCTCTGCTCAACAAACATTGCAACTTTTCTGCAACTTTCAAAGATCTCACTCTTCCCGCCGGAATTGTGAGACTTCACCCTCTGGACCAGACGCCCCTGGTTCGAGATCCAGAGAACCAAAACCACAGGGAGGACTCCCAGGCAACTGCGACCTCGTGAGTAGCCCGAGACGACCCCCTAAACCCGCACAGCGACGCATGCAGAGAGAATCCAGAGGCTCCCTCTGACCGCGACTGCCTGTAACAAGGGACCCGACGCCTGGACCAAGCACTGCACCCGCAGCCCCTAGGCCCAGAAGGAATTGAACCTCAGTGCTGGAGTGACCACCAGGCTACCCTCTGCCTAGCCCAGTCGGTGGCTGGCCTGAGAAGCCCCCCTGTGCCCTGCCTGCATCGTCAGAGTGACCCCCGGACCTCTCCATTGAATCCAATACAAACCAGACGCCTGCTTTGCACACTGCACCATGCCGCCTCTGTGCCCTGAGGGTGTGTTTTGTGTGCCTACTTTTGTCCCCCCCAGTGCTCTACAAATCCCCCCTGGTCTGCCCCCCGAGGACGAGGGTACTTAACTGTTGGCAGACTGGAACAGTAGCACCCCTGTTCTCCAAAGGCGCCTGGGTGTGTTGAGCACCTCTTTGACCTCTGCACCTGACCGGCCCTGAGCTGCTGGTGTGGTAACTTTGGGGTTGCCTTGAACCCACAACGGTGGGCTGTCTATGCCCAGGAACTAAGACTTGTAAGTGTCCTACTTACCTCACAATCTAACCAATACTTACCTCCCCAGGAACTGTTGATTTTTGCACTGTGTCTACTTTTAAAATAGCTTTCTGCAATTCTAACAAAAACTGTATATGTTATTGCTCTAATTCAAAGTTCCTTACTTATCCGTGTGGAGTACCTTGCAGTTTTTGTATTTACTTCAAATCTTGAACTTGTGGTTCTAAGAATAAATTAAGAAAATAAATGTTTCTATATAAAAACTATTGGCCTGGAGTTAAGTCTTTGAGTGTGTGTTCCTCATTTATTGCCAGTGAGTGTACAACAAATGCTTAATACTACCCTCTGATAAGCCTACTGCTCGACCACACTACCACATATTAGAGCATTAGAATTACCTAATTTTGCCACTATCTTACCTCTACCCCTGGACTCTGTGCACACTATGGCCCTCATTACAACCCTGGCGGTCGATGTTAAAGCGGCGTTAATACCGCCAACAGGCCGGCGGAAAAAAAAATGGGATTACGACCGTGGCGGAAATCGCCAACATAGACAGCCACTTTAACACTCCGACTGCCACGGCGGTAGAAACGAACAGCGCAGCGGACACCGCCAACAGACAGGCGGGAGACAAAGTACCGCCCACTGTATCACAAGAGGCCTATCCGCCACCTTTTCCGGGGCGGAACCAATGCTATCAAAAGCACATCGGAAACAGTACACAGAAGGGAAAACACTCACTTCTCGACACCCGAGGAACCAGGACACCATGGAGCCCGAACTACACGTACTGCCCATGTTGGTTTACCTCTTTTTCTACCAGCAGTACGAACGGCGGCGGCGGCGACCACGGTGAGTACTGCACCTACAACACAGGGGAGGGGGGAGGAAAGAGAGTGACACACACACACAACACCCCCACTCTCACCCTCACACACAACAAGATACACACAAATACATGCAGCAACATTACATATACACCCCCCACCCCCTGGAAGAACGCAAGGACAAAAGGAAATGATTATAACCATTGTAATAATTAAACATCTATTATTCAAAAGTCAAAATTCTGTATATACAAATATGTACACCAATTACACAAGTCCGGATAGTGTACTAATCATTGTCCGTGGACCACTGGGCCCAAAATGCATGGGAGAGGCCCACACATGATACCTGACTGGAAACAGAGAAAACACTGCTGGGGTATCAGATCGAAAATATACAGGCACCTCAGGGGGAGGGGGGCACCTCAGCCTGATGAACGCACAACGCCACTGCTGCACGAGGGGGCTCCTTGCCCATTGATGTATCCTGGGGAGTGCAAAGCCACAGTCTCTCAAGTCTCTCCAGTGGGTGGGTTGCCCACTGCTTTATCCTGGGGAGTTCAAAGCGACAGTCTCTCAAGTCTCTCCAGAGGGTGGGTTGCCCACTGCCTTATCCTGGGGAGTGCAAAGCCACAGTTTCTCAAGCCTCTCCAGTGGGTGGGTTGCCCACTGCTTTATCCTGGGGAGTGCAAAGCCACAGTCTCACAAGTCTCTCCAGTGGGTGGTTTGCCCACTGCTTTATCCTGGGGAGTGCAAAGCCACAGTCTCTCAAGTGGATACCAGTCTCCACTGGTTCTGGAGGGGGCCTGGTGCCCAGAGTGCTTCATCCTGCCACGGACTGAGGTAGTGGATGCCTTTCTCCACTGGTTCTTGAGGGGGCCTGGTGCCCAGAGTGCTTCATCCTGCCAAGGACTGAGGTAGTGGATGTATTTCTCCACTGGTTCTGGAGGGGGCTTGGTGCCCAGAGTGCTTCATCTTGCCAAGGACTGAGGTAGTGGATGCCTTTCTCCACTGGTTCTGGAGGGGGCCTGGTGCCCAGAGTGCTTCATCCTGCCAAGGACTGAGGTAGTGGATGCCTTTCTCCACTGGTTCTGGAGGGGGCTTTGTGCCCAGAGTGCTTCACCTGCCAAGGACTGAGGTAGTGGATTCCTTTCTCCACTGGTTCTGGAGGGGGCCTGTTGCCCAGAGTGCTTCACTTGCAGTGTGGCCGGTACAATTCCCTCACCTGGGTGTGCGTGCCACGAGATTTGCGAGGTTCAGGTAGCATGATAAGCCATGGAGGCAGCGACATACCCCACACTGCTGCGGCTCTGCCTTCCACCTGAAGGTGTAAACAGTGATGGAAGAAATGCCTCATGGAAGCTGCCCAGGGTCCAGGAACTCTCCTCTAGCCTCAGACGACTGACCACTGGGGATGGTAGCCATGTCAGCTGTGGTGCCTGTGTCCGAGGACGCCGGGGATCCGGTGGCGGTGCTTGCGGCGATGTCTGTTGCGGCAGTGCTGCCGGCGGTGCATGGGTCAGCACCTGCAGAGGGACACAGCAGGACATCTCCTGCAGCCTCAGACGGCTGCCCACTTGGGAAGGGGCTTGGGACTGTCACTGAGGCTGTAGACGTGCCGGGGGCGGTGCAGGTGGCGGTGCTTGCGGAGGTGTCTGTCGTGGCGGTGTCTGTCGTGGCGGTGCTTGCCGCGGTGCATGGGTCAGCACCTGCTGAGGGACACAGCAGGACGTCTCCTGCAGCCTCGGACGGCTGCCCACTGGGGAAGAGGCCGGGGACTGTCGTTGAGGCTGTAGACGTGCCTGGGGCAGTGCAGTTGGCGGTTGTGGTGGCAGGGCAGCTAGCGGTGTTCGCCGCTGTACAGGTTGGCGTGGTCGTGGACAGAAAGTGTGACACTGGTCCCTCAGTCGGTGCCACCATGCCCTCTCCTGACCTGCTCTTCAGCTTTTGGCCCTTCCCCAGCTTTGATGGTGCCACAGTTGTCTTGCCACTATCCCCTTTGGTTTTTGCTGAGCCCTTGGTGGCTGGTACTTTCGGCTTCTCCCTCCAGGATGTGGGCACCTTTTTCACCTTGGCAGGTGGCGGAATGTCCTTGACCTCGCTACGTGGCACACTGGCAGCACTGATGAGTGGCGGACTCGATGACCCCACAGTTGCTGACACCACTGTGCCTGGGGATTTGGTGGCTGAGGTGCTGGGCTGGAACCTGGAAAGCCTGGCCCTAGGGGAAGGATGGGGGTGGGATGGGGGTGTGGAGGGTGGAGGTGAAGGGAAGTGGTCAAGGTTTGCCAGGAAACGTTTTTTAGACATACTGGGACTGGGACAGGAAGTTGGAGGGGGTTTGGGAGTGGAGGTAGAGGTAGTGGTTGTAGGAGGTGTACGTCTGCTGAATTTGGGTGAAGGTGCATGGGCCGGAGGCTGTTGTGAGGTGGATGGCTGTTGGGTGAGTGTGTGCCTGCGTTTGTGTACTTTGGGAGGAGGGCTCACTGACACACTGGGAGGGGACACTGGGGAGGTGTGAATGGTAGTAGGGGTGGTGAGTGCACGTGAGCGGTGTGTGGTGATGGGCGTGCTGGTGATGGAGGCAGTGGCTGAGGATGTAGTGCATGCAGGTGTGAGTGGAGACGAGACAGGGAGGGAGGAGGAGGACGTGGAGGAGGGGGACACAGTGGAGGCAGTGGATGTTGCTGTGTCTGCATGGGGATGGGTGCTTGTGTGAGTGCCTGTGGGATGTGTGGTGCTTATGTTTGCCATGTCTACTTTTGTGTGTTGTTGAGTGTGCATGCTGGTCTGATGGTGTGCTTGGGATAGGCTGAGGTACAGGGGATTGGGTCTCGAAGGAGGAAGTTGGAGGGGGAGGGTGGACACAGGGACAATGGCTGCCATCAGTGCTGAGGCCAGAGCCTGAAATGCTCTCTATTGGGCTGCCTGCCCAGAATGAATGCCCTCCAGGTATGCATTTGTTTGTTGCAACTGCCTCTCTACACCCTGGATGGCATTCACAATGGTTGATTGCCCAACAGTGAGGGATCTGAGGAGGTCAACAGCCTCCTCACTGAGGGCAGCTGGGCTGACTGGGGCAGGGCCTGAGGTGGCTGGGGCGAAGGAGATGCCCACCGTCCTGGGTGAGCGGGCACGGGACACACGGTGAGGGGGTGCTGGGAGGGCGGTGCTGGTGGGGGGATGGCAGCTGTAACTGTTGATGCTGTGGGCACAGAGGTGCCCGCCACCGCAAGGGAGCTCCCATCAGAGGAGGATTCGCTGTCACTGCTGTCTGCTCCTGTCCCCACCATAGAGCTCCCCTCGCCCTCCGTCCCACTGGTGGCTTCAGACTCCGTTGTTTCGTCCTCCAGGGCCAAGTGGGTTGCAGCTCCCTCCTGCTCCGGTGCCAATGCTCCTACGCCTGATGATGCTATTGCACACAAGAACAAGGAGACCACAAAAAGGGGGGGGGGGAGACAGAAAAAAGACATGTTCAGTGCATGCAACACCACTTCCGTTGGCGGACACAACACCCATGGAGCAGCCCTCTGCACTACGCCATGCACTAACAGTTCCTGGAAATTTCAGCTGACCATGGGGTCCGAGGCCTAAGACCAATTGCTGGACACCTGGAAGTCACAGGAGCCTGACTAGGTTTAGATGGCTCTTAACACTGGTGGGGTTGGGGTGCCACATAGCCTGCCTCACAAGGGACCTTGCCTACCAAGTTCGCCCTGGCCTCGGGGAACCCACTGCCCACTGCCCACCTCTCCCACCGAGACACCTCGTAATGCGCACAGAGTCAGCTGAATGAGAGTGTACTCACCCCCTTGTGGCTGCTGTGATGCCCTCAAGCGCCCATCCAACTCCGGATAGGCCACCGCCAGGATCCGGAACATCAGGGGGGTCATGGTGCGACGGGCACCCCTCCCACGTTGAGAGGCCATCCCCAGCTGGGCCTCTGCCGTCTTCTTGCTCCAGAGGCACAGATCCTCCCATCTTTTCTGGTAGTGGGTGCTCCGTCTGTGGTAGACCCCCAGGGTCCGGACATCCTTGGCGATGGCACGCCAAATACCCTTCTTCTAGTGGGCGCTGACCTAGAGGAACGGTACAGGGGAAAGGAAATTACTAACCCGTCCGGACCATCATACTCATTGCCCCCCAGTTCCCACCCTTGCCCTGACGCACATACACTCAAAATCCGCACATGCAGGCCTCAGCCCCGCCCCATGTATCTTCCATCCACACCACCCAAAACAGGCATTGCCCATGCAGCATGCTCACAGTGTACTCACCTGTTTGTTTGGAGGACCGTACAGTTGCGTGTGCTGGGGGAGGACCCCATCCACTAGTTTCTCCAACTCCTCCGAAGTGAAGGCAGGGGCCCTTTCCCCAGACACATGAGCCATCGTCGCTTCCAGACTGAGGTCGCAGAAGCACTTGCAGTGTAGGTCCTCTCCTGTTGAAGGTCAGGTATCAAGTGAGGGAACAGACAGAAAATGGCAGTCACGTCCACGGCGGTGCGTACCGTCACCGCCGGTGTACATCGTCATTGGCTCCTGGGACCCATAGGGCCCAATGTTAACCAATGCAGAATTGCGCCGCGGTCTTCGACCGCCCACCGCAACGGTGTACAAAGCCACCGCAGTTACCTCATATCCCCTTGTCCCACCTTACAGGTCAGGCAGCCGCCATTTCAGGAGGCCACATGGGATGGATGTTAACTGCGTCACACCTATCTAGGCCGGAAATATAGACAGATACCGGCACATTGCGGATTAAAAACGTTTCTGAAAATAATACATTGTGATACCTCAGTGTTGGATGACTCTCTGCTCGCTGTTCTCCTCCATAGGGCACGCCCGCTGGGGCAGGTGATGAGATGGCGGCATCCTCCGGTGTACAGACCCCTGGTGGACCTGTCGACAATGGAAGAGAGACACATCGTGGTCACATACAGACTTGATCGTGCAACAATTCAGGAAATGTGCCCAGTGGAGCCGAACCTGATGTCAGCAATCCGCTGGGGCTGTCCATAAGGGTTAGGGTGTGTTGAACAGTTGTCCCTCGACATTTTCAGGTGACTCTGGTTACCCAAACCTGTCATGGCTACTGACCCCAGTGAGGAATCCCAGGACAAGGGCAGAGGAACGCTACAATGAGGCACATGGGCGAACTAGGAGGGTGATCGAACGCACCTTCAGCCTCCTGATGGCCAGATTCCGGTGCCTCCATCTGACAGGTGGCTCCCTATACTACTCACAGAAGAAGGTGTGCCAGATACTCGTGGCCTGCTGTATGCTGCACAACCTGGCTTTGCGACACCAGGTGCCTTTTCTGCAGGAGGATGGGACAGATGGTGGTTTTGTGGCAGCTGTGGAGCCTGTGGACAGTGAAGAGGAGGAGGCAGAAGAAGAGGATATCGATAACAGAAACAACATCATCATGCAATACTTCCAGTGAGAGACAGGTAAGAAGATGTCACTGCTTCCCACATCTCATTCTATTGTTGGAACTAGCATAAGTGTGTCATTTTCATTTAGTGTATAGACCCTGACTTGTCACTTTGACTTTCCATTTCACAGATCTGGGTCCCACCTTGTGCCCTCTGCTATGTTTACTGCTGGCCTACAGCTGTGTTACATTGGTATGTGAACAAGTAAATTGACATTGCTATATTCCATAGTTATTGCAATTACACATTTGTGAAATCACAGACTGACTCCAGATTGTTTTGTGATTCAAGGGTGTTTATTCCTGTGCTAATAAGTGGAGGGGGTTGTAAAATGGGCTGGGGGGATGGTGGAGGAATGTCCATGGCAGAGTCCGTCTATTTGTTTCACTGGTGTATTGTCCAAAGGGGCATAGGAAGTGGAGCAATGGCAGTTTAAGGATGGACAGGGTGACATAGTGGGACAGAAGGGTGACATTCAGGGGGGTCTCATTTCCTAGTGGGGTCTTGGCAATGTTCTCTGTCTTCTTCCTGGATGTTTGAGACAGTTTGCGGGGTGGTTCTCCATCTGCAGGGGGTGGGGTGCTGGTGTCCTGTTGTTCCGGTGGTGGTGCCTCCTGTCCACTAGCGCCGGCGGAGGTGGAGGGCTGTTCATCGTCCAGTCTAGTGTCAGGGGCCCCTTGTTGTACCACTGTGTCCCTCCTGGTGTTGACATGGTCTGCCAGCACTCCTGCAATGGTGACCAGGGTGGTGTTAGTGGACTTCAAGTCCTCCCTGATCCCAAGGTAGTGTTCCTCCTGCAACCGCTCGGTCTCCTGAAACTTGGCCAGTACCGTTGCCATTGTCTCCTGGGAATGATGGTAAGCTCCCATGATGTTGGAGAGTGCCTCGTGGAGAGTGGGTTCCCTGGGTCTGTCCTCCCCCTGTCGCACAGCAGTCCTCCCAGTTTTCCTGTTATCCTGTGCCTCTGTCCCCTGAACCATGTACACACTGCCACTACCCCCAGGTCCCTGATTTTCTTGGGTTGGTGGGTTTGCCTGGGTTCCCTGTAGTGGTGGACACACTGCTGATTGACTTGTCCTGGGTACAGTGGGATGGGCCCACTGGGTGGGTGCTGTGCTGGTGTTTCCTGAGGGGGGAGGCTCTGTGGTGGCTTGTGACAGTGTCAGGGGAACCGACTGTCCCGAGGTCACAGATGGGCCGGGCTGGTCATCTTGATCCAGGCGTGCAGAGCTGCTGTCATCACTGGGGGCCTCTTCTGTGGGGGGACTGGATATGTCTGGCATCTCCTGTCTGGTGACGTTGGGTAGGGGTCCTGTTGGGGTGTAAATGCATAATTATTCTTTCTGTGTGTGCCATTGTGTGCAATGGGTGGTTGACCCTCTACTCCAGTGCTTGCATCATTGGCTTGGTCCTTGTGTGATTGGTAATTTTGGGGCATGAGTGAGTCTCTGTAGTGGACATGCTTGGGTGATGGGTGTCCATGCATTGGTGTTACATGCAGGGCTTGGTTCTGGGATGTGTGGGTTGTGTTGGTGGGGTATCTGTGGGTTGTTGGGGTGATGGGTGTGAGGGTAAGGGTGGGAGTATGTGATGGCATGCAGGTGGGGTGGGGGGGATAAGTTAGTAAATATTTGCCTTACCAGAGTCCAGTCCTCCCAAGACTTGCTCCTCCCATGTTGTTAGTTGTGGGGGAGGAGGTGGGGGTCCACAGCCAGTCCTCTGTACAGCAATCTGGTGTCTGGAGACCACGGAACGCACCTTCCCCCGTAGGTTGTTCCACCTCTTTCTGATGTCATCCCTAGTTCTTGGATGCTGTCCCATTGCGTTTACCCTGTCGACAATTCTGCGCCATAGCTCCATCTTCCTTGCAATGGATGTCTGCTGCAGCTGTGATCCGAACAGCTGTGGCTCTACCCGGACGATTTCCTCCACCATGACCCTGAGCTCATCCTCAGAAAACCTGGGGTGTCGTTGAGGTGCCATGATGTGGTGTGGGTGATGTGTGAGGTGGTGTTGGTTGTGATGTGTGAGAGGGTGTGTTGGTGTAAGGAAATGCCTCCTTGGCATGGTTACCCCCCTGCCTTTGCTGATGCCAACTTATGATTTGAAAGTGTGCTGAGGCCTGCTAACCAGGCCCCAGCACCAGTGTTCTTTCCCTAACCTGTACCTTTGTCTCCCCAATTGGCACACCCTGGCATCCAGGTAAGTCCCTTGTAACTGTTACCCCTGGTACCAAGGGCCCTGAAGCCAGGGAAGGTCTCTAAGGGCTACAGCATGTCTTATGCCACCCTGGGGACCCCTCACTCAGCACAGACACACTGCTTGCCAGCTTGTGTGTGCTGGTGGGGAGAAAATGACTAAGTCGACATGGCACTCCCCTCAGGGTGCCATGCCAACCTCACACTGCCTATGGCATAGATAAGTCACCCCACTAGCAGCCCTAACAGCCCTAAGGCAGGGTGCACTATACCATAGGTGAGGGCATAGGTGCATGAGCACTATGCCCCTACAGTGTCTAAGCAAAACCTTAGACATTGTAAGTGCAGGGTAGCCATAAGAGTATATGGTCTGGGAGTCTGTCATGCTCGACCTCCACAGCACTATAATGGCTACACTGAAAACTGGGAAGTTTGGTATCAAACTTCTCAGCACAATAAATGCACACTGATGCCAGTGTACATTTTATTGTGAAATACACCCCAGAGGGCATCTTAGAGATGCCCCCTGAAAACATACCCAACTTCCAGTGTGGGCAGACTAGTTGTGCCAGCCTGCCACACACCAGACATGTTGCTGGCCACATGGGGAGAGTGCCTTTGTCACTCTGTGGCTAGTAACAAAGCCTGTACTGGATGGAGGTGCTTCTCACCTCCCCCTGCAGGAACTGTAACACCTGGCGGTGAGCCTCAAAGGCTCACCCCCTTTGTTACAGCACCCCAGGGCACTCCAGCTAGTGGAGATGCCCGTCCCCTCCGGCCACGGCCCCACTTTTGGCGGCAAGGCCGGAGGAGATAATGAGAAAAACAAGGAGGAGTCGCTGGCCAGTCAGGACAGCCCCTAAGGTGTCCTGAGCTGAGGTGACTCTGACTTTTAGAAATCCTCCATCTTGCAGATGGAGGATTCCCCCAATAGGATTAGGGAGGTGCCCCCATCCCCTCAGGGAGGAGGCACAAAGAGGGTGTAGCCACCCTCAGGGCTAGTAGCCATTGGCTACTAACCCCCCACACCTAAACACACCCCTAAATTGAGTATTTAGGGGCTCCCAGAACCTAGCAAGATAGATTCCTGCAACCTAAGACGAAGAAGGACTGCTGACCTGAAAGCCCTGCAGAGAAGACGGAGACACCAACTAATTGGCCCCAGCTCTACCGGCCTGTCTCCCCACTTCAAGAAAAACTGCAACAGCGATGCGTCCCCCAGGGTCCAGCGACCTCTGAAACTTCAGAGGACTACCCTGCATCTAAAAGGACCAAGAAACTTCAGAGGACAGCGGCCCTGTTCCACAAAGACTGCAACTTTGCAACAAAGAAGCAACTTTTAAAGACCACACATTTCCAGCCGGAAGCGTGAGACTTTCCACTCTGCACCCGACGGCCCCGGCTCGACCTGCGGAGAACCAATGCTACAGGGAGGACTCCCCGGCAACTGAGACCCTGTGAGTAGCCAGAGTTGACCCCCCTGAGCCCCCCTAGAGACGCCTGCAGAGGGAATCCAGAGGCTCCCCCCTGACCGCGACTGCCTGCTTCTAAAAACCTGACGCCTGGCAAAGACACTGCACCCTCAGCCCCCAGGACCTGAAGGATCCGACCTCCAGTGCAGAAGTGACCCCCAGGTGGCCCTCTCCCTTGCCCAGGTGGTGGCTACCCCGAGGAGCCCCCCCCCCCCTTGCCTGCCTGCTTCGCTGAAGAGACCCCTGGGTCTCCTGTTGAACTCCATTGCAAACCCGACACTTGTTTGCACTCTGCACCCGGCCGCCCCCGTGCCGCTGAGGGTGTACTTTTTGTGCTGACTTGTGTCCCCCCCGGTGCTATACAAAACCCCCCTGGTCTGCCCTTCAAAGACGCGGGTACCTACCTGCTGGCAGACTGGAACTGGGGCACCCCCTTCTCCATTGAAGCCTATGTGTTTTGGGCACCACTTTGACCTCTGCACCTGACCGGCCCTGAGCTGCTGGTGTGGTAACTTTGGGGTTGCCCTGAACCCCCAACGGTGGGCTACCTTGGACCCAACTTTAAACCCTGTAGGTGGTTTACTTACCTGCAAAACTAACAAACACTTCCCTCCCCCAGGAACTGTTGAAAATTGCACAGTGTCTAGTTTTAATATAGCTTATTGCCATTTTTGTGAAAACTGTACATGCTATTTTGCTAATTCAAAGTTCCTAAAGTACCTAAGTGAAATACCTTTCATTTGAAGTATTACTTGTAAATCTTGAACCTGTGGTTCTAAAAATAAACTAAGAAAATATATTTTTCTATACAAAAACCTATTGGCCTGGAATTGTCTTTGAGTGTGTGTTCCTCATTTATTGCCTGTGTGTGTACAACAAATGCTTACCACTACCCTCTGATAAGCCTACTGCTCGACCACACTACCAAAAAATAGAGCATTAGAATTATTTCTTTTTGCCACTATCTTCCCTCTAAGGGGAACCCTTGGACTCTGTCCATGCTATTTCGTACTTTGAAATAGTACATCCAGAGCCAACTTCCTACAGTTGGTGTGTGTTGTTTGAGGTGCGTGGATGTTGTGTAAGTGATGGTTTGTGTGTCTGTGGATGCTGGTGTTGTTTTAGGTAGTGTCTCTCTCTGGCCTGCTTTCAAATTTCAGGTAGTAGGGGTTTGTGGGTGATGTGGGTGTGTGCTTTATATTGGATTGGGTGTGGTGTGTGTATGTGTATCAGGTGTGTGTATTTCAAATTATTATCCAATATGGTTGTATTTTGTATATGTGTGTGTATTTTGAGCGCAGCGGTGTGTACTGCCAATGGATTACCGCGGTTGAAAGACCGCCGCGTTGATTCGTGGGTTGTGATAGTGTCGGCGTATTCTTCTTGGCGTGACGGTGTCGGTTTTGTTATCGCCAGTTTATCACTGATCTTTGGTGTGGCGGTCTTGTGTGGGTGTCTGTATTGTGGTGAATTCCGGGCTGTGGGTCGTACTACCTGTAGCGGAATTCAGCAGCAGCAGCGGTATGTTGGCGGTCTTCTGCACAGCGGTAAGCGTGATTTACCACCAGGGTTGTAATGAGGGCCTATCTCTTACTTTGAGATAATATATATAGAGCCAACTTCCTACAAAAACCTCGAACTGCCATTGCTCCCCTTCCTATGTCCCCTTGGACAATGCATCTGTGCTACAAATAGACTGGAACTATACCCTAGACTTTCCTCCATTATCACCTCATCCCAATGCATTTGCCCCACTCCTCCTTATCACTTCAAGAAATACCCTTTGAATTAATAAAAGTATGAAGTATGTCAAATTATTTAAGTATGTATTCGTTTAACAAGGTTAAAACATTGCAAATCGACTGTACAGTAATGTTCACATAGGATAGACCTGTAGTTGGCTGCAGCGAACACACCAGGAGCAATATTTGGGCACCAACATCTGCAAAAAGAGTTGCCAGAGGGTACAGTGAGTGGGCATAGAAGTGGGAAATCACAGCCTGCCAGTGACAATGTAAAGCAAAAAAAATTACAATGAAATGTGAAGTTACACTGACTTACCTGTGTGTCATTGGAAGTATTGTCGAATAACTGCAGTTCTGTTGTCCTCATCCTCATCTTCACTTTCCACAAGGTCCACAGCTGCTACACAGCCATCTCCAGCCTCCTCCTCCTGCAGAAAAGGCACATGGCGTCGCAAGGCAAGGTTATGAAGCATGCAGCATGCCACAATTATCTGGAAGACCTTCTTGGGTGAGTAGCAAAGGGATCCAACTGTTAGATGGAGGCACCGAAACCTTCAGGAGGTCAAAGGTACGTTCAATTATCCTTCTTGTTCGCCCATGTGCCTCATTGTAACGTTTCTCTGCTCCTGTCCTGGGATTCCTCACAGGGGTCAGTACCCATGATAGGTTAGGGTAACCTGAGTCACCTGCAAATATTGAGGGACAACATTTAGCCAAAACTATGCCATATGGCCCACACTATACCCATACACCAACATCCACTGGGTGGGAACCAGGGCTCACCTATTAGCCACACCCTGTGCTTCTGTAGTTGGCCCATCTGGACAACCATTGGGTGAAAACTCTTTTGATTTCTGAACAACTGTACATTTTGCCAGGTGTGGGGGGACAAATGCAATATGTGTGCCATCAATTGAACCCAATGAAGTTGGGGATATGGCCCATGACATATAAGTCAGCCTTCACTGCGGCCAAATCCTCCACCTGGGAGAAAACAATGTAGCTGCACATGTGTTTAATCAGGGCAGCCAACACTCTTGTCAGCACGATTGAGAACATTGGCTATGACATTCCTGCTGCCAAGCCCACTGTCACTTGGAAAGGACCAATTGCCAAGAAATGGAGCACAGATAGTACTTGCAGAAGAGGGGGGTCCCAGTGGGGTGACGGACAGCAGATATCAGGTCAGGCTCCAGTTGGGCACACAGCTCCGTGATTGTGGCCATGTCAAGTCTGTAGGTGAGGATAATGTGCCTGTCCTCCATTGTTGCCAAGCCTACCAGGGGTCTGTACACGGGGGTATGTCTCCATCTCCTATTCATACACAGCAGTAGCAATCTATAGGGCAAAAGAGTGAGGAGCCGGTCACAAAGTGTACATTGTAGCCACAACAGTACCAAGCATGATGTTCAGTTGAAATGTATAAGTAGCATTTGTCCTGTATGTCCAATTGTGAACTGAGACGCAGCTATAATCCAGGGCCTGCACCCCCCCTGAAATGGCGTCCGCCTCTCCTGTGTGGAGGGACAGGTGAAAGTGAGGTAATTCCGGGACGTTGTGCGCCATTGCAGGAGGCGGTCGGGAACTGCTGTGTAATGCCTCATTGGATAATATTGGGCCCTACGGGGTACAGTAGCCAATGGTGAGGTACGCTGGCGGTGACGGTATGCACCGCCACCGACGTCACGGCCATTTTCTATCTGTTCACTCACTTGCTACCTGACCTTCAACAGGAGAGGACCTACACTGCATGTGCTGCTGTGACCTGTGTCTGTAACCTACCACGGTGATTGTGACTGGGGAAAGGGCCCCTGCCTTCACCTCGGCGGAGTTGGAGAGAGTGCTGTATGGGCCTCCAGACCAACACATGAGTACACTGTGAGCACGATGCATGGGGCATGAATGCATGGAGTGGTGAGTGTGAAGGCCTCATGTAGGGTGGGGTTGGTGGATGTCCCCTGGCCAGTCTGCAGCTTGTGTGCTGGGCCATGTTTGTGCAAATGAGGATGGGAAGGGGGATGGTGGGCCATGAGTGTAACAGGCAGGACAGTCTGACTTATACCTTTCCCTGTGTGTATTTCTCTGCAGGTGAACGCCCATCAAAAGAAGGGTATATGGCGTGCCATCGCCAAGGACGTGCGGACCCTGGGGGTCTACTGCAGGCGGAGCACTCACTGTCGGAGAAGGTGGGAAGACCTGAGACGCTGGGCATGGAAGACGGCCGAGGCCCAGCTGGGGACGGCCTCCCAACGAGGAAGGGATGCCCGTCGAACTCTGACCCCCCTGATGGCCCGCATACTGGTGGTGGCCTATCCTGAGCCAGATGGGTGCTTGAGGGCATCACAGCAGCCACAAGGGGGTGAGTACAGTGCCCATCATTATTACTTACGCCTGGTGGGGTGGTATTCGGGTGGTGGATGTGTGTCTGTGGGTGCCTCTAGGCCAGGCCTGACATTGCATAGTAGGTCCCATGTTGGGCAGGGTTCTGATGTGATATTCCTCCTACCTAGCTTGTAGGCATTTCACTACTGGGAAGGGCTGTGTGGGTCCCGGGTATGCTGCAGTTTGCGTTATGTGTCCCTCCCCATGCCCTGGTGACTAGCATTGTACCTGGTAGTGCATTGCATAGTGCGTAGGCCTGTTTCCTGTGTGTGAGGGTGCTGTTTACGCCAACGGTGGTGTTGGTGCAGCCACTGACCCAGTGTATCCTTTGTCTCTCCCCCCATTTTTTGTTTTGTCATCCTGTCCTTATGTGCATTAGCATCATCTGGCGGAGGAGCAGAGGCACCGGCGACGGAGGGAGCTGCATCCCACAAGACCCATGAGGCAGAGTCCACCGACGGTGAGGCCACCAGTGGGACGGAGGTCGAGGGGAGCACCATGACTGGAGGGGACAGTTCGGACACAGATACCTCCTCCGATGGAAGCTCCCTGCTGGTGGCGGACACCTCTGTGACCACCACAGCTACAGGTACAGCCGCTACTCCTCATACCAGCACCGCCCTCCCAGCAGCCCCTCATCGAGTTGCCCGTGCCCGCTCACCCAGGAGGGTGGGCATCTCTTTTACCCCAGGCAACCCAGGCCCTGCCCCAGTTAGCCCTGCTGCCCTGAGTGAGGATGCTATTGACCTCCAGAGAATCATCTCTGTTGGGCAGTCAACCATTGTGAATGCCATCCGGGGGCTGGCAGCCCAAATGCAACAGACCAATGCATTTCTGGAGGGCATTCACACTGGCTTTGTTGGCCCAACAGAGATCAATCCAGGCTCTGGCCTCCTCTCTGATGGCAGTCACTATCCCTGTTTCCACCTCCCCCCCTCCAATTTCCTCTTCCCAGTCCTATTTCCCTCAACCCCAACCTATCCCAAGAACACAGGCAAACCAGCATGCACACAAGACAACACACGAGTGGCACAGGCAAACACAAGCACCTTCATACCACAGGCACTCACAGGCAGATGCAGACATACCAACATCCACTGCCTCCAGTGTGGCCCCCTCCTCCTCCAACTCCCTCCCAGTTGTGTCTACACTCACACCTGCATGCACTACATCCTCATCCACTACCTCCATCACCAGCACACCTAGCAGAACACACACCTCACTGGCAGACACCACCACAACAGCCATGCACATGTCCCCTGTGTCCTCTTCCACTGTGTCTGTCCCCCCCTCCTCCCAAGGTACACAAACTCAAGCACTCAGACACCCAACAGCCATCCACCTCACAACAGCATCCAGCCCATGCACCTGCACCCAAACACAGCAGACCGACACCTCCCACAACCACTCACTCTCCCTCCACTCCCAAACCTTCTCCCTCTTCCCGTCCCAATGTCCCTAAGAAGCTTTTCCTCTCCACCATTGACCTCTTCCCTACCCCTCCCCCCGTCCTTCACGTCTGGCCAGGGTGGCTAAAACCCAGGCGAGCACCTCAGCCACCCAGTTCACAGGCCCAGTAGTGTCCACAGCAACTTGTGGTGGTCAAGGATCCAGGGCCCCAAGCAGCCTCACAGAAAGGCTGCCTGCCCCAAGTGCTGGCCGGAAGGGCAAGGAGCCCTCCCCAGCTGCTGCCCTGAAGGGCAAGGTTCCATCCCCAGCTGCTGCCAGGAAGGGCAAGGAGCCATCCCCAGCTGCTGCCAGGAAGGGCAAGGGGCCTGCACCAGCAGGCAGGAAGGTCAAGGGGCCTGGTGCTGGAACTCAGTCGGAGCCCCCACCACCAATCATGGTTGTGCAGCCGTACGAGGCTGCAGGGGATGGGCAGGAGCTTCCCCCCACAACCACCAGCAGCAGCACCAGCAGTGGGCAGCCCTCCGAGGTTGCAGGGGATGGGCAGGAACGTTCCCCCACCACAAGAAGCAGCACCTCCACCACCAGCAGTGGGCAGATATCCAAGGCTGCTAGGGATGGGCAGGTGCTTCACCCCACAACCACCACCAGCAGCACCACCACCAGCAGTGGGCAGCCATCTGAGGCTGCAGGGGATGGGCAGGAGCTTCCCCCACAACCACCACCAGCACCACTGCCACCACTGAGCAGCCGTAATCACCGGCGGACATTCTGTAGACTGGCATCCATGGGCTGTTGTGTGGCCTGCCCCCTGCAAATCCTGTGGGTATGACACCCAGCTGAGAGACTGTGACCTTGCACTCCCCAGGGTCTGCATCACAGGGCACGATGTCCCCTCCAGAACCAGTGGGGATGACACCCATTCACCCCATCCTCCCCAGGATCTGCAGCACAGGGCACGATGCCCCCTCCAGAACCAGTGGGGAAGACACCCACTTGAGAAACAGTAGCCTTGCACTCTCCAGGATCAGAAGCACAGGGCATGTTGTCCCCTCCAGATACAGTGGGCAAGTCACCCACTTGAGAGACTGTAGCTTTGCACTCCCCAGGACCAAGCGTAGGTGTAGGAAAGTAGCCTCTTTCTAGCATGGTTAACCCCACTTTTGGCCTGTTTGTGAGTGTGTGTCAGTGTGTTTTTACTGTGTCACTGGAATCCTGCTAGCCAGCACCCCAGTGCTCATAGATAAAAACCTCTATGTCAGTGTGTTTTGCCTGTCTCACTGGGATCCTGCTAGCCAGGACACCAGTGCTCATAGTTTGTGGCCTAATCTGTATGCCTGTGTAGTACCTAACTGTGTCACTGAGCCTCTGCTAATCAGAACCTCAGTGCTTATGCTCTCTATGCTTTTAAATTTGTCACTGCAGGCCAGTGAATTCATTTACCAATTTCTTTTTTGAGTACAGAAAAGATTGTTATTCTTTTATATGTTAACAGAAGGCAGAATATTAATAATAAAAATAAAACAAACAGCAGATCAAATTGGTAGGTAATATCACAGAATTACATACATAGTTTGTTTGTCTTTGTCCATGATGTAACAAAGCGTAGGCCGACAATGTAATGCAAGCATACATGGAACATAGTACTGGATATGCTAATTAAATAAAGAAGAGAAAATAAAAGAGGAGAATAGACTGAGTAAGAGAGAAGGTGAGAGATAGAGTAAGATATATGGCTTATTTCTGTAGGGAGTAAGTAATTTGGGTTGCTGGCAGGTAAGCGGATTGAGCTCTAGGTATTGAGGATGAATCATCCAGAAGAGATTGTTCATGGGGGTTTACCAGAAGCAAAAAAGTTATCTAGGGTGCCCCTTATGTTATGTGAGTGAATTTTCCATGGGGAATGTTGGAGCGCTGTATTGCGGCACCGCGTATCTGAATTAACCAGTTCAGCCAGGATTTAAAATTAGTTTTGTGTGTGGTTATCCAATTTGTGGTAACCAATTTGATTGCTGCAGTGAGCATAAGGTCAAGAAGGAGGCGATCCGATTGCGATTTCATGTTGTTATCTAGGAAGCCAGTAATTAAGTATGAAAAATCGTTTCTTGGAATAATGTGGAACAATTTGGAGATAAAAAGGAATACTTCAGACCAAAATGATTGAACCTGTGTACAAAAAAAAGATCAGATGAGGAAGATCCCTAGTTTCCTTCTGGCAGTTCCAACAAGTAGGAATATCTGTTTTGTGTATTGTGTGTAGGCGAGAGGGTGTCCAGAAAATATTATGTAATGCCCAAATTTTAGTCTGCGAAACAATAGGGGTGACTTTGTGTAGAGTCAATTATCTCTAGTTGTCCAGTCCGAGTCTGTAATCAACGACCCAGATTGGATGTACCAGAAGGCTAGGGTTTTCTTCAAAGAGTTGGTAGTTGATAGTTGGAGGAAATGGTCTGGCTTAGAAACCTGATGTCCATTTTTGAATAACTTCAGGGTTAGGGGAAGAATTGATGGGTCTTCATGAAGGGAGTGAGTTTTTGACAGTGCTACTTTAGGTTTGAGGAAGTTATAAAATTCATTGTCTTCAATATGGAATATATTTTGTAGATTCGCAAATGTATGAGGGTTGGAGGGTGTATCTAGTTGCTTTAGATAGAAAATGTCCTTGTTTATCCACGATTGCCAATGGAGGTTTGTCCTTTGTATTTGATATTTGGGTTGTGCCATAGGGAAGTGGAGTTAGAGAATTTCAATTTAACTTGTAGTTTATTGTTAATGGAGAGTAGTGCACGTTTCGTATTCCTGAATATATATTTAGAATATGGTATATGATTATCAGTAGAAGTGAGTAGGGTTGCCAGGTCTAAGTTCCCTAGTATGTTTTTTTCTGCTTCAAGCCAAAGAGGGGTGCAATTAGAGACTGGAGTAAGCCAGTAAGATTCTTGTATGGCAAGAAATGCTGTCTGGTAAGTTCTGAAGTTGGGTAGGTTAAGACCTCCCAGATTTTTGGGGAGTTTTAGTTTGTGTAAGGGATTCTTACATTTCCATAAAAAGTTATTGATTATTTTATCTATTTGATGGTGGAAGTCATCAGTGAGGTCTAAGGGAAGCATACTCACTAAATAGTTCAATATGGGAGATATCATTTTTATTGTTTCAATTCAATCCCACCAGGTGATCCAAACTCTAAACCTAAGAAGTTTATGTCATTTGGTTGCCATGTTAGACCTGAATTCTCCAGTAGAGTTTGTGGGCCTAGTGGGTTTAGTGATTTCACTTCTGATTTATCTCAGGAATAGGGAGGGTGAGAGTGGGCAACATTCTCTCGTGCCATTTTCGAGGTTAAAGGGCGTAGAAACCAGGCCATTTACAGAGATCGCAGCTCTAGGGTTACTGTATAGTGCCATGATAATTTTTATAAAGACATCTCCAAGGTTAAAGTATTAAAGAGATTGTTCCAGAAATGTCCACGAGACCTTATGTGATGCTATTAATTGTGTTTGACCAATGACTTTGTGTTTCACCACTGCGCATATTAGTTGCTCAATGTTCACCAGTAGCACATTGAGGTGGTCATTCTGACCGCGGCGGTCGCCGCCCGCCAAGCGGTTCCCGCCGAAAGACCGCAGCGGCCATTCCGGCTTTCCCGCTGGGCCGGCGGGCGACCGCCAGAAGACCGCCGGCCGGCCTGCCCAGCGGGAAAGCCCCTTCAACAATGAAGCCGGCTCGGAATGGAGCCGGCGGAGTTGCAGGGGTGCGACGGGTGCAGTGGCACCCGTCGCGATTTTCACTGTCTGCACAGCAGACAGTGAAAATCTTTGTGGGGCCCTGTTAGGGGGCCCCTGCACTGCCCATGCCAGTGGCATGGGCAGTGCAGGGGCCCCCAGGGGCCCCACGGCACCCGTTCCCGCCATCCTGGTTCTGGCGGTGGACACCGCCAGAAACAGGCTGGCGGGAAGGCGGTCGGAATCCCCATGGCGGTGCTGCAAGCAGCGCCGCCATGGCGGATTCCCTGGGCCAGCGGGAAACCGCCGGCTCCCCTTTTCTGACCACGGCTTTACCGCTGCGGTCAGAATCGCCCAGGAAGCACCGCCAGCCTGTTGGCGGTGCTTCCGCCGCCCTCCGCCATGGCGGTCATGGACCGCCAGGGTCAGAATGACCCCCTATATGTTTTGTTCAGTTTAGCTGCCTATTGGCTTTGACATGGCATTAGCCATTACATTCTTTATTCAGGTCAGCTGTCTATTGGCTTTGACATGGCATTAGACATTACATTCTGTATTCAGTTTAGCTGCCTATTGGCTTTAACATGGAGTTAGCCATTACATTCTGTATTCAGTTTAGCTGCCTATTGGCTTTGACATGGCATTAGACATTACATTTGGTATTTAGGTTAGCTGCCTATTGGCTTTAACGTGGGGTTAGACATTGCAGTTGAGCTGTGTTTTTCCACGCTCTGTTTTTCCACATGATAGACCAAGCTGTATTTTTCACACCAGACTATAGAGAGTACATTTGGTGTTTTCCTTTCTGCTCAGCCTTGGGAAGAGGAGGGTCTAGGAGATCTGGCCAGTCTCCAAAGGCTTGCGTAGTTTTCCCGAGTCTGAGAGGAGGGGCTCACGTTTTTGGAACAATGACTCTGGACTACAACAGGGTTAGATTAAATCTGCTTTGACTTCAGACAGGAACGGAGACGTCAGTTGCCTGTCTCCCGTTTGGGTAGACAATCTCTTTGTTGCAGTTGAACGGAGTCACCAACTTGAAGCCCCAGAAAGATGAAGCAGAATATAGGGCCTACAGCCTTGCCCTACGGTGATGAATTTTGACTTTTATGCTTTGCTTTGAAGTTATGCTATAATATAATCACATGTATTTGCTGTGTACATTGCAACTGAGAAGTACTTTGATATATTTTGCTTTCATTGCTGCGACTACTTTTGAACGTGTGCTGCCAATCTACTAATTTCGTTTCTCAGGAACCTCGTGGTGAAGGAATAATAACAATAAATGTCTTCTTTAAACTCAGAAGTGCATTCCAGAGAGGTTCAGTAAACCTGGTTATGAGATAAGAGCAGGAAAGCAGAACACCTTATCAAAAGCCTTTTCTGCGTCTAGTGTAATAGTCAATGAAGGCGTGGATAAGTACTTGGCTCGTTCTATGGCATGGCAGAGAAGTCGTGTACTATCATTGGCCATTCTATTTTTCAAGAACCCTACTTGTGAGTTGCTAATTATTTGAGGTAGGAAGGGATTAAATCTTTTAGCAAGGATTTTGCATACATTATGCAATCAAGGTTTATTAGCAAGATTGGTCAGTAATTCTTAGGCAGTAAAGAGTCTTTACCTTCTTTGGGTATGACAATAATATGTGCGTCTGCAGTTGTGCCGTTAATTTCCCCAGAGGAGGCGTATGTGTTAAATAGTTTTAAGAGAGAGGGATGGAGGGAATTTATAAATGTTTTATAGAATTTGGTGTTGAAGCCATTTGGTCCAGGATCCTTCTTATCTTTTAGTGTGTTAACTGCATCTGTGATTTCTTTTGTGGAAAATGGTTTGGCTAGTGTCTTCTTATCCCCTTCTGATAGCCTGGGTAAGTTTAGTTTATGTAGGTATGTCATACATTGTTCAGGTGTAGTCTGGTTGTTTTTCGGAGTATAACTCCGTGTAGAATTGTCTAAAAGAGTCTATGATATTTTGCGGGTTGGTGTGGACTAAATTTTGCTTATCCGTAATGGCAGATATATTCTTTTGGTTTTGTTTATGTTTTAAGTATGAAGCTAACATTTTCCCTGCCTTCTTGGATTCAGATAGTTTAAGGTCATTAAATTTATTAATCCACACTCCAGCACGTTAGCTAAGTATTCTGTTGTATTCATATCTCTTAGAAGTAAGTTTGTTGAGGATCTGTTTATCTAGTGTTATGATATGGGAGGCTTCTAAGAGGCCAATTTCACGTTCTAACTCCAAAAGGGAGTCGTTTCTTGCTTTGTTGATTCTAGTTTTCAAATCTATCAAAGTGCCACTTAGGGTAGCTTTAAGAGATTCCCAGAAGGTTTGAATATGGACATCCGTGGCAGCATAATTTGATCAAAAATCAGAAATGGCCCTCTCAATTCATTGTATATTTTCTTGTATAATCTTGTCGTTAAATCGTCATTTTTTAGTCCGGTTTCTGGGATTGGACCTAGTTATTAATGTGTTAATGCATGCGTGGTCAGAGATCAGTATTGGTGAGATGTTTGTTTGATCTATGAGGTGTGTGTGGGAACCTGAGATGAGGATATAGTCTATTCTTGTATACAAGTCATGTGGGTGAGAATAGAAAGTGTAATCTCTCACAGCCGGGTGTTGGAGTCTCCAGGTGTCTTTAAGATTGTGTTTCAAACAAATGTCCTTTAGAATTTTTTGTGTTTTGGGAGGGCGATAGTAACATCTGGATTGTCTGTCTAGTGTGATATCCAAGGGAAGGTTAAAGTCACCCGCAACTATTATAAGATCGCTATTTGGTATTTGATCTATTTTTCTTGAAATCATGTTCCAGAGGTCACAGTCGTCGTTATTTGGGCCATATATATTAATTACATGCATTCTTGCTACATCACTCTTTAAACAAATTAGAGATGACCCATCTGTCGTCTGTATCTGCGGTTTAGGACTCAGCAGTTAGACTGGCGTTTCTGGAGATCAAAGTGACCACACCTCTTTTTTTGTGGGTTGCCTCTGAACAGTTGATATTAACAAATCCAATTAGTTTTAAGTTTGAGTGCCTCTGATTCAGAAACTCTCGTTTCTTGAAGGAGAATAATATCGCCTTTGGATTTGTAAATATGGCTCATTATTTTCTTGCGTTTTATCGGATGATTTATGCCCTTCGCATTCCAGGAAAGTATGTTAAGATTTTCTTTAAACGGGGAGTTAGCCATCATAAAATGGGAGGAGATAAGTATGTGTAGTAATATGTTGTAGAGTACTTTCTATCAAGAAAGGACACTTTCGTGGAAGTGGAGTCGTCTTAATATGTATTTGGAGACTGCAAACGTGTGTGCTATACCTAATACTGGGTTTAGTAAATCAGTATTCAGTGTATGCATACTGAATTGAGCTCTTGTTAACTACGATCCTACAAATTGGGTTTTTGGATAATTTCATATCATCTCTATACTGTTCAATGGTGAGTTTCAAAAGGGAAATAGAATAGGAAGATAAAAAAAAAGGGAGAAGGAAGAAAGGAGATGGAAAAGATACAAGAAGAAAAAAAAAGACCACCCCCCACCCAAGTAACCCTCTCCCTTACTTTGAAATAGTGCCATGGAGATGGCGACAAAGCAGAGCAAAAAATGTCTCTTGTGGCAACGGGAGTAATAACAGCTGTAACATATATACGCCACTAAACGATTAATATCCCAGGGGAGACTAAACAAAGGACTAACTAGTCCTGTAGCTCAGGTCAGGATATATCTTTGTCAACAAGTGTTAATATTTAAACAATAGCACAAAAATATTATAATATTCTCGACATTTTCATTGATTAAAGTTGTTCTATGAGTGATAACCTAATTGTCTAGCATTATGAGTTTATCAAGAGATAGCTTCATGAATTATGTTCTACTTTTAGTCAGCAGGACGGAGTGGGAATTCTTAGTCGATGAAGTGATACAATGAACATAGCTCTCATATTGAGCCCCGACAAAGCCTAATAGCGAAGACAGATTCCAATCGTGTAATTTACATAGTCTGTAAAAAAAAAGAAAAAAAATTACAAAGATTACAAGGTTTTTTTCCAGTGTAAAAGAAGTTACGGTTTCCTTTTGTTTGATAATCATCTATTTACGTCCATTTCTTGTTCTGTCAAATTGTCCAAATAAGATTTTAGTGCGTTATGGTCGTCGAAAATTTGGTATTTTCCTTCTACTATGATCCTGAATTTCGCTGGTCCTGCAAAAGAAAATTGGATTTTCATGTCTTTAAGTGTACTGCGTAGCGCCAAGAATCCTTCCCTTGTGTCAACTGTTGTTTTGGAGTAATCTTGTGAAATGTAGATTCTAGAGCCGTTCCAGTTGATGTGGCTATTTTTGCGCCTATAGAGTAAGATTGATTCCGTATGTTGGAATCGCAGAGGTCTGCAGACTATTGGTCTGGGTTTGGATAAAGGGCCATAATGCTGCTTGAAAGATGGGACTCTGTGTGCTCTTTCTAGTTCAAATTTCTCATCAAATTGGAGACCAGTAATTTTAGGTAGGAGAAAGGAGATGCATTGATGTAGTGAGTCTTCTTTTGTCTCAGAGTCTTTCGGAAGTCCAAAATTTCTTAGATTGCCTCTTCTGTTACAGTCTTCCAAATCAGCAATAGTCTTCCTCATAGATGACGTAGAGGCATGGAGTAAGAAAAGTTCCTTGTCCGTTTTGGTTTTAGTATCTTCCAAGTCACTGATTCTTTGGTCTGTCTCAGATATTCTATTGTTGATGGTGTTGATATCCGCTCTAATGGCTGTTAGTTCAAGTTGCATTGAGCCAGTGTTTGTTTTGGTAGATTTGGCCAGGTCGTGTACATCCAAAAGTTTTTTCAGGTTCAGGTCCATCGTAATGTTAATATCAGCTTTACTTTAGATTAGAGAATCTGGAAAAGTTGGTTCCGCTTTGGAACGTTTAACATATGGTTTGTTATCCTTCTCAGCCATTTTGAGTATTGTGTTTGGTAGGGCTTGGTGCAGTACTTTGGTAGGGCTAGGTGCATTAGTTTATTATAGTATTTTATTGTATATGATAATAATGACGGTTAGGGGTCATTGACTGTCTTTAGGTCCTATTTGGCACATCTGTGAAGTTTGTTGTGACTAGTGTCTGATCTGATGAGCAAGGCCCCTTTGTGACCTATAGTATGGTGAATTATATTTCTGCTAGCTTTAGATTTATGACCTGAGGAACATGTAGAGCATTTTAATTGTATGCCAGGAGTTCTTTCAGCTGTCTTTTAATATCCACGTTGAGGAGCACTGTGAAACAATGAAAAATTTGACACGTCTAAAGTCTGTTCTTACTTACATAGGCTCTGTATGTCTGGTACTGTGGTGAGTTATAGATTCTAGCAGCAGATTCTTATGTTGTGGAGGCCATGTAAAGCAAATTAATTTTGTGCCAGGGAATCTTCCAAGTGTTGCCTTATGTCCAAGCTGTGTAGCAGTATGAGTAAAACACGAAGCCGGCACATGTACAAAGTACGGGTGGCATTTTAGGGTCAGGCAGAGCTAGAATGATGCATACACTTGAGTATTTTGTGTGCTTGATGCAAACAGGTAAGGTATGCTTAGTCAAACTATCTATTGCTATAGATAGTGCATATTTTATGGGCCCACTGACAATCTATACGCTTTTGCCCTCTCCTCGTGCAATTTGGGATCGGTGTGCCACCATTTTTAGCAACGCACGAGTGGAGCAACGCAAGAGAGAGAAGTTGGAAACTCATCGATTTGGTTGTTTCTGACCTTGTTCTGAGTACGTATCTTGGGGTCAGAAGCTCCACACAACAGAATCTTCTAGTCTCCAGTCAAATGAAGGTCTGAAAGCGGCGTAATTATTCACTTTTTCTGCGCATCGCCGGAAGAGACGAAGTTATCCATCCATGTGTCTCCTCATCCAAGCCACGCCCCCCCATTTACCAATTTCTATTGGCATACTGGAGCCCCCCCTTATAAGTCCCTAGTATATGGTACCTAGGTACCCAGGGCATTGGGGTTCCAGGAGCTCCATATGGCCTGCAGCATTTCTTTTGCCACACATAGGGAGCTCAGACAAACCGTTACAAAGGACTGCCATTGTAGCCTGCGTGAAACAGTGCACACACTATTTCACAGCCATTTTCACTGTACTTAAGTAACTTATAAGTCACCTATATGTCTAACCTTCACTTGCTGAAGGTTAGGTGCAAAGTTACTAAGTGTGAGATCACCCTTGCACTAGCAAAGGTGCCCCCACATAGTTCAGGGCCATTTCCCCAGAGTTTGTGAGTGCGGGGACAACATTACATGTGTGCACTACAAATAGGTCAATACCTATATGTAGCTTCACAATGGTAACTCTGAATATGGCCATGTAACATGTCCAAGGTCATGGAATTGTCCCTCCATTTCAAATGTGATATTAGGGAGCCAATTCCATGCATCCTGGGGGCTCCACCATGGACCCCCAGTACTGTATAACCAGCTCTCTGAGGTTTGCACTGCAGCTACAGCTGCTGCCTCCTCACAGACAGGGTTCTACCCTCCTGGAGTCTGGGCAGCCCAGTCTCAGGAAGGCAGAACAAAGCATTTCCTCGGAGAGCACAGTATTACACCCTCTCCCTTTGGAAATAGGTGTTACAGGCTGGGGAAGGGTAGACTACCCCAGCCTCTGGGAATGCATTGAAGGGCACAGATGGTGCCCTCCTTGCATAAATCAGTCTACACCGTTTCAAGGGACCCCCTCTCCCCTGCTCTGGCGGGAAACTGGACAAAGGAAAGGTGAGTGACCACTCCCCTGTCCATCACCACCCCAGGGGTGGTGCCCAGAGTTCCTCCAGTGTGCCCCAGACTTCAGCCATCTTGCTTTGCAAGGTGTGGGGGCACTCTGGAGGGTTCTGAGTGGCCAGTGCCAGCAGGTGACATCAGAGTCCCCTTCTGATAGGTCCATACCTGATAAGGTAGCCAATCCCTCTCTCAGGTCTATTTAGGGTCTCTCCTGTGGGTTCTCTTCAGATTCTGCTTGCAAGTTTCCTTCAGGAATCCTCCTCAACTACTTCATCATCCTCTGATCTCAGATCACCCACAGCCTGCTCCAAGAAACGCTGTAACTGCAACAAAGTTTCTACAAGAGATGCTTTTCTTCAGCAACCTCAGCTCTAAGTCAGCAACTGCAACAGTTTCCACGGTGTGCATGCCCCGGGGACTTCCTGTCTCCATCATGTATCAGAAGGACCGAAGAAATCTCCAGTGGAGTGACGGAGTCACTCCTCTGCTCCAAGCAGGTACCTTCCAAGGCGATGACCAGTACACTGGGACTCCTCTCACGGTGATGAGCATGCTCCTAAGGACACAGAGGGTGGACATCATCGACATAGACTGTCCTGAGGTCCTGCTGACGCATTTTGAAGGAGGTAAGACCTTGCCTTCCCCGAGAATGACGGTATGTAGGAAAGTAGCCTCTTTCTAGCCTTGTTACTCCCACTTTTGGCCTGTTTGTGAGTATATGTAAGGGTGTTTTTACTGTCTCACTGGGATCCTGCTAGCCAGGGCCCAGTGCTCATAGTGGAAACCCTATGTTGTCAGTGTGTTTGATATATGCCACGGGGATCCTGCTAGCCAGTACCCTATTGCTAATAAGTTTGTGGCCTGTATGTGTTCCCTGTGTGGTGCCTAACTGTATCACTGAGGCTCTGCTAACCAGAACCTCAGTGTTTATGCTCTTTCTGCTTTTAAAATTGTCACTTCAGGCTAGTGACTAATTTTACCAATTCTCATTGGCACATTGGGACACCCTTATAATTCCCTATTATATGTTAACTAGGTACCCAGGGTATTGGGGTTCCAGGAGATCCCTATGGACTGCAGCATTTCTTTTGTTACCCATAGGGAGCTCAGACAATTCTTACACAGGACTGCCACTGCAGCCTGAGTGAAATAACATCCACGTTATTTCACAGCCATTTTACACTGCACTTAAGTAACTTATAAGTCATCTATATGTCTAACCCTCACTTAGTGAAGGTTAGGTGCAAAGTTACTTAGTGTGTGGGCACCCTGGCATTAGCCAAGGTGCCCCCACATTGTTCAGGGCAAATTCCCCGGACCTTGTGAGTGCAGGGACACCACTACACGTGTGAACTACATATAGGTCAATACCTATGTGTAGCTTCACAAAGGTAACTCTGAACATGGCCATGTACCATGTCTAGGATCATGGAATTGTCACTCCAATTCCATTCTGGTATTGGGGGGACAAGTCCATGCATCCCCGGGTCTCCAGCATAGAGCCCAGGTACTGCAAAACTAACTCTCTCTGGTTTTCTATGCAGCTACCGCTGCAGCCAACCCTCAGACAGGTTTCTGCCACCCTGGGGCCTGGGCAGCAGAGTCCCACGAAGGCAGAACAAAGGATTTCCTCTGAGAGGGAGTTACACCCTCTCCCTTTGGAAATAAGTGTTAAGGGCTGGGGAGGAGTAGCCTCTCCTGGCTTCTGGAAATGCTTTGAAGGGCACAGATGGTGCCCTCCTTGCATAAGCCAGTCTACACTGGTTCAGGGATCCCCCGAGCCCTGCTCTGACGTGAAACTGGACAAAGGAAAGGGGAGTGACCACTCCCCTGAACAGAACCTCCCCAGGGGTAGTGCCCAGAGTTCCTCCAGTGTGTCCCAGACCTCTGCCATCTTGAATGCAGAGATGTGAGGGCACAATGGAGACCTCTGAGTGGCCAGTGCCAGCAGGTGATGTCAGAGACCCCTCCTGATAGGTGCTTACCTGGTTAGATGGCCAATCCTCCTCTGAGGGCTATTTAGGGTCTCTCCTGTGGGTTTCTCATCAAATAACGAATGCAAGAGCTCCCCAGAGTTCCTCTGCACTTCTCTCTTCGACTTCTGCCAAGGATTGACAGCTGATTACTCCAGGACGCCTGAAAAACCGAACAAAGTAGCAAAAAGACTACAAGCAACATTGTAGCGCCTCATCCTGCCAGCTTTCTAGACTGTTTCCCAGTGGTGCATGCTCTGAGGGCTGTCTGCCTTCACCCTGCACTGTAAGCTAAGAAGAAATCTCCCGTGGGTCGACGGAATCTTCCCCCTGCTAACGCAGGCACCAAACTTCTGCATCACCGGTCCTCTGGGTCCCCTCTCATCTTGACGGGCGTGGTCCCTGGAACACAGGTGCTGGATCCAAGTGTCCCCGACAGTCCAGTGGCCCTTCTGTCCAAATTTGGTGGAGGTATGTCCTTGCCTCCCCACGCCAGACAGTAATCCTGTGTATTGCATGAACTGCAGCTGCTAGGGATCCAGTGCACTTTTGCAAGACTTCCTTTGTGCACAGCCTAGCCCAGGTCCACAGCACTCCGTCCTGCATTGCCCAACTCGCTGAGTTGGATTCTGATTTCGTAGGACTCTCTTTTGTTGTGCTGAGACAACCGCCATGCTCAGATCTTCTGATCGCCTCTTCAGGTGCTTCTGCAGGTGCTGCCTGCTTATGCATGGGCTCTCTCTGTTGATGAGCGCCCCCTCTGTCTCCTCCTCCAAGGGGCGACCTCCTGGTCCTTCCTGGGCCCTGGCAGCACCCAAAACCTTCAACCGCGACTCTTGCAGCTAGCAAGGCTTGTTTATGGGCTTTCTGCGTGGAAGCTACTCTGTATCCTCCAGCACGCCTTGTAGCATCTTCTGACCAAAGGAGAAGTTCCTGCACCTTCCGCTGTTGCAGAATCTTTGGCTTCTTCCACCCAGAGGCAGCCCTTTTACACCTTCATCCGGGGTTTAGTGGGCTCCTGCCCCCCCCGGACACTTGCATGACTCTTGGACTTGGTCCCCTTCCTTTGCAGGTCCTCAGGTCCAGGAATCCATCTTCAGTGCTTTGCAGTCGGTTGTTGTCTTTGTAGAATCCCCTATCTCAACTTTACTGTCTTTCTGTGGTAGTAGGGTACATTTACTTCTACTTTTCAGGGTCTTGGGGGGGGGGGGGGTATCTTGGACACCCTTATTGTTTTCTTACACTCCCAGCAACCCTCTACACACTAAACTAGGCCTGGAGTCTATTTGTGGTTCGCATTCCACTTTTGGAGTATATGGTTTGTGTTGCCCCTAGGCCTATTGTCTCCTATTGCATCCTATTGTGTTCTACAGTGTTTGCACTACTTTTCTAACTTGTTACTTACCTGATTTTGGTTTGTGTCTATATTTTGTGTATTTTACTTACCTCCTAAGGGAGTATATCCTCTGAGATACTTGTGACATATTGTCACTAAAAAAAAGTACCTTTATTTTTAGTAACTCTGAGTATTGTGTTCCTTATAATATAGTGCTATATGATACAAGTGGTAAAGTAGGAGCTTAGCATGTCTCCTAGTTCAGCCTAAGTTGCTCTGCTATAGCTACTTCTATCAGCCTAAGCTGCTACAACACTACTAATCTACTAATAAGGTACCCACTATAAGCCAGGCCAGCATCCTACACGGTATCCCTGTGTTTTGTTTCTTCTTCGCCTCCTGAGGCCTCTGTGCACTCTTTGCAAAATTTGTTTGTGCACAGCCTGGCCCTGGTCCCCAGCATTCCACCCTGTGACGCTAAACTCGCTGAGTTGTTCTCCGGCGGTGTGCGACCTTCTTTTATTGTGCTGCATCAACCGCGTTTTGCACCTCCTTTGAACCCAGATCGAGCGGCTTCTGGTGGTGCTGGCTGGCATCCTGAGGGCTCTCTAAAGTGCTGAGAACCCCCTCTTCTGCCTCACTCAGAGTTGAGGCCCACAGGTCCCTTCTGGGTCCATCCAGCGCCATTTTGATGGAAAACGCACATTTGCCGTAGCCAAGGCTTGTTGGTGCCTTCCAACATGAAATCTCATCTGCAACGGTCTTCACGCCATGTGACATCTTTTGCATCATGCAGTAACCCGCTGGCATCTTCCTAGGGTGCATTTCTGCAGTCTTCAACTAACTGGGGACTCTTCTTTTGCACCCTCTTCTGGGTTTGCAGGGGCCCCTGTCCTTCCTGGAACTTCTTTCGACTTCTGGACTTGGTCCCCTTCCTTTGCAAGTCTTTAGGTCCTATAATCCAGCAGTTGTTCTTTGCAGACTTGGTTGGCTGCTGCAAAATCCCCCAAAAAGAGGTGTAGTGTCCCCTAAGGAAACTCGCAGTACTTTACTCCTGTTTTTCTGGGCTCTCGGGTGGGGTAATTTACTTACCTTGACTGTATTCTAACTCTCCCACCGATTCTGCACACACTACACTTGTCTAGGGGTGGAATTTGTGATTCGCATTCCACTTTTTTAGTATATGGTTTGTGTTGCCCCTAGACGTATTGTAGGAAGTTGGCTCTGTATATACTATTTCAAAGTAAGAAAAAGTGTGCACAGAGTCCAAGGGTTCCCCTTAGAGGTAAGATAGTGTCAAAAAGAGTTAATTCTAATGCTCTATTTTGTGGTAGTGTGGTCAAGCAGTAGGCGTATCAGAGGGTAGTGTTAAGCATTTGTTGTACACACACAGGCAATAAATGAGGAACACACACTCAAAGACTTATTCCAGGCCAATAGGTTTTTATATTGAAAAATATATTTTCTTAGTTTATTTTATGAACCACAGGTTCAAGATTTACAAACAGTACTTTAAATGAAAGGTATTTCACTCAGGTATCTTAGGAACTTTGAATGATCACAAAAGCATGTACATTTTTGGCAAAAATGGCAATAAGCTATTTTAAAAGTGGACACAGTGCAAAAATCAACAGTTCGTGGGGGAGATAAGTATTTGATAAGTTCACAGTTAAGTAAAACACTTACAGGGTTCAAAGTTGGGTCCAAGGTAGCCCACCGTTGGGGGTTCAAGGCAACCCCAAAGTTAGCACACCTGCAGCTCAGGGCCGGTCAGGTGCAGAGGTCAAAGTGGTGCCCAAAACACATAGGCTTCAATGGAAATAGGGGTGCCCCGGTTCAAGTCTGCCAGCAGGTAAGTACCCGCGACTTCGGAGGGCAGACCAGGGGGGTTTTGTAGGGCACCGGGGGGGACACAAGTAGGCACAGACAGTACACCCTCAGAGGCACAGGGGTGGCCGGGTGCAGAGTGCAAACAGGCGTCGGGTTTTTAATAGGTTTCAATGGGGAGACCCGGGGGTTTCTTCAGCGATGCAGGCAGGCACTCGGGGTAGCCACCACCTGGGCTAGGAAGAGGGTCGTCTGGGGTCGCGCCTGCACTGGAGTTCGGTTCCTTCAGGTCCTGGGGGCTGCTCGTGCAGTGTCTTTTCCAGGCGTCGGGTTCCTTGAAGCAGGCAGTCGCGGTCAGGGGGTGCCTCTGGATTCCCTCTGCAGGCGTCGCTGTGGGGGCTCAGGGGGGTCAACTCTGGCTACTCACAGGCTCGCAGTCGCCGGGGAGTCCTCCTTGTGGTGTTAGTTTTCCGCAGGTCAAGCCAGGGGCGTCGGTGCAGAGTGGAAAGTCTCACGATTCCGGCGGGAAATGTGTGGTCTTTAAAAGTTGCTTCTTTGTTGCAAAGTTGCAGTTTTGTTGAACAAGGCCGCTGTCCTCGGGAGCTTCTTGGTCCTTTTAGATGCAGGGTAGTCCTCTGAGGCTTCAGAGGTCACTGGACCCTGGGGGACACGTCGCTGTTGCAGTTTTTCTCAAAGTGGGGAGACAGGCCAGTAGGGCTGGGGCCAAAGCAGTTGGTGTCTCCGTCTTCTCTGCAGGGCTTCAGGTCAGCAGTCCTTCTTCGTCTTCAGGTTGCAGGAATCTATCTTACTTGGTTCTGGGGGCCCCTAAATACTCAATTTAGGGGTGTGTTTAGGTCTGGGAGGATAGTAGTCAATGGCTACTAGCCCTGAGGGTGGCTACACCCTCTTTGTGCCTCCTCCCTGTGGGGAGAGGGGCACATCCCTAATCCTAATGGGGGAATCCTCCATCTGCAAGATGGAGGATTTCTAAAAGTCAGAGTCACCTCAGCTCAGGACACCTTAGGGGCTGTCCTGACTGGGGAGTGACTCCTCCTTGTTTTTCTCATTATCTCCTCCAGCCTTGCCGCCAAAAGTGAGGGCAGTGGCCGGAGGGGCAGGCATCTCCACTAGCTGGGATGCCCTGTGGCACTGTAACAAAGGGGGTGAGAATTTGAGGCTCACCGCCAGGTGTTACAGTTCCTGCAGGGGGAAGTGAGAAGCACCTCCACCCAGTAAAGGCTTTGTTCCTGCCACAGAGTGACAAAGGCACTCTCCCCACGTGGCCAGCAACATGTCTGGTGTGTGGCAGGCTGGCAAAACTAGTCAGCCCACACTGGAAGTTGGGTATGTTTTCAGGGGGCATCTCTAAGATGCCCTCTGGGTGTAGTTTTAAAATAAAGTGCACACTGGCATCAGTGTGCATTTACTGTGCTGAGAAGTTTGATACCTAACTTCCCAGATTTCAGTGTAGCCATTGTGGAACTGTGGAGTTTGTGTTTGACAAACTCCCAGACAATATACTCTTAATGCTACCCTGCACTTACAATGTCTAAGGATTTGCTTAGACACTGTAGGGGTATAGTGCTCATGCACATATGCCCTCACCTGTGGTATAGTGCACCTTGCCTTAGGGCTGTAAGGCCTGCTAGAGGGATAACTTACCTATGCCACAGGCAGTGTGAGGTTGGCATGGCACCCTGAGGGGAATGCCATGTTGACTTAGGCATTTTCTCCCCACCAGCACACACAAGCTGTGAAGCAGTGTTTATGTGCTGAGTGAGGGGTCCCTAGGGTGGCATAAGACATGCTGCAGCCCTTAGAGACCTTCCCTGGCACCAGGGCCCTTGGTACCAGGGGTACCAGTTACAAGGGACTTACCTGGGTGCCAGGGTTGTGCCAATTGTGGAGACAAAGGTACAGTTTAGGGAAAGAACACTGGTGCTGGGGCCTGGTTAGCAGGCCTCAGCACACTTTCAAATCATAACTTGGCATCAGCAAAGGCAAAAAGTCAGGGGGTAACCATGCCAAGGAGGCATTTCCTTACACCTATTTTCTCCTATTGCATTCTATAGGATTTCCTACCATTTGCATTGTTTTGTAACTATTTACTTTTCTAATTTTGGTGTCTAGTGTATTTATTGTGTATAATACTTACCTCCAGAAGGAGTATTGTCTCAAAGATATTTTTGGTACTGTGTCACCCAAATAAATACCTTTATTTTTGGTAACACTATGAGTATTGTCTTTACTTGTGTATAAGTACTGTGTAACTATAAGTGGTATTGCATGAGCTTTTCATGTCTCCTAGTTCAGCCTAAGCTGCTCTGCTTTAGCTACCTCTATCAGCCTAATCTGCTAGAACACTACTACATTCACTAAAAGGGACAACTGGACCTGGTGTAAGTACCCAAGGTACCCACTACAAACCAGGCCAGCCTCCTACAACAGGGCATGTTGCCCTCTCCAGAGCATGTGGGCAAATCACCCACTTGAGAGACTGTGGCCTTGCGCTTCCGAGGGATCAGAAGCACAGGGCATGTTGCCCTCTCCAGATCCAGTGGTCTTCTGTCATCTGCCGGCTGAGGTCCCCCCCCATTCCATGTTCTCCTGAGGTGCCTGCCCATTTTCCAACTGATGCCCCTGCAGTGTTCCCTCCGTGCAGGAGACAAGTGGGGCCTTGGACTTTGTGATGTGGCCCTGTGTCCCACGCACACTGAGGACTGGGCAGTGTCCCTTGAATTGTACATATGTATATACTTTTAGATTGGATTTTCATATTTTTACTGTATTTATAACACTCACTTTCATCTAATAGTGTTGTCCTTGCATTATTCCTGAGGGGTACGGGGTGAATATGTTTTCTTACTGCATCTGATTGTGTGTATGGTGTTGGTGGTCTGGGGGGGGAGGGGAGGTTAGCGTATCTGTGTCACTCTTCCCTATCTCCCTTGTATGATAGGCGGCTGTACTCACCGTAGTTGTCTTCGCTGTCGTTGGTGTTCGTGGTGGAGCAGGACGTAAAATATCATCGGAAAGACTTGCAGCTCGGGCTCCATGACGGCGTGGTTCTTCCCTGTCTCTCTAATGGTGAGTCCTTTCCCTTCTGAGGTCTGTTTCCACCAGGCTTTTGATGTCGTTGGTACTGCCCCGGAAAAGGTGGCGGATTGGGTTGTCATAATAAAGTGGGCGGAACATTGTCTTCCGCGTGAGGCAGCTACCGCCATGGTGCCTGTTGTTTCCGCCCTGACGGTCTGTGTGGTACATTGGCTGTCTATCTGAGCTCTTTCCGCCATGGTCATAATTTGGTGGTAGTTACTGCCAGCCTGTTAGCGGTATTACTGCCACTTTATCACCGACCGCCAGGGTTGTAATGAGGGCCTAAGTCCACAAGGCACTCCCCTCAGAGTGCCATGCCCACAACTCACAGCCTGTGGCTTAGGTAAGTCACCCCTCTAGCAGGCCTTACAGCCGTAAGAGAGGGTGCACTATACCACAGGTGAGGACATATGTGCATAAGCACTATTTCCCTACAGTGTCTAATCAAAACCTTAGACATTGTAAGTGCAGGGTAGCCATAAGAGTATATGGTCTGGGACTTTGTCAAACACGAACTCCACAGTTCCACAATGGCTACACTGAAATCTGGGAAGTTTGGTATCAAAGTACAAGTTACTTACCTTTGGTAACAAAATATCTGGTAGAGACATATTCTAGTTGCAGATAACTTACCTTAGAATTTTCCCCCAGGCGTCAGATTGGATCCGGAGATTTTTTCTTCGAGCAATACCCTTGCGCGTTGGTAGGTGGCGTTGGTCGACTGCGCAGGCGTTGTGGTCACCGTGATGACGTTGGGAGTAGTACATAGATGCTGCCCATGCGCAGTGACGTCAGTTTCTTTTAACGACTTCCCACGCCAGAGCGCAGAGCCGCTATGAACACTGATATTGGTGTGCCAGAGCTAAGGACCTGAAAGGGGGAATCCCTGTCCCTAGAAATCAGCTCGCAAGCGGGGAGGATGTGTGGGCAATAAGGAATCTGCAACTAGAATATGTCTCTACAAGATATTTAGTTACCGAAGGTAAGTAACTTGTGCATCTGACAGAGACTTCTAGTTGCAGATTCCTTACCTTAGAATAGATACCCAAGCAATGCCGTCCTCGGTGGTGGGCTGCGAACTAAGATCATACTAGAAAGTCCTGCAGGACCGAACGACCAAAGTAGCCATCCTGACGGACGTGACTGTCCAGGCAGTAATGCTTAGCAAAAGTGTGCAGAGACGCCCACGTAGCTGCCTGACAGATATCCAGGACAGGAACTCCGCGTGCTAACGCAGTGGATGCAGCACTGGCCCTGGTAGAATGAGCCCGCAAGCTGTCAGGAGGTTGCTTTTTCGCCAAAGCGTAGCACATTTTGATGCAAAGAAGTACCCATCGAGAGATGGTAAGTTTCTGCACAGTCTTCCCTTTCTTCGCACCCACACACCCAACAAAGAGTTGATCGTCCACCCAGAAGTCTTTAGTACGATTGAGACAGAACACCAACGCTCTTTTTGTGTCCAGACGGTGGAGTCTCTCCTCCTCATGGGAAGGATGTGGGGGTGCGTAGAAGGTAGGCAAAGTGATGGACCGGCCTACATGAAACGGTGTAACCACCTTAGGGAGGAAGGAAGCCCTAGTGCGTAACACCACTTTGTCGGGTGCAAGGACAAGTATGGAGGCTTTGAAGAAAGGGCCTGAAGCTCACTCACCCTGCGAGCAGAGGTGATGGCGATGAGAAAGACAGTTTTGAATGTGAGGAGCCGTAAGGGACAATTATGCATTGGCTCAAAGGGGGTACACGTCAAGTAAGTAAGCACAAGATTAAGATCCCACTGAGGCATGATGAAGGGAGTGGGAGGAAATAAGTGGGTGAGCCCCTTTAAGAACCTACTCACAAGAGGAGATTTGAAGAGTGAGGGCTGATCAGGAAGCCTAAGAAAGGCATAAATGGCAGACAGACACCCCTTAAGGGTGCCCAATGCAGAGCCCTGCTGGGCTAAGGAAAGAATGAATAGAAGAACCTCTGAAAGAGGGGCAGAAAGGGGGTCAACAGATTTGTTGGTGCACCATGCCACAAATGTATTCCAACGACAGGCGTATACAGTTTTAGTCGATGGACGCCTGGCTGCAAAGATAACATTGCAGACTTCGGGTGGAAGGGCAAATGCCGTCAACTGTTGCCGCTCAATCTCCATGCATGAAGGCGGAGGTTGGACAGGTTTGGGTGGAGGACCGTCCCCTGCTTCTGCGACAGAAGATCCGCCCGAAGAGGCAGTCTGAGTGGAGGATCGATGGACATGCTCAATAGCTATGGATACCACACTCATCGAGCCCAGTCCGGAGCCACCAAGATAACTTGGGCCCGGTCGCTCTTGATCTTCTTGAGAACTCTGGGCAGAAGAGGGATAGGCAGGAAGGCGGAAAGGAGGCCGGAGATCCACTCGAGACTAAAAGCGTCTCCGAGCGAGTGCCGCCTTGGAAACTCCATCGCGCAAAATAGCTGACATTGCGCGTTCTCTGCGGAGGCGAACAGATCTAACCAAGGCTCTCCCCACTTGATAAAAAGAACTTGCGCCACCTCTGGATGGAGACGCCATTCATGATCGACAGTGCGTCCGCGGCTGAGTTCGTCTGCTCTGTTGTTGAGAGAGCCCGCCAGATGTTGAACCATCAGGGTAATGCCCTGATGTTCCAGCCATGTCCAGAGGCGTAGGGCCTCCTGACAAAGTGCCCAGGACCCCACCCCGCCTTGTTTGTTGGAGTACCACATGGTGGTAGTGTTGTCCGTGAACACCTGCACTACTTTCCTCGTGAGAGAGGGAAGGAATGCTTTTAACGCAAGTCTGATCGCTCGGAACTCCAGCAAATTTATGTGGAGTCCCGACTCCGCCGGAGACAAGAGACCTCTGATCTCCGCCCCTCCCATGTGGCCGCCCCAACCCAGAAGCAACGCATCTGTCACTATAGAGAGATCTGGGTGGGGAAGGGAGAAGGATCTGCCAGTGACCCAATTGCGATTAGAAAGCCACCACTGCAGGTCTGTCGCAGTCCACTCCGAGATCTGGACCATGTCGGAGAGATTCCCCTGATGCTGCGCCCACTGGAACCTCAAGTCCCACTGCAGAGCCTGCATATGCCACCTGGTATGTGTTACTTGCAGGATGCATGAGGCCAAGAGGCCCAGCAGCCTCAGAGTCTGTCGCGCCGAAACCCAAGACCAAGGCTGAAAGATCGGAATCATAGCCTGAATGTCTTGGACTCGCTTTTGGGGAGGATAAGCCCGAAACCACACTGTGTCCAGAACTGCTCCGATGAAAGGGAGTGTCTGAGAGGGAGTCAGGTGGGACTTCGGCACGTTGATAGTGAACACTAGCTGGTGCTGGAGGTTCGCCGTAGACCGGATGTGTGAGACCACTGTCTGGGGCGCAGGCGCCTTCACCAGCCAGTCGTCTAGGTAGGGGAAGACTGAGACCCCTAACCAGCGCAGATGAGCTGCAACCACCGGCATCACTTTTGTGAACACCAGAGGGGCACTGGTAAGGCCGAAAGGGAGCACGGTAAATTGAAAGTGCTTGTGACCTACCATGAATCGTAGGTAACCTCTGTGGGCAGGCAAGATGGGGATGTGGAAATAAGCGTCCTGCAAGTCCAACGCTACCATCCAGTCTCCTGGGTCTAAGGCAGACAGAACCTGAGCCGGGGTGAGCATTTTCAACTTCTCCTTCTTGAGGAAGTGGTTCAGGTCCCGAAGATCTAGGATAGGGCGCAAGCTCCCTTGACCAAGACAGCTGCGACTTCCTGGCGGAGAAGCACCAAATGATCCTCCTAAAGGGGATGGGATGGTGGCATGTGTGGTGGTGCAGATTCGAAAGGGAGGGAGTAGCCCTTCCAAATTATTTGCAAAACCCACCCATCCGTGGTTAGATGTTCCCAGTGGGACAGGTGATGGCAGATTCTGCCACCTATTGGGCGGGAGTGAGGGGACGGATTTGGAAGCTTTGGAGGCTGCTGCGGGGGCAGAGGTGGACTGGACAGACCTCCGGTTCCCTGTCCCACGACCACGTGGGATTCTGCGGCCCCGGCCATGCATAGGCTGTGCAGCGTGCATGGCCCAGTGGCTGGGTTGAAGACGCGACAGGGTGCCCCTACCGTGGCCACGAAAGGAACGAAAAGCGGACTGTGGGGGGTGTGTTGCGGAAGAAAGTCCAAGGGACCGAGCCGTAGCCCGGGACTCCTTGAACCTCTCCAAGGCCGAGTCCGCTTTCTCTCCGAAGAGACGGGTGCCATCAAAGGGCATGTCCATGAGTGACTGTTGGACATCCCCCGAGAAGCCAGAGTACGTAACCAGGCATGGTGCTATAAGGCCACTGTCGTTGCATCCGATCTGCCCAGACAGTCGATCGTATCCAGCCCACAACGGATCATGAACTTTGCCGCATCTCTCCCATCTTTGACTGCTTGGGAGACAATAGCACGGGCTTCCTCCGGTATATGCAGCAGGACTTGCGCAACCGTATCCCACAGTGAGTGGGAATAACGGCCCAAAAGGAATGCAGTGTTCATGGACCGCAGCGCGAGTCTGGAGGAAGAAAATAACTTCTTACCAAATTGTTCCAGCCTTTTGGATTACCTATCCGGGGGCGCTGAAGGGAACGCGCCAGATGAAGAGGACGCCTGGATAACAAGACTCTCAGGCGTAGGATGTTGGGACAGGAACTTTGGGTAGTTCGGCGCAGGCCGATGGCGGCAAGCGATAGTCCTGTTCACAGGAGCCCCTGTGTTGGCTTTGGACCATGTACCCAAAAGGACGTCAGTGAGAGCCTCATTGAATGGGAGAAGGGGCTCTGAAGTAGAAGCCCCAGGTTGAAGCACCCCCGTCACGAGGTTAGACCCGACTTCGACAGTAGGTAGCTCAAGGCCAAGGACCTCAGCCGACATACTACCCACCATACAATAGGTAGCTCCCTCCGCCATAGCCATGGTATGAGGAGACAGCATGCCAGCGTCAGGAGAAGTATCAAGATCACCGGCTTTGCCCAAGTCCTGTGCCCAGTCCATAGTAGGGTCTTCCTGGTATTCATAAGGGTCCAGGTACCCCTCCAATTCCTCCCCGTATTCGTACCCATAGGAAAATGGGTCAGAATCTGACCTCGGGCGAATGGGGCCCACCGAAGCCAATGGAGCCGTTGGCCGACGCCGCTCCGACTCAGAGTCGTCGGGAATGAGAATCAGGTCGACGATGATAGTGGGCACTACCGACGTTGGGAGCGTCGCTAAACGACCCGCCGCCGGGGAAGGTCTCGACTGTGCGACCGGCGTCGGTGTGGATCCGTGCACGGATCCGGAGGCAACCTCGGTGGCCGGGGCAGAAACCACCGGCGCAGAACCCGAAGGCCCCTCAGCTAAGCCCCTTGGGCCCAAAGGCGCCGTATCAAGGTCGGCACACCCAAAGATGAGAACTTCTTCTTACCTTGACCCGAAGAAGACGAGTGGTGATGGCTCCGTGACCGATCTCGAGACCTTCATCTCGAGGGAGATCGGGATCTACGAGGAGGGGAGTGCAGGGCCGCCACCAGCTTTAGGGACCGCTCCCTCAAAGCCTTTGGATGCACTGCCCAGCACTCGGAGCACGACTTTGGGTCGCGCTCGAGGCACCACAGGCAAACACGAGGGTCCGTCACCGACATCATGCGGTGGCAGTCCTCACACGGCTTGAACCCGGTCTTCGGGGACATACTCGACGCACCAAAGGTCGCACCAAAAAAGTTTGACAAAACGGTCGAATTCGGCCAAAAAATAGCCAAGGGTAGCTCTCTCTTGAATCAGCCCGTGGCGCGGAAAGAAAAGAAATGACGTCACTGCGCGAGGGCGGCATCTATGTACTACTCCTGACGTCATCACAGCGACCATGACGCCTACGGAGTCGACCAACGTCACCTACCGACGTGCAAGGGTATGGCTCTAAGAAAAAATATCCGGATCCAGTCTGAGGCCTGGGGGGAAATTCTAAGGTAAGGAATCTGCAACTAGAAGTCTCTATCAGATCTTCTCAGCACAATAAATGCACACTGATGCAATTGTGGGATTTATTGTAAAATGCACCCAGAGGGCATCTTAGAGATGCCCCCTGAATACCAGTCCAACTCCTAGTGCTAGACTGACCAGTTTCTGCCAGCCTGCCACAACCAGACGAGTTGCTGGCCACATGGGGAGAGTGCCTTTGTCACTCTGTGGCCAGGAACAAAGCCTGTACTGGGTGGAGGTGCTTTTCACCTCCCCCTGCAGGAACTTTAACACCTGGCGGTGAGCCTCAAATGCTCATGCCATTTGTTACAGCACCCCAGAGCATCCCAGCTAGTGGATGTAGGAAAGTACCATCTTGCCTGGCATGTTACCCCCATTTTTCACTGTATATATGTTGTTTTAGTTGTATGTGTCACTGGGACCCTGGTAACCCAGGGCCCCAGTGCTCATAAGTGTGCCTCAATGTGTTACCTGTGTAGTGACTAACTGTCTCACTGAGGCTCTGCTAATCAGAACCTCAGTGGTTATGCTCTCTCATTTCTTTCTAAATTGTCACTAACAGGCTAGCGACCAATTTTACCAATTTACATTGGCTTACTGGAACACCCTTATAATTCCCTAGTATATGGTACTGAGGTACCCAGGGTATTGGGGTTCCAGGAGATCCCTATGGGCTGCAGCATTTCTTTTGCCACCCATAGGGAGCTCTGACAATTCTTACACAGGCCTGCCACTGCAGCCTGAGTGAAATAACGTCCACGTTATTTCACAGCCATTTTACACTGCACTTAAGTAACTTATAAGTCACCTATATGTCTAACCTTTACCTGGTAAAGGTTAGGTGCAAAGTTACTTAGTGTGAGGGCACCCTGGCACTAGCAAAGGTGCCCCCACATTGTTCAGAGCAAATTCACTGAACTTTGTGAGTGCGGGGACACCATTACACGCGTGCACTACATATAGGTCACTACCTATATGTAGCTTCACCATGGTAACTCCGAATATGGCCATGTAACATGTCTATGATCATGGAATTGCCCCCTCTATGCCATCCTGGCATTGTTGGTACAATTCCATGATCCCAGTGGTCTGTAGCACAGACCCTGGTACTGCCAGACTGCCCTTCCTGGGGTTTCTCTGCAGCTGCTGCTGCTGCCAACCCCTCAGACAGGCAGCTGCCCTCCTGGGGTCCAGCCAGGCCTGGCCCAGGATGGCAGAACAAAGAACTTCCTCTGAGAGAGGGTGTGACACCCTCTCCCTTTGGAAAATGGTGTGAAGGCAGGGGAGGAGTAGCCTCCCCCAGCCTCTGGAAATGCTTTGTTGGGCACAGATGTGCCCAATTCTGCATAAGCCAGTCTACACCGGTTCAGGGACCCCTTAGCCCCTGCTCTGGCGCGAAACTGGACAAAGGAAAGGGGAGTGACCACTCCCCTGACCTGCACCTCCCCTGGGAGGTGTCCAGAGCTCCTCCAGTGTGCTCCAGACCTCTGCCATCTTGGAAACAGAGGTGCTGCTGGCACACTGGACTGCTCTGAGTGGCCAGTGCCACCAGGTGACGTCAGAGACTCCTTGTGATAGGCTCCTTCAGGTGTTAGTAGCCTTTCCTCTCTCCTAGGTAGCCAAACCCTCTTTTCTGGCTATTTAGGGTCTCTGTCTCTGGGGAAACTTTAGATAACGAATGCATGAGCTCAGCCGAGTTCCTCTGCATCTCCCTCTTCACCTTCTGATAAGGAATCGACCGCTGACCGCGCTGGAAGCCTGCAAACCTGCAACATAGTAGCAAAGACGACTACTGCAACTCTGTAACGCTGATCCTGCCGCCTTCTCGACTGTTTTCCTGCTTGTGCATGCTGTGGGGGTAGTCTGCCTCCTCTCTGCACCAGAAGCTCCGAAGAAATCTCCCGTGGGTCGACGGAATCTTCCCCCTGCAACCGCAGGCACCAAAAAGCTGCATTACCAGTCCCTTGGGTCTCCTCTCAGCACGACGAGCGAGGTCCCTCGAATCCAGCGACACCGTCCAAGTGACCCCCACAGTCCAGTGACTCTTCAGCCCAAGTTTGGTGGAGGTAAGTCCTTGCCTCACCTCGCTGGGCTGCATTGCTGGGAACCGCGACTTTGCAAGCTACTCCGGCCCCTGTGCACTTCCGGCGGAAATCCTTCGTGCACAGCCAAGCCTGAGTCCACGGCACTCTAACCTGCATTGCACGACTTTCTAAGTTGGTCTCCGGCGACGTGGGACTCCTTTGTGCAACTTCGGCGAGCACCGTTTCACGCATCCTCGTAGTGCCTGTTTCTGGCACTTCTCCGGGTGCTACCTGCTTCAGTGAGGGCTCTCTGTCTTGCTCGACGTCCCCTCTCTCTGCAGGTCCAATTTGCGACCTCCTGGTCCCTCCTGGGCCCCATTTGCGTGTAGCAAGGCTTGTTGGCGTCCATCCGGCGGGAAAACACTTCTGCACGACTCTCCAAGGCGTGGGGGATCCATCCTCTAAAGGGGAAGTCTCTAGCCCTTGTCGTTCCTGCAGTATTCACAGTTCTTCAGCCTAGTAAGAGCTTCTTTGCACCAACCGCTGGCATTTCTTGGGCATCTGCCCATCTCCGAGCTGCTTGTGACTTTTGGACTTGGTCCCCTTGTCCCACAGGTACCCTCAGTCAGGAATCCATCGTTGTTGCATTGCTGATTTGTGTTTTCCTTGCATTTTCCCTCTAACACGACTATTTTGTCCTTAGGGGAACTTTAGTGCACTTTGCACTCACTTTTCAGGGTCTTGGGGAGGGTTATTTTTCTAACTCTCACTATTTTCTAATAGTCCCAGCGACCCTCTACAAGGTCACATAGGTTTGGGGTCCATTCGTGGTTCGCATTCCACTTCTGGAGTATATGGTTTGTGTTGCCCCTATCCCTATGTTTCCCCATTGCATCCTATTGTAACTATACATTGTTTGCACTGTTTTCTAAGACTATACTGCATATTTTTGCTATTGTGTATATATATCTTGTGTATATTTCCTATCCTCTCACTGAGGGTACACTCTAAGATACTTTGGCATATTGTCATAAAAATAAAGTACCTTTATTTTTAGTATAACTGTGTATTGTGTTTTCTTATGATATTGTGCATATGACACTAAGTGGTACTGTAGTAGCTTCACACGTCTCCTAGTTCAGCCTAAGCTGCTCTGCTAAGCTACCATTATCTATCAGCCTAAGCTGCTAGACACCCTCTACACTAATAAGGGATACCTGGGCCTGGTGCAAGGTGTAAGTACCCCTTGGTACTCACTACAAGCCAGTCCAGCCTCCTACAGTGGAGATGCCCCCCACTCCGGTCACCTCCCCCACCTTTGGCGGCAAGGCTGGAGGATAATGAGAAAAACAAGGAGGACTCACCCACCAGTCAGGACAGCCCCTGAAGTGTCCTGAGCTGAGGTGACCCCTACCTTTAGAAATCCTCCATCTTGAGATTGTAGGATTCCCCCAATATGATTAGGGATGTGCCGCCCTCCGGTCAGGACAGAGCCATTGGATACTGCCCCCCAGACCTAAACACACCCCTAAATTTAGGTTATGGGGGCACCCCAGAACACAGGAAATCAGATTCTTGCAACCTGAACCAAGAAGAAGGACTACTGACCTGAAAGCCCTGCAGAGTCGACAGAGACGACAACTGCTTTGGCCCCAGCCCTACCGGCCTGTCTTCAGACTCATTGATCCTGCACAGAGATGCATCTGACGGGGACCAGCGACCTCTGAAGCCTCAGAGGACTGCTCTGAACCAAAGGACCAAGAAACTTCCGTGAACAGCGGATCTGTTCAAAAACAGTAACAACTTTGCAACTTTCTTGCAACTTTTAAAGACTTCACTCTTCCTGCCGAAGCATGAGACTTCACCCTCTGCAACCGACGCCCTCGGCTCGAGTTTTAGAGAACCAACACTACAGGGAGGACTACCAGGCAACTGTGACTAGCCCGAGATGACCACCCTGGACCCCAACAGCGAAGCATGCAGAGAGAATCCAGAGGCTCCCCCTGACTGCGACTGTATGTAACAAGGATCCCGACGCCTGGACCAAGCACTGCACCCGCAGCCCCCAGGACCATAAGGAACCGAACTCCAGTGCAGGAGTGACCATCAGGCGACCCTCTGCCTAGCCCAGATGGTGGCTGGCCTGATAAGCCCCCCTGTGCCCTGCCTGCACCGCTAGAGTGACTCTCGGCTCCAGTGATTTCTATTACAAACCCGATACCTGCTTTGCACACTGCACCCGGCTGCCCCTGTGCCACTGAGGGTGTGTTTTGTGTGCCTACTTGTGCCCCCCGTGTTCTACAAAACCCCCCTGGTCTGCCCTTTCGAAGACGCAGATACTTACCTGAGGCAGACTGGAACCGAAGCACCCCTGTTCTTCATTGGTGCCTATGTGTTTTGGGCTCCTCTTTGACCTCTGCACCTGACCGGCCCTGTGCTGCTGGTGTGGTAACTTTGGGGTTGCCTTGAATCCCAAACGGTGGGCTGCCTATGCCCAAGAACTTGAACTTGTAAGTACCTTACTTACCTGAAAAACTATCCATTATACACCTCCCCCAGGAACTGTGTCTTCTTTTAAAATAGCTTATTGACATTTTAACTAAAACTGTGTATGTTACTGCTCTAATTCAAAGTCCCTACCTTACCTGTGTGGAGTACCTTGTATTTTATGTATTTACTTCAAATCTTGAATCTTGTGGTTCTAAAATAAATTAAGAAAATACATTTTTCTATATAAAAGCTACTGGCCTGGAGTTAAGTCTTTGAGTGTGTGTCCCTCATTTATTGCCTGTGTGTGTACAACAAATGCCTAACACTACCCTCTGATAAACCTACTGCTCGACCACACTACCACAAAATAGAGCATTAGAATTATCTAATTTTGCCACTATCTTACCTCTAAGGGGAACCCTTGGACTCTGTGCACACTATCTATTACTTTGAGATAGTATATACAGAGCCAACTTCCTACATTAGCTATAGGCTTCATAAGGGCAACACGGTCTCCGGCATCCTCTCCTTTATTTTTTGTCTCCAAAAAAAGAGGAGAACTGCAAGCTTGTATTGACTATAGGGCCTTGAACAAGATTACCATAAAGAATAGGCACCCTTTACCCCTCATCGCTACGCTCTTAGACCAAGTTGAAGGTGCTCGTATTTACACCAAATTGGATCTGCAGCGAGTCTACTATCTTGTAAGATTCCGAGAGGGTGATGAGTGGAAGATAGCTTTTCATACAAAGTTTGGGCTGTAGGAACACCTTGTCACGCCTTTCGGACTCTGCAACACCCTGGCAGCTTTTCAATTTTTCAGCAGCGAAGTACTGGGGGAATTCATTGATATTTCTGCAGTAGTGTAGACTGATGATATCTTGATCTATTCCAGTTCTTATGATGATCATGTCAAACATGCCACCGGTAATAAGCAGACCTTGAGACAACATACTTTATATATGCCAAGTTAGAGAAATGTTCTTTTCACATTCAGGAAGTGGAATTCCTTGTTTATATTTTAACTCCTGGCGGAGTACGCATGGACCCAAGAAAGGTTGACGCTATCACTCAATGGAAGGCTCCACAAAATGTCAAGGAGATACAAAGTTATAGGGGTTTCGCAAATTTTTCCAAACGGTTCATAGACCATTTCTCCACGATAGTCTCTCCAATTACCAAATTTCTTCAAAAAGGAGCAAAATTCTGCTGAGGAGATGAATCCAACCAAGCCTTCCAGCTTCTACAGACTAAGTTTAGTGAAGCACCAGTGTTACGACATCCAGATCCCACACAGCCATTCATCGTGGAGGCTGATGCTGCACAGGGTGGCCTGGGGGGAGGTCCTTTCCCAGAATGATTCTACAACTGGAGAACTTCACCCTGTAGCTTATTTCTCGCATAAACAAAATCCTGCTGAGGTAAATTACTCAGAAGCAGGCAGTGAACTATCAGCCATTAAGCAAGCATTTGAGGAGTGGAGACACTACTGTAGGACGCTGGTGTGTGGGGGGTACCTAAAGTACTTACACCTTAAAGCAGGTCTAGGTATCCCTTCTTAGGGAAGTGTAGGCAGTGTCTAGAAGCCAGGTTCTCTAGAGGTAGCTGTGGATGAGCAGCCAAGGCTTATCTAGGAGACATGCAAAGCTCATGCAAAACCACTGTAGTAACACAGCACTTATACACATGAAAGAAAAAACAATAAGTTGTGCAAAAATGAAGGTACTTTCTTTTTAGTCACACAATACCACAAAGTACTAGAAGGGCAACCCTCCAATAGGAGGTAAGTAATACACTAATTATATACACTAGTACAGTGGTTTCCAACCTTTTGACTTTTGTGGACCCCCACTTTATCATGAATGAAACCCGAGGACCCCCACTGAATCATAATTCGAATCTGGGGACCCCCCACTGAGGCATTACTGAAAGTTAGGGGCCTACTCTATTAATATCATTTAATTTTTTAGACGGACCCCCTGAAGAGGCTTTGCGGACCCCCAAGGGTCCCCGGCCCACAGGTTGGGAACCACTGCACTAGTAAACAGCAATAGGCATAGAAAATGATAGAAAACAGTGCAAATGGAGTTAGCCAAAAATGACCCTAGTAGGAGCGCAAATTATGTACTAAAAAAATGGAATGCGAACCCAGGACTCCCATCTAGGAAAGTGGAATGGGTAGAGGGGGTCTAGAAGTACTAGAAAACTATAGAGGTAAGTAACACAGTAACCCCCCGTGACAAGGAAAGAAGAAAATCACTGGAATTTCCCCAAACCACCCAAAAGGAGGGAAAAGAAGTAAAGAAGACACCCAGACAAGACTTCAAGAAACCAGTGGTGGATTCCTGGAGAGGAAGACATGTGGAGAGAGGGGACCACGCCCAAGAGTCACAGTGGAGTCCAGGAAGAGTAGGAGCTACTACCCATACAGCTGTACTTGCAGGAGTTAGTCAACAGTGATGAAGAGAACGTCAGCACTGCAGCCGGAGAAGAGTTCCTGAGGGATGCAGAAGATGTCCCACGCTGGAAGGAAGATTGCAGACGGGTGTTGGTGCAGGAATTCCACCAACAAGCCTTGGCAAAGGCAATATCACAGTTAGCGGAAAAGTGATGTTGCCAGGTACCAGCAAGGCCAAGGAGGATTCAACCCAGGAGGGGGGGGCCCAGAGGAGACCCTCAGCAACATAGAGAGCCCATAGGAGCAGACGAAGTACCCACAGGAGTCCCACAGGACCAGGATACAGAAGCGGCCCAGCAGCACATAGAAGAAGGGTCCCACGCCACAGGAGAACGACGCAGAGGACTATGCGTCACAGAAAGGAGTGCTGAGGGCTGGAGCTGCATGTGGCCTGAAGTGCCCTTGGAGGAGATACAAAGAAGCCTTGGCATCTGCAAGAGACGCGGTGCATGGGGGTACTGTCCTGCTTGGGAAAGCAAGGGCTTACCGCCACCAAAGTTGGACAGCTGGCAGAGAGGACTAAAAGGACTACTCTGGACTACCACCCTTGATGCAGGACCCACACAGCTCAGGATGAGAGGAGATCCACGCAGCCGGTCGTCGTTGCAGTAGGTGTCTGCAGATGCAGGGGAATGACTCCTTGTAAGGAAATGCCTCCTTCGCATGGTTACCCCCTGACTTTTTGCCTTTGCTGATGCCAAGTTATGATTTGAAAGTGTGCTAAGGCCTGCTAACCAGGCCCCAGCACCAGTGTTCTTTCCCTAACCTGTACCTTTGTCTCCACAATTGGCACACTCTGGCATCCAGGTAAGTCCCTTGTAACTGGTACCCCTGGTACCAAGGGCCCTGATGCCAGGGAAGGTCTATAAGGGCTGCAGCATGACTTATGCCACCCTGGAGACCCCTCACTCAGCACAGGCACACTGCTTGCCAGCTTGTGTGTGCTGGTGGGGAGAACATGACTAAGTCAACATGGCACTCCCCTCAGAGTGCCATCCCAACCTCACACTGCCTATGGCATAGATAAGTCACCCCTCTAGCAGGCCTTACAGCCCTAAGGCAGGGTGCACTATACTACAGGTGAGGGCATAGGTGCATGAGCACTATGTCCGTACAGTGTCTAAGCAAATCCTTAGACATTGTAAGTGCAGGGTAGCCATAAGAGTATATGGTCTGGGAGTCTGTCATACACAAACTCCACAGCACCATACTGGCTACACTGAAAACTGGGAAGTTTGGTATCAAACTTCTCAGCACAATAAATGCACACTGATGCCAGTGTACATTTTATTGTGAAATACACCCAGAGGGCATCTTAGAGATGCCCCCTGAAAACATACCCGACTTCCAGTGTGGGCTGACTAGTTTTACCAGCCTGCCACACAACAGACATGTTGCTGGCCACATGGGGAGAGTGCCTTTGTCACTTTGTGGCCAGGAACAAAGCCTGTACTGGGTGGAGGTGCTTCTCACATCCCCCTGCAGGAACTGTAACACCTGGTGGTGAGCCTCAAAGGCTCACTCCCTTTGTTACAGTGCCACAGGGCATCCCAGCTAGTGGAGATGCCCGCCCCCTCCGGCCACGGCCCCACTTTTGGAGGCAAAGCCGGAGGAGATAATGAGAAAAACAAGGAGGAGTCACTGGCCAGTCAGGACAACCCCTGAGGTGTCCTGAGCTGAGGTGACTGACTTTTAGAAATCCTCCATCTTGCAGATGGAGGATTCCCCCAATAGGATTAGGGATGTGCCCCCCTTCCCAGAGGGAGGAGGCACAAAGAGGGTGTAGCCACCCTCAGGGCTACTAGCCATTGGCTGCTAACCCCCCCAGACTTAAACACACCCCTAAATTGAGTATTTAGGGGCCCCCAGAACCAAGCAAGATAGATTCCTGCAACCTGAAGACGAAGAAGGACTGCTGACCTGAAGCCCTGCAGAGAAGACGGAGACCCCAACTGCTTTGGCCCCAGCTCTACCGGTCGCCTCCCCACTTCAAGAAAAACTGCAACAGTGACGCGTCCCCCAGGGTCCAGCGACCTCTGAAGCCTCAGAGGACTACCCTGCAACTAAAAGGACCAAGAACTCCAGAGGACATCAGCCCTGTTCCACAAAGACTGAAACTTGCAACAAAGAAACAACTTTTAAAGGACTGCACGTTTCCCGCGGGAAGATTGAGACTTTCCACTCTGCACCCGACGCCCCCGGCTTGAGCTGCGGAGAAACAACACTACAGGGAGGACTCCCTGGCGACTGTGAGCCTGTGAGTAGCCAGAGTGGAACCCCCAGAGCCTCCACAGCGACGCCTGCAGAAGGAATCCAGAGGCTCCCCCTGACTGCGACTGCCTGCTTCAAAGAACCCGACGCCTGGGAAACTCACTGCACCCGCAGCCCCCCGGACCTGAAGGATCCGACTTCCAGTGCAGGAGCGACCCCCAGGTGGCTGTCTCCCTTGCCCAGGTGGTGGCTATCCCGAGGAGCGCCCCCCTTGCCTGCCTGCTTTGCTGAAGAGACTCCTGGGTCTCCCATTGAAACCTATTGCAAACCTGACGCCTGTTTACACTCTGCACCCGGCCGCCCAAGTAACGCTGAGGGTGTACTTTTTATGCTGACTTGTGTCCCCCCCGGTGCCCTACAAAACCCCACTGGTCTGCCCTCCGAAGTCGCGGGTACTTACCTGCTGGCAGATTGGAACCGGGGCACCCCTTCTCCATTGAAGCTTAAGCGTTTTGGGCACCACTTTGACCTCTGCACCTGACCGGCCCTGAGCTGCTGGTGTGGTAACTTTGGGGTTGCCCTGAACCCCCAACGGTGGGCTACCTTGGACCCAACGTGGCACCCTGTAGGTGCTTTACTTAACTACAAAACTAACCAATACTTACCTCCCCCAGGAACTGTTGAATTTTGCACAGTGTCCAATTTTAAAATGGCTTATTGCCATTTTTGCCAAAACTGTACATGCTATTGTGATGATTCAAAGTTCCTAAGATACCCGAGTGAAATACCTTTCATTTAAAGTATTGTTTGTAAATCTTGAACCTGTGGTTCTTAAAATAAATTAAGAAAATATATTTTTCTATATAAAAACCTATTGGCCTGGAATTGTCTTTGAGTGTGTGTTCCTCATTTATTGCCTGTGTGGGTACAACAAATGCTTAACACTACCCTCTGATAAGCCTACTGCTCGATCACACTACCACAAAATAGAGCATTAGAATTATCTCTTTTTGACACTGTCTTACCTCTGAGGGGAACCCTTGGACTCTGTGCATGCTATTTCTTACTTTGAAATAGTACATACAGAGCCAACTTCCTACAAAAAACAACAGGTAAAAAGTGGGAATAACAATGTCAGAATTATTCTACTTTCCTACAGTAACTTTTGGCACAGACAACACCGATGACTCCACACGGAACCGATCAGTGCCACCAATCACCGTGCAGGGGTATTGCTCAGGAAAAATCATCTGGTTCCAGTTTGATGCCTGGGGAAATTCAAATGTAAGGAATCTGCAGCTAGAAGTCTCCATCGTATGTATATCTTCTGTCCTAAAAATCAATTCTGCTTTTAATTTTCCAGCTTGGGGGGTGCTGGCACCAATGTTACAACACAGAAGTTATAGAGTGTTGGAAATTATGTCTCTAGTTGGCAGTAGTATGCACCCTGTCCACATAGGGACTACAATCTTAGTCAGGTAAGTCAGACACACAACCTAAATTAACCTGCGCTCACCCTCTGGTACCTTGGTGTAAGGAAATGGCTCCCTGTTGCAATTAACCCCCACTTTTTGCCTGATACTGATGCTGACTTGACTGAGAAGTGTGCTGGGACACTGCTAACCAGGCCTCAGCACCAGTGTTCTTTCACCTAAAATGCACCATTGTCTCCACAATTGGCACAACCCTGGCATCCAGGTAAGTCCCTTGTAACTGGTACCCCTGGTACCAAGGGCCTTGATGCCAGGGAAGGTCTCTAAGGGCTGCAGCATGTCTTCTGCCACCCTAGGGACCCCTCACTCAGCACTTACACACTGCTTGCCAGCTTGTGTGGGCTGGTGGGGAGAAAATGACTAAGTCGACATGGCACTCCCCTCAGGGTGCCATGCCAACCTCACACTGCCTGTGGCATAGGTAAGTCACCCCTCTAGCAGGCCTTACAGCCCTAAGGCAGGGTGCACTATATCACAGGTGAGGGCATAGGTGCATGAGCACTATGCCCCTACAGTGTCTAAGCAAAACCTTAGACATTGTACGTGCAGGGTAGCCATAAGAGTATATGGTCTGGGAGTCTGTCAAAAACGAAATCCACAGCTCCATAATGGCTACACTGAATACTGGGAAGTTTGGTATCAAACTTCTCAGAATAATAAACCCACACTGATGCCAGTGTTGGATTTATTAAAAAAATGCACACAGAGGGCATCTTAGAGATGCACCCTGTATTTTACCCAATTGTTCAGTGCAGGACTGACTGGTCTGTGCCAGCCTGCTGCTGAGAGACAAGTTTCTGTCCCCATGTGGTGAGGGCCTTTGTGCTCTCTGAGGAGAGAAACAAAAGCCTGCTCTGGGTGGAGGTGCTTCACACCTCCCCCCTGCAGGAACTGTAACACCTAGCACTGAGCCTCAAAGGCTCAGGCTTCGTGTTACAATGCCCCAGGGCACTCCAGCTAGTGGAGATGCCCGCCCCATGGACACAGCCCCCACTTTTGGTGGCAAGTCCAGGGGAGATAATGAGAAAAACAAAGAGTCACCCACCAGTCAGGACAGCCCCTATGGTGCCCTGAGCTGAGGTGACCCCTGCCTTTAGAAATCCTCCATCTTGGTTTTGGAGGATTCCCCCAATAGGAGTAGGGATGTGCCCCCCTCCCCTCAAGGAGGAGGCACAAAGAAGGTGTAGCCACCCTCAAGGACAGTAGCCATTGGCTACTGCCCTCCCAGACCTAAACACACCCCTAAATCAAGTATTTAGGGTCTCCCCAGAACCTAGGAAACTAGATACTTGCAACCTAAGACGAAGGACTGCTGACCTGAAAGCCCTGCAGAGAAGACGGAGACACCAACTGCTTTGGCCCCAGCTCTACCGGCCTGTCTCCCCACTTCAAGAAAAACTGCAACAGCGACGCGTTCCACAGGGTCCAGTGACCTCTGAAGCCTCAGAGGACTACCCTGCATCTAAAAGGACCAAGAACTCCCGAGGACAGCGGCTCTGCTCCAAAGAAGAAACATCTTTGCAACAAAGAAGCAACTTTTAAAGGACACACGTTTCCCGCCAGAAGCGTGAGACTTTGCACTCTGCACCTGACGCCCCCAGCTCGACTTGTGGAGAACCATCACTACAGGGAGGACTCCCCGGCGACTGCGAGCCCGTGAGTAGCCAGAGTTGACCCCCCTGAGCCCCCACAGCGACGCCTGCAGAGGGAATCCAGAGGCTCCCCCTGACCGCGACTGCCTGCTTCAAAGAACCCGACGCCTGGTAAAGACTCTGCACCCGCAGCCCCCAGGACCTGAAGGATCCGACCTCCAGTGCAGACGCGACCCCCAGGTGGCCCTCTCCCTTGCCCAGGTGGTGGCTTCCCCGAGGAGCCCCCCCCCCCCTTTGCCTGCCTGCTTCGCTGAAGAGACCCCTGTGTCTCCCATTGAATCCTATTGCAAACCTGACGCCTGTTTGCACACTGCACCCGGCCGCCCCCATGCCGCTGAGGGTGTACTTTTTGTGCTGACTTGTGTCCCCCCCGGTGCCCTACAAAACCCCCGTGGTCTGCCCTCCGAAGACGCGGGTACTTACCTGCTGGCAGACTGGAACCGGGTCACCCCCTTCTCCATTGAAGCCTATGCGTTTTGGGCACCACTTTGACCTCTGCACCTGACCGGCCCTGAGCTGCTGGTGTGGTAACTTTGGGGTTGCTCTGAACCCCCAACGGTGGGCTACCTTGGACCCAACTTTGAACCCTGTAGGTGGTTTACTTACCTACAAAACTAACAAACACTTACCTCCCCCAGGAACTGTTGAAAATTGCATTAAGTATCCAGTTTTAAAATAGCTTATTGCCATTTGTGTGAAAACTGTATATGCTATTTTGCTAATTCAAAGTTCCTAAAGTTCCTACGTGAAATACCTTTCATTTAAAGTATTGTTTGTAAATCTTGAACCTGTGGTTCTTAAAATAAACTAAGAAAATATATTTTTCTATATAAAAACCTATTGGCCTGGAATTGTCTTTGAGTGTGTGTTCCTCATGTATTGCCTGTGGGTGTACAACAAATGCTTAAAACTACCCTCTGATAAGCCTACTACTCGACCACACTACCACAAAATAGGGCATCAGAATTATCTCTTTTTGCCACTATCTTACCTCTAAGGGGAAACCTTGGACTCTGTGCATGCTATTTCTTACTTTGAAATAGTATATACAGAGCCAACTTCCTACACTTGGCACAGAGAAGTCAGGCTTAACGTAAAAGGCAATGTGTAAAGTATTTGTGCAAAATAAAGTAACACAGTGAAAACACCATAAAAAGAATCCACACCAGTTTATTTAGAAAAACAGAGAATATTTATCTGTGTACACACCACCTAAACAACAGAAATCCAATAAGAAGAGCTCAAGATATGAATTTTTGAAGAATAAACTGCAATGTAGTGGTTAGAAGTTGATAGCTCTAAAAGGTTGCTTGAGGTCACGTTAGATGAGGGTAAATTTAAAGTTCAGCAGGCCAGCTGCAGGACTCATGCATTTCCCGCTAAAAAAGTACCTTGGATGGAGCCAGTGCCATCAGTGAAGACACGATACGTCGGTTCAGATCCACACAGTTGGGCAAATGCATTGTAACTGAGCTTCGCAATCAGGTCCTGCTTTGGTGTCGAACCACTTTTGATGTAGGCAATACATAGTTGTCAATCCGTGCAGTGATGTCCTTGGTTTGGGGCGGTGTCCTCATTGTACCTTACAGTTAGGCCCTGCATCATCATCTAATCAGCAATCCATTAGGGGGCACTGAATTGATTCAGAGTGGCGCAAAAGCTTGAGGCATTGATTCTTGCAGAGAAACAGCTGCAGAACCCACTTCTGACCACTAGACTGTCACCTAAGACAAGAGAGGAGTCACAGTTGGTAAAGTCCAGTAGCTGAAGCAAAATTGAAGGAATTCTTTGAAGGCACTGAGACTTCAAGAATAAGGGGCAAGCTAGCAAGCCCTTGGAGAAACTTGGGGTCAATGACGTAGCGAACAGGTCTAGTCCTTGACACTCCTAGGCAAGAAGCAACAGGCCAACAAAGAAAGGCAGGCAGCAAAGTGGCAGCCCCACCTGGCAGCACAGCAGCTCTTCTTCCAGGTAGAATGGCCTTGGTTCTAGCAAAGTTATGATGTGGTGGGACTTGGGAACCTGTGTTTATACCTAGTTGAGCCTTTGAATTGGGGAAGCCTTTGAACTTCGCAAAGTCTCTGGCTTTCGTTCCCTGGCTCCAGAAACTCTACACTGGGTTATGTAGCCCTTTGTGTGTTAAGAGGTACAGCCGTTTTCAGGCGTCTCAGTTCACCCCTCCTATCTAGCACAGGAAGATACACCAAGCCTGGTTATGGGCCATGGTTGAATTAAGAAAATGGCAACTTTCTAAAAGTGGCTTTTCTAGACTTATAATTTAAAATCCAACTCCACCGTAAGTTTTGATTTTAAATTATGAGTCCAGAGCACCAAACTCCAAGTTTCTATCTTTTCCCAATTGGAAGTTACACCTGAAGGTTGCTTCAAGGTAACCCCAAAGTTAACCTATGGGAGGGATAGGCCTCGCAGTAGTGAACAACAAATGTAACCATTTGTCATTACCAGGATGTGATACACTTAAATATACATGACCAACATTTTAAATACACTGTAACCTGTCCTTGGGGCTAACCAGGGCTTTCCATTGGGAGGTACTAGTAAGTAATAAAAGAAAGGTCTGAGCATGGCAAGTGGGGGCACTAGCTAGATCGAAATGGCAGTTTATAACTGCACACACAACGCTCTGCAGTGGCAGGCGTGAACCATGTTTAAAGGGCTACTGTAGTGGGTGGCACAATCGGTGCTGCAGGCCCACTAGTAGCATTTAATGTACAGGTCAAGGGCACAGGCAGTGTACCAGAGACTTACAAGTAAATTAAATATGCCAAATGAGGAGAAGCCAATATCACCATGTTTTAGCACCTGCACTTTAACAATGATCAGCATTGATGAAATGTACAGAATCATAAAGCTAGCAAAAATGAAATCAGAAAAACAGGAGGTCAGAAGGCAAAAAGTCAAGGGAAAACATATCAAGGACGCCAGGTCTAACATAGGTATTGTAACAAGATCCCAGCGTCACACAAAGAACATGTGTAATGTGAGTGGTAAAGGTATAGTATGGAGCCAGTGGTGCATTTTGGCGCACAAAGTCACAAAAATATTACTAAAGCAGTTTGGTAGCGCACTGTGAACTACAGACAGCATGTTTTCCATTGTAATGGCCACTAAATTTGCACAGACAGTTTTACTGCTGAACCTATATAGTACAAAAAAAGAATGTGCAAAAATCGATTTTCTCTGAATTCTTCATTTGCACTTCAGAAACTGTATTGATTCGTTTTGATCACATTAAAATGTTTGTTTCCATGTGCTATTTTAATTACTGGTATATTAGAGTTCATTTACAAGTATTTAAATCTTGGTGTGTGTTAGGATAAAATGGCATTTTACAGCCTTTCCTTTCCCACTCACTGAACCCAGCAAGAATATTATATAGTTCACTTTAGAAAAGTCGCAAACTTTTCAGTTTGAGAAAGAAAACTAATTACCAAACTCTCTTTTAGGAGAACAAGCAGCAATTTGTCATAAGATACAGGCTGACATCTGGTCTTGGTCTCAGAGTGCACACCAGACATCTTTATTGCTTATACACCTTTTAAGCTCAAGCTTGGTTATTTTGTGAGAAAAGGCTGTAGCTGAATGATGCAACTGCCACAGGCCTCGCAACACATTAACATGCAACATCTCTGCTAAATTACAATTATCATACTGCTGCTGCTGGGGTCCCACTCAGGAGCTTCTGTTCTTTAAGTTCTGTCAACCACATGAACGGAGCTACAAATATGCTTCACTAGTTCCTTTGGTAGTCGAGAGCTGGCTCTTGTGGGTTTGTTGGTTGGCAGCAGGGTGCTGCTTATTTCACTGCTGGCTCTTATTGTTTGTTTGTATTTCCCCATGATTTGCCAATAAAAAATGAAAGTCACAAAAAATACAAAGACAGACTCATTTCACCCTGATCAAGGTGAAGTCTGAAATTGTCCAGTCCATTTTTGTTTATGTGGTTCACCCCTGTGACCACTCGCAGAGACCAATCACGTGGTCAGCTTAGAGACAGACAGGGCTTCATTGAAGCCCATACTAACGCCTAGTTGTAGGAGGCTGGCCTAGTTTGTAGTGGGTACCTTCGGTACTTACACCAGGCCCAGTTATCCCTTGTTAGTGAATGTAGCAGAGTTCTAGCAGCTTAGGCTGATAGAGGTAGCTATAGAAGAACAGCTTAGGCTAAATTAGGAGACACGCAAAGCTCATGCAATACCACTTATAGTTACACAGTACTTATACACAACTAAAGACAATACTCAGTATTACCAAATATAAAGGTATTTATTTGGGTGACATAGTACCAAAAATATCTTAGAGACAATACTCCTTCTGGAGGTAGGTATTATACACAATATATACACTAGACACCAAAATTAGACAAGTAAACAGTCATAGAACAATGCAAACAGCAGGAAATCCTATAGAATGCAATGGGAGAAAATACTTCTAGGGGCACCACAAACCATGTACTAAAAAAGTGGAATGTCAATCACAAATTCCCCCCTAGACAAGTGTAGTGTGTGCAGAATCGCTGGGAGAGTAAGAATACAGTAAAGGTGAGTAAATTACCTCACCCCAAAGCCCAGAAAAGCAGGAGTAAAGTACTGCAAGTTTTCTTAGGACACAATACACCTCATTTTTGGGATTTTGCAGCAGCCAACCAAGTCTATAAAGAACAACTGCTGGATTATTGGACCGGACGACCTGCAAAGGAAGGGGACCAAGTACAGAACTCGAAAGAAGTTCCAGGAAGGACAGGAGCCCCTGCCAATCCAGAAGAGGGTGCAAACGATGAGTCCCTGGTTAGTTGAAGACTGCAGAAATGCACCCTAGGAAGATGCCAGCGCGTTCCTGTGTGATGCAAAAGATGTCCCACGGTGTGAAGATCGTTGCAGATGAGATTTCGTGTTCGAAGGTGACAACAAGCCTTGGTTATGGCAAAAGTGAATTTTTCATCAAAATGGCACTGGATGGACCCAGGAGGGACCTGGGGGCCTCAACTCTGTGTTAGGAGGAAGAGGGGGCACTGAGCACTTTAGAGAGCCCTCAGGATGCCAGCCAGCACCCCCAGAAGCCACAGGATCCGGGTTCAAAGGAGGTGCAAAACGCGGTTGATGCAGCACTACAAAAGAAGGTCCCACGCCACCGGAGAACAACTCAGCGAGCTGAGTGTCGCAGGGTGGAGTGCTGGGGGTCTGGGCCAGGCTGTGCACAAATAAATTTTGCAAAGAGTGCACAGAGGCCTCAGGAGGCGACGAAGACATAAAACACCGGGGTACCATTGTCGGGGAAGGCAAGGTCTTACCTCCTCCAAATTGCGTCAGCAGGACCTCAGGTTAGTCTATGTCGATGATGTCCACCCTCTGTGTCCTTAGGAGCACGCTCGTCGCAGAGAGAGGAGTACCAGGGTACCGGTCATCGCCTTGGAAGGTGCCTGCTTTTGCAGGGGAGTGACTCCGTCATTCCACGGGAGATTTCTTCGGTCCTTCTGGTGCAGGATGAAGACTGGGAGACCCCAGGGTGTGCACACCATGGAAACTGTTGCAGTTGCTGAATTGGAGCTGAGGTTGCTGAAGAAAAGTGTCTCTTGTAGACACTTTGTTGCAGTTACAGCGTTTCTTGGAGCAGGCTGCGGTTGATCCGAGGTCAGTGGATGCTTAAGTTGTTGCAGAAGATTACTGAAGGAAACTTGCAAGCAGAATCTGAAGAGAATCAACAGGATAGACCCTATATAGCCCTGGGAGGGGGATTGGCTACCTTATCAGGTATGGACCTATCAGGACGGGTCTCTGACATCACTTGCTGGCACAGGCCTCTATTAGCCCTCCAGAGTGCCCCCACACCTTGCAAAGCAAGATGGCTGTAGTCTGGGACACTTTGGAGGAGCTTTGGGCACCACCCCTGGGGTGGTGATGGACAGGGGAGTGGTCACTCCCCTTTCCTTTGTCCAGTTTCCCACCAGGCCAGGGGAGAAGGGGTCCCTGAACCGGTGTAGATATGTTTATGCAAGGAGGGCACCATCTGTGCCCTTCAAAGCATTTCCAGAAGCTGGGGGAGGCTACCCCTCCTCAGCCGGTAACACCTATTTCCAAAGGGAAAGGGTGTAACACCCTACTCCCAGAGGAAATGCTTTATTCTTCCTTCCTAGGACTGGGCTGCCCAGACCCCAGGAGGTCAGAACCCTGTCTGTGAGGTGGCAGTTGTTGAAGCTGCAGTGCAAGTCTCAGAGAGTTGGTTTGGCAGTACTGGGGGTCCATGGTGGAGCTCCCAGGATGCATGGAATTGGGTCCCCAATACTAGATTTGGAATGGGGGGACAATTCTGTGATCTTAGACATGTTACATGGCTATATTCGGTGTTACCATTGTGAAGCTACATATAGGTATTGACCTATATGTAGTGCACACTCACAATGTCTGGGAAAATGGCCCTGAACTATGTGGGGGCACCTTTGCTAGTGCAAAGGTGCACTCACACTTAGTAACTTTGCACCTAACCTTCAGCAAGTGAAGGTTAGACATATAGGTGACTTATAAGTTACTTAAGTGTAGTGAAAATGGCTGTGAAATAGTGTGTGCACTATTTCACGCAGGCTGCAGTGGCAGTCCTGTGTAAGAGTTTGTCTGAGCTCCCTATGGGTGGCAAAAGAAATGCTGCAGCCCATATGGATCTCCTGGAACCCCAATGCCCTGGGTACCTAGGTACCATATACTAGGGAAATATAAGGGGGGGGGGGTGCAGTGTGCCAATTGAAATTGGTAAATGAAGTCACTGGCCTACAGTGACAAATTTTAAAGCAGAGAGAGCATAAGCACTGAGGTTCTGGTTAGCAGAGCCTCAGTGACGCAGTTAGGCACTACAGAGGCATACACATTAGGCCACAAACTATGATCACTGGGGTCCTGGCTAGCAGGATCCCAGAGAGACAGGCAAAACACACTGACATATAGGTTTTTGTCTATGAGCACTGGGGCCTGGCTAGCAGGATCCCAGTGACACAGTAAAAACATACTGAAACTCACAAACAGGCCAAAAGTGGGGGTAGCCATGCTAGAAAGATGCTACTTTCTCACACTAGTTGACAATGCAAGTTTAAATTACATAGATGCACGCCACACGTGCGCTGTCTCTTCGAGACATGTTTACAGTCAGTGGGTTAGAGCCCGCCCATAGGCTTACTATTTCTTTGCTTCAATGTCGCTCTTGTATCCTTCATTTCCATTTGTTCATGGCATCAATGAATCTTGCCTCTTCTTGTGTTTGGCCTCCCCTAGAACATGGGGCTAGTATTTGCGTTCATCCACTGCTCCCGTTTTTGCAGGTACATTTTTGTGATTGCGCTCTTAATCTGAATGCTTTTGTTTACACTCCCTCCATCTCTCCTTTCATGTTGCTCCTTTCCCTCTTTCACCTGCCACATCCCTGTTGCTTTTTTCCCTTACCATGCTTTTGTCCTAGCATGTTTTGATACCTTTTTGTGTTATTATTCTTTTTATTTTTGTTGCATTTTGAGATTGCTCAATGTCTGTCATAATGCAGACTCAATGGACTTCCTTCATATTGTAGTTGCTTGCTCCGGTAGAGGAGCTTTGTAAATTAAAGATGAGTGAATACTTGGCGTAGATCATCAGTGATAACTTCCCCATCTGAACACGGATGATGTAGGACCAGTATTTTTATTTAACATGTATAATTTCTGTGTCCTTTAGCAAGGAATACAACATTTCACATGCTGCTGTGCAACAATAACAATTTTCTTCATTTGATTCTTGCCATTAGGTTTCTGAGAATTCAGCACAGTAACAAGGCAGAAAGGTGAGGTTTCCAGCAGTGACAGACAATATCATCCTTTCAATTTTTTACCTGTGCATGCAGTCTGTGAGAAAGTAGCCTCTTTCTAGCCTTGTTACCCCCACTTTTGGCCTGTTTGTGAGTATATGTCAGGGTGTTTTCACTTTATCACTGGGATCCTGCTAGCCAGGGCCCAGTGCTCATAGTGAAGACCCTAGGTTGTCAGTATGTCTGTTATGTGTCACTGGTACCCTGCTAGCCAGGACCCCAATGCTCATAAGTTTATGGCCTATATGTGTTCCCTGTGTGATGCCTAACTGTCTCACTGAGGCTCTGCTAACCAGAACCTCAGTGGTTATGCTCTCTCTGCTTTCCAAATTTGTCACTAACAGGCTAGTGACTAAATTTACCAATTCACATTGGGATACTGGTACACCCATATAATTCCCTAGTATATGGTACTGAGGTACCCAGGGTATTGGGGTTCCAGGAGATCCCTATGGGCTGCAGCATTTCTTTTGCCACCCATAGGGAGCTCTGACAATTCTTACACAGGCCTGCCAGTGCAGCATGAGTGAAATAACGTCCACGTTATTTCACAGCCATTTACCACTGCACTTAAGTAACTTATAAGTCACCTATATGTCTAACCTTCACCTGGTGAAGGTTGGGTGCAAAGTTACTTAGTGTGTGGGCACCCTGGCACTAGCCAAGGTGCCCCCACATCGTTCAGGGCAAATTCCCCGGACTTTGTGAGTGCGGGGACACCATTACACACGTGCACTATACATAGGTCACTACCTATGTATAGCGTCACAATGGCAACTCCGAACATGGCCATGTAACATGTCTAAGATCATGGAATTGTCACCCCAATGCCATTCTGGCATTGGGGGGACAATTCCATGATCCCTCGGGTCTATAGCATAGTACCCGGGTACTGCCAAACTGCCTTTCCGGGGTCTCCACTGCAGCTGCTGCCAACCCCGCAGACAGGTTTCTGCCCTCCTGGGGTCCAGGCAGCCCTGGCACAGGAAGGCAGAACAAAGGATTTCCTCTGAGAGAGGGTGTCTCACCCTCTCCCTTTGGAAATAGGTGTGAAGGCTGGGGAGAGTAGCCTCCCCCAGCCTCTGGAAATGCTTTGATGGGCACAGATGGTGCCCATCTCTGCATAAGCCAGTCTACACCGGTTTAGGGATCCCCCAGCCCTGCTCTGGCGCGAAACTGGACAAAGGAAAGGGGACTGACCACTCCACTGACCTGCACCTCCCAGGGGAGGTGCCCAGAGCTCCTCCAGTGTGCCCCAGACCTCTGCCATCTTGGAAACAGAGGTGTCTGTGGCACACTGGACTGCTCTGAGTGGCCAGTGCCAACAGGTGACGTCAGAGGCTCCTTCTGATAGGCTCTTACCTCTCTTGGTAGCCAATCCTCCTTCCTTGGTGGCCAAACCTCCTTTTCTGGCTATTTAGGGTCTCTGCTTTGGGGAATTCTTTAGATAACGAATGCAAGAGCTCATCAGAGTTCCTCTGCATCTCCCTCTTCACCTTCTACCAAAGGATCGACCGCTGACTGCTCAGGACGCCTGCAAAACCGCAACAAAGTAGCAAGACGACTACTAGCAACCTTGTATCGCTTCATCCTGACGGCTTTCTCGACTGTTTCCAGGTGGTGCATTCTCTGGGGGTAGCCTGCCTCCTCTCTGCAACAGGAGCTCTGAAGGAATCTCTGTGGGTCGACGAAACTTCCCCCTGCAACCTCAGGCACCAAAAGACTGCATCACTGGTCCTCTGGGTCCCCTCTCAGCACGACGACCGTGGTCCCTTGAACTCAGCAACTCTGTCCAAGTGACTCCCACAGTACAGTGACTCTTCAGTCCAAGTTTGGTGGAGGTAAGTCCTTGCCTCCCCACGCTAGACTACATTGCTGGGTACCGTGTGATTTGCAGCTGCTCCTGTGCACTCTTCCAGGATTTCCTTCGTGCACAGCCAAGCCTGGGTCCTCGACCCTCTAACCTGCAGTGCACAACCTTCTGAGTTGTCCTCCGGCGTCGTGGGACTCCCTTTTGTGACTTCGCGTGGACTCTGGTTCACTCTTCTTCCAAGTGCCTGTTCAGGTACTTCTGCGGGTGCTGCCTGCTTCTCTGAGGGCTCCTTGACATGCTGGGCGCCCCCTCTGTCTCCTCCTCCATGTGGCGACATCCTGGTCCCTCCTGGGCCACAGCAGCACCCAAAAACCTCTACCGCGACCCTTGCAGCTAGCAAGGCTTGTTTGCGGTCTTTCTGCGTGGAAACACCAGTGCAAGCTTCATCGCGATGTGGGACATTCGTCTTCCAAAGGAGAAGTCCCTAGCTCTCTTCTTTCTTGCAGAACTCCAGGCTTCTTCCATCCGGTGGCAGCTTCCTTGCACCCTCAGCTGGCATTTCCTGGGCTCCTGCCCACTCTCAACACTGTCACGACTATTGGACTTGGTCCCCTTGTCTTACAGGTACTCAGGTCCGGAAATCCACTGTTGTTGCATTGCTGGTGTTTGTTCTTCCTGCAGAATCCCCCTATCACGACTTCTGTGCTCTCTGGGGGTAGTGGGTGCACTTTCCACCTACCTTTCAGGGTCTTGGGGTGGGCTATTTTTCTAACCCTCACTGTTTTCTTACAGTCCCAGCGACCCTCTACAAGCTCACATCGGTTTGTGGTCCATTCGTGGTTCACATTCCACTTTTGGAGTATATGGTTTGTGTTACCCTATACCTATGTGCTCCTATTGCAATCTACTGTAATTTTACACTGCTTGCATTACTATTCTTGCGAGTACCTGCATAATTTTGGTTTGTGTACATATATCTTGTGTAGAGTGCTTGCTTCTCGCCCAGCTTATCGTTGCTGCAGCAAAAAAAACATTTATTTGGTGGGCGGTGTTTATAATGTTCCTTTTGGTGAAAATGTTCTCTGCTGTTCCTTAAATTCTGAGGTCTACAAATACAATAACAGTGGATTGGAGCAGCACAGTCAGTTGTAAAGCACATGCTTCTGTGATAGTCTAACACTTTTGAAGGGAGACAGTAGCATTTTAAGTTGGGGTGGCAACCTAAAGATCCACTGCTCCATTTTTGGAACTACTTCTTATTTGAGTGTAAGCAGTCCATATAAGCGCTCCTACTCGCTCGGTCCCTAATTTCATGCTGCTTCTTTCCCCCTCCCACCAGCCCAATCATGGTTGCTTCTTTCTCCCTCCCACCCATTCCCATCCCTGTTGCTTCATTTCCCTCTCGAGCCTGATAGCATTAAGGCAGACAGGATGTGGCCTAAAGGCCAGAGCTACGAACTTTGGGGCTAAGGAACCAGATTTGAGTCTTGGCATTTGTAGGAAGCTGGCTCTCTATATGGTGCACTAAAAAGAAGTACACTGCACAGAGTCCAGTGGATCCCCAATTGGTTTGCATAGGCAAAAGTAGATAGTACTAATACTCTACTCTGGTAGTGTGGGCGAGCAGTTAGGCTTATCAGAAGGCAGTGCTAAGCATTTGGTGTCCTCACAGAGGCAATAAACGAGACACACACTCAAAGAATATAGCCAAGACCAATTAAAAAAAAAAATACACCTATTTTTATATATATTTTGAACTCAAGAACTTCATTATAAGGTAAATACATTTTTAAGCATACATACTTTTTGCTTGCAAAAATCGAGACAGTGCAATATCAGAGTTCTTCAATGTTAACCTATGGATGGGTAACACTTTTCAGCAAACAAGCACTTTCCGGCAACTCACAGGACTAATCTTGTACTCTTAAGGTTTTCTGAGGGTTTCCGGGCAGCCCGCACTGCTGCCACCCCTCAGATGGGTTTCTCCCTCCTGCTGCTTGGCTTGATCAGCTCAGGAAGAGGAAGGCAGAACAAAGGATTTCCTGTGGGTAAGGGAGGTAACACCCTCACCCTAGGAAATAGGTGTTACATGGCTTGGGAGGGGTAGTCTCCCCAAGCCACTGGTATGCTTTGAAGGGCACATTTGGTGCCCCCCTTGCATAAACCGGTTTTGCACCAGTCAAGTGACCGCCGATCCCTGCTCTGGTGTGAAAGTGGACAAAGGAAAGGGGAATGACCACTCCCATGTCCATCACCTCCCTAGAGGTGGTGCCCAGAGATCCTCCAGGTGGCCACTTTATTCTGCCATTTTGAATCCAAGGTGGGCAGAGGCCCCTGGGAGGATCTGAGTGGCCATGTCAGGTAACTGACGTCACAGACCCTTCCTGATAGGTGATCACCCGGCTAGGTGACCAATCCCCCTTCCTGGGCAATGTAGGGTCTCCCTCTTGGATGGGTCCTCAGATTTGACGTGCAAGATTCCAGCAGGACTCCTCTGCATCGTTTACTTTATCTTCTGGCCGCTGGTACTGCAAATGGAACCTCCAGAAACCGACAATCTGCAACTCCATCAATGAATCCACTCTGCAAGATCATTTTTCCGTCTTCTTCAATAGATTGCAACATGTTTCTGGGTGTGCATCCTCTGAGGGTGACAAGTCTTCAGCATGAACAAGAAGTAAGAAGGAATCTCCCTTGGAGTGAAGGAGTCACTCCCCTGCATCCTCAGTACCAAGTGCAATGATGACCGGCTGCGTGGATCTTCTCTTCCCTGGAGCTGCATGGATCCTGCATCACGGGTGGTGGTCTGAAGTGGGGCCCTTAATCCTCTTGGAAGGAAATGCCTCCTTGGCAGGGTTACCCCCTAACATTTTACCTTTGCTGACGCTAAGTTATGATTTGAAAGTGTGCTGGGACCCTGCTAACCAGGCCCCAGCACCACTGTTCTTTCCCTAAACTGTACCATTGTCTCCACAATTGGCACAACCCTGGCACTCAGGTAAGTCCCTTGTAACTGGTACCCCTGGTACCAAGGGCCCTGATGCCAGGGAAGGTCTTGAAGGGCTGCAGCATGTCTTATGCCCCCCTGGGGACCCCTCACTCAGCACATGCACACTGCTTCACAGCTTGTGTGTGCTGGTGGGGAGAAAATGACTAAGTCGACATGGCACTCCCCTCAGAGTGCCATGCCAACCAACACTGCCTGTGGCATAGGTAAGTCACCCCTCTAGCAGGCCTTACAGCCCTAAGGCAGGGTGCACTATACCACAGGTGAGGGCATATGTGCATGAGCACTATGCCCCTACAGTGTCTAAGCAAAACCTTAGACATTGTAAGTGTAGGGTAGCCATAAAGAGTATATGGTCTGGGAGTTTGTCAAACACGAACTCCACAGTTCCATAATTTACCAATGATAACAAAGACATGAGCGAGTGATAGTGATGTACTAGTTACTTACCTTTGGTAACGAAATATCTGGTAGAGACATATGCTAGTTGCAGATTCCTTACCTTTTAATTTCCCCACGCGTCAGACTGGATCTGGAGAATTTTTCTTCGAGCAGTACCTCTGTGCGCCATCAGGTGACGTTGGTCGAGTTCGCGGGCATCGTCGGCATTGTACTCGTCGTGATAACGTCACGGTCGTATATAGGCGCCACCGCGGCGCGCTGACGTCGGTTTCTTTTCACGACTTTCCACACCAGTAGGGCGGAGCCATGAAGAACACTGAGTGGTGAGCCAAAACTAGGGCCCTTAAGGGAAAGTTCCTGTCCCTAGAAATCATTTGGAAGTGCGGGGAGGATGGGTGGGTCGGTAAGGAATCTGCAACTAGAATATGTCTCTACCAGATATTTCGTTACCAAAGGTAAGTAACTTATGCATCTGATAGAGACTTCTAGTTGCAGATTCCTTACCTTTGAATAGATACCCGAGCAATACCATACCCAGTGTAGGGCCTGCGGACTAAGATCACACCAAAAAGTCCTGTAGGACCAAACGGCCAAAGTAGCCGTCCCTTCGGACCTGATTGTCCAGGAAGTAGTGCTTGATAAAAGTGTGCAAGGATGCCCACGTTTCTGCCTGACAAATATCCAGGACTGGAACACCCCGTGCTAGCGCTGTGGAAGCAGCAGTACCTTTGGTGGAGTGAGCTCGCAAACCTTAGGGGGGTTGGTTTTTAGCCAAAGCGTAGCACATTTTGATGCATGAGTACCCATCTTGAAATGGTCCTCTTCTGCACCGCCTTCCCCTTCTTTGCACCCAAATATCCCACAAAGAGTTGATCATTCACCTGGAAGTCTTTGGTACGATCAAGATAGAACGACGCCACTGCTCTTTTGGGGTACAGACGGTGGAGTCGCTCCTCTTCATGAGAGGGATGTGGGGGTGCATAAAAGGTAGGCAATGTGATGGACTGTCCGACATGGAAGGGTGTCACTACCTTGGGTTAGAAAAGAAGTCCTTGTGCAAAGCACCACTTTGTCAGGGTGTATGGCAAGAAAAGGTGGCTTAGACGACAGAGCCTGGAGTTCACTAATTCTGCAGGCAGAAGTAATGGCTATTAGAAAGACAGTCTTTATAGTTAAGAGTCTTAGAGGACAGTTGTGAAGTGGTTCAAACGGGGTACACATAAGGTAAGTTAAGACCAGGTTGAGATCCCATTGGGGCATGATGAATGGGATAGGAGGAAAGAGATGTGTGAGGCCTTTAAGAAACCTCCTTACTATGGGAGATTTAAATAAGGAAGGCAGATCAGGTAAGCTTAAGAAAGCAGAGATAGCAGGGAGATATCCCTTAAGAGTGCCCAAGATGGAACCCTGCCGGGCAAGGGAAAGAGTAAAGAGAAGTACTTAAGAGAGCGGAGCAGAGAGAGGAACGACAGAATTGTTGATGCACCATGCCACATATTTCTTCTAACGACAGGCGTTTTCAGTTTTGGTTGAGGGACGCCTGGCTGCCAAGATAACGTCACGGACTTCAGGTGGCAGACGTCAACTATCGCCACTCAATCTCCACGCAAGAAGTCGCAGAGTTGACAGGTTCGGGTGGAGGACCTTCCCCTACTGCTGCGACAGAGGATCCTCCCGAAGAGGCAGTCTGATCGGAAGAGCTACGGCCATGTTCAAGAGCTCGGGTTACCAGAATCTCCATGCCCAGTCCAGAGCCACCACTATTAATTGGGCCCGGTCTTGCCTGATCTTCTTCAGAACTCTGGGCAGAAGTGTTATTGGCGGGAAAGTGTACAGGAGGCCTGAGTTCGAAATGAAAAGCGAGTGCCGCCTTGGAAACTCCAACACGCAAAACAGCTGATATTGTGCTTTCTCTACAGAGGTGAACAAGTCTAACCAAGGTTCTCACCACTGCAGGAAGAGACCTTTGCCACCTCCGGATGGAAACACCATTCGTAGTCGACCATGCATCGTCAGTTTAATTTATCTGTTCTGGCATTCAAGGAGCCTACCAGGTGTTGAACCACCAGGGAAATGCCCTGATGTTCCAGCCAAGTCCAGACACGAGGGGCCTCTTGACAAAAAGTCCACGTCCCCACTCCGACCTGTTTGTTGCAATACCTCCTGGCGGTGGTGTTGTCTGTGAACACCTGCACTGCTTTCCCCTTGAGGGAGGGAAAAAATACTTTCAATGCTAGTTGAATCGTTCGGAGCTCCAGATGATTAATATGGAGACTAGATAACTCTGATCTCTGCCTCTCCATTGTGGCCACCCCATCCCAGAAGTGACACATCTGTCACGATTGTAAGAACTGGTTGGGGAAAGGAGAGGGATCGGCCCTTGACCCAATCCTGATTTGTTAACCACCACTGCAGGTCTTTCACAGTACTTTCCGAGATCTGGACCTTGTTGGAGAGATTCCCCTGATGCTGCGCCCCCTGGAACTTCAGGTCCTACTGCAGAGCCTGCATATGCCATCTGGCATTTTGAACCAGCAGAATGCAGGGGGCCATGAGGCCCAGCAGCCTCAGAGTCATTCTCACTCAAATCCAGGACAGAGACTGAAACATCGTTATCATAGCCTGAATATCCTGGACCCGCTTTTCGGGAGGATATGCCCGAAACTGCACTGTGCCCAGAACAGCTTCGATGAAAGGGAGCATCTGAGAAGGAGTCAGGTGTGACTTCGGCACATTGATAGTGAACCCCAGCGAATGCAAAAGGTTCGCCGTAGTCTGGAGGTGGGAGATGACTGTCTGGGGCGAGTTCGCCTTCAACAACCAATCGTCGGGTTAGGGGAAGACTGGGACCCCTAACCTCTGCAGATGAGCTGCCACCACCACCATCACTTTCCTGAACACACAAGGGGCACTCATAAGGCGAAAGGGGATCACGGTAAACAAAGTGCCCGTGACCTACCACGAATCGTAGGTAACGCCGGTGGGCCGGCAAGACGGGAATGTAGATGTATGCATCTTGCAAGTCCAACTGTACCATGCAGTCTCCGGCATCCAGGGCAGATAGGACCTGAGCCAATGTCAACATTTTGAACTTCTCCTTGTTTAGGAAGAAATTGAGGGACCTAAGATCTAATATAGGTCGAAGACCTTTGTCCTTTTTCAGAACCAGAAAGTGGCAGGAATACTACTTCTGGCAACGGAACCCTCTCTATAGCTCCTCTGGCTAAAAGGGCTTGGACTTCCTCGTGCAGAAGTGCCATATGATCCTCCGATATCTGACTGTATGAAGGTGGCATGGATGGAGGGGATGTCTCGAAGGGAAGGGAGTAGCCCCTTCGGACAATTTGGAGTACCCACCTGTCCAAGGTAATGGCTTGCCATTGAGGTAGGTGATGGTGTATCCTGCCACTTACTGGCTGCTGATGTACCTGCGGACTAGGAAGGCTTGGAGGCTGAGGAGGGGGCGGGGTGGACTGGGCGACCCGCTGGCTCCCTGATCTCCGGGAACGTGGGACCCCGTGGCCACGCAGGGGCTATACAGCATGCGCTGGTCTATGGCCAGGTGGAAAAGGACACGGTTGGATGCCCCATTCATAGCCACTAAAGGGGCAAAAGGCAAACTGCTGGGGTCTAAGTGCGGGCGCAAGGCCAAGGAACCGGGCCGTGGCTCGGGAATCCTTAAAGCGCTTGAGAGCCAAGTCCGCCTTGTCTCCGAAGAGTCGTTTGCCATCAAAAGACATGTCCATCAATGATTGCTGGATGTAAGGAAATGCCTCCTTGGCATGGTTACCCCGACTTTTTGCCTTTGCTGATGCCAAGTTATGATTTGCAAGTGTGCTGAGGCCTGCTAACCAGACCCCAGCACCAGTGTTCTTTCCCTAACCTGTACCTTTGTTTCCACAATTGGCACACCCTGGCATCCAGGTAAGTCCCTTGTAACTGGTACCTCTGGTACCACGGGCCCTGATGCCAGAGAAGGTGTCTAAGGGCTGCAGCATGTCTTATGCCAACCTGGAGACCCCACACTCAGCACAGACACACTGCTTGCCAGCTTGTGTGTGCCGGTGGGGATAAAATGACTAAGTCGACATGGCACTCCCCTCAGGGTGCCATGCCAACCTCACACTGCCTATAGGTATAGATAAGTCAACCCTCTAGCAGGCCTTACAGCCCTAAGGCAGGGTGCACTATACCATAGGTGAGGGCACAGGTGCATGAGCACTATGCCCCTACAGTGTCTAAGCAAAACCTTAGACATTGTAAGTGCAGGGTAGGCATAAGAGTATATGGTCTGGGAGTCTGTCATACACGAACTCCACAGCACCATAATGGCTACACTGAAAACTGGGAAGTTTGGTATCAAACTTCTCAGCACAATAAATGCACACTGATGCCAGTGTACATTTTATTGTGAAATACACCCCAGAGGGCATCTTAGAGATGCCCCCTGAAACCATACCCGACTACCAGTGTGGGCAGACTAGTTTTAGCAGCCTGCCACAGACCAGACATGCTGCTGGCCACATGGGGAGAGTGCCTTTGTTACTCTGTGGCTAGTAACAAAGCCTGTACTGGGTGGAGGTGCTTCTCACCTCCCCCTGCAGGAACTGCAACACCTGGCGGTGAGCCTCAAAGGCTCACCCCCTTTGTTACAGCACCCCGGGCACTCCAGCTAGTGGAGTTGCCTGTCCCCACCGGCCACGGCTCCACTTTTGGCAGCAAGGCTGGAGGAGAAAATGAGAAAAACAAGGAGGAGTCACTGGCCAGTCAGGACAGCCCCTAAGGTGTCCTGAGCTGGGGTGACTATGACTTTTAGAAATCCTTCATCTTGCAGATGGAGGATTCCCCCAATAGGATTAGGGATGTGCCCCCCTCCCCTCAGGGAGGAGGCACAAAGAGGGTGTACCCACCCTCAGGGCTAGTAGCCATTGGCTACTAACCCCCCAGACCTAAACACACCCCTAAATCGAGTATTTAGGGGCTCCCAGAACCTAGGTAACTAGATTCCTGCAACCTAAGACGAATAAGGACTGCTGAGCTGAAAACCCTGCAGAGAAGACGGAGACACCAACTGCTTTGGCCCCAGCTCTACCGGCCGGTCTCCCCACTTCAAAAGAACTGCTCCAGCGATGCGTTCCACAGGGTCCAGTGGCCTCTGAAACCTCAGAGGAATACCCTGTATCTAAAAGGACCAAGAACTCCCGAGGACAGCGGCACTGCTCCAACGAAGAAGCATCTTTGCAACAAAGAAGCAACTTTGAAAGAACACAAGTTTCCCGCCGGAAGCGTGAGACTTTGCACTCTGCACCCGACGCCCCCGGCTCGACTTGTGGAGAACCAACGCTACAGGGAGGACTCCCCGGCGACTGCGAGCCCGTGAGTAGCCAGAGTTGACCCCCCTGAGCCCCCACAGCGACGCCTGCAGAGGGAATCCAGAGGCTCCCCCTGACCGCGACTGCCTGCTTCTAAGAACCTGACGCCTGGTAAGGACACTGCACCCGCAGCCCCCAGGACCTGAAGGATCCGACCTACAGTGCAGGAGCGACCCCCAGGTGGCCCTCTCCCTTGCCCACGTGGTGGCTACCCGGAGGAGCCCCCCTTTGCCTGCCTGCATCGCTGAAGAGACCCCTGGGTCTCCCATTGAACTACATTGCAAACCCGACGCCTGTTTGCACACTGCACCCGGCCGCCCCTGTGCCACTGAGGGTGTACTTTTTGTGCTGACTTGTGTCCCCCCCGGTGCCCTACAAAACCCCCCTGGTCTGCCCTCCGAAGACGCGGGTACTTACCTGCTGGCAGACTGGAACCGGGGCACCCCCTTCTCCATGGAAGCCAATGCATTTTGGGCACCATTTTGACCTCTGCACCTGACCAGCCCTGAGCTGCTGGTGTGGTAACTTTGGGGTTGCTCTGAACCCTCAACAGTGGGCTACCTTGGACCCAACTTTGAACCCTGTGGGTGGTTTACTTACCTGCAAAACTAACAAACACTTACCTCCCCCAGGAACTGTTGAAAATTGCACTGTGTCCAGTTTTAAAATAGCTTATTGCCATTTGTGTGAAAACTGTATATGCTATTTTGCCAATTCAAAGTTCCTAAAGTTCCTAAGTGAAATACATTTCATTTAAAGTATGGTTTGTAAATCTTGAACCTGTGGTTCTTAAAATAAACTAAGAAAAGATATGATTCTATATAAAAACCTATTGGCCTGGAATTGTCATTGAGTGTGTGTTCCTCATTTATTGCCTGTGTGTGTACAACAAATGCTTAACACTACCCTCTGATAAGCCTACTGCTCGACCACACTACCACAAAATAGAGCATTAGAATTATCTCTTTTTGCCACTATCTTACCTCTATTGCGAACCTTTGGACTCTGTGCATGCTATTTCTCACTTTCAAATAGTGCAGGCAGTCGCGGTCAGGGGGAGCCTCGGGATTCCCTATGCAGGCGTCACTGTGGGGGCTCAGGGGGATCAACTCTGGATACTCACGGTCTCGTAGTCACCGGGGAGTCCTCCCTGTGGTGTTTGTTCTCCACAAGTCGAGCCGGGGGCGTCGGGTGCAGAGTGCAAAGTCTCACGCTTCCGGCGGGAAACGTGTGTTGTTTCAAAGTTGCTTCTTTGTTGCAAAGTTGCAGTCTTTGTGGAACAGAGCCGCTGTCCTCGGGAGTTCTTGGTTCTTCTAGATGCAGGGTAGTCCTCTGAGGCTTCAGAGGTCGCTGGAGCAGTGTCTTTAGAAGTGGGGAGACAGGCCGGTAGAGCTGGGGCCAAAGCAGTTGGTGTCTCAGTCTTCTCTGCAGGTTCTTCAGCTCAGCAATCCTTCTTCGTCTTAGGTTGCAGGAATCTAGTTTCCTAGGTTCTGGGGAGCCCCTAAATACTGAATTTAGGGGTGTGTTTTAGGTCTGGGAGTGCTGTAGCCAATGGCTACTGTCCTTGAGGGTGGCTACACCCTCTTTGTGCCTCCTCCCTGAGGGGAGGGGGGCACATCCCTATTCCTATTGGGGGAATCCTCCAAAATCAAGATGGAGGATTTCTAAAGGCAGGGGTCACCTCAGCTCAGGACACCTTAGGGGCTGTCCTGACTGGTGGGTGACTCCTCCTTGTTTTTCTCATTATCTCTCCTGGACTTGCCGCCAAAAGTGGGGGCTGTGTCCAGGGGGTGGGCATCTCCACTAGCTGGAGTGCCCTGGGGCATTGTAACACGAAGCCTGAGCCTTTGAAGCTCACTGCTAGGTGTTACAGTTCCTGCAGGGGGGAGGTGTGAAGCATCTCCACCCAGAGCAGGCTTTTGTTTCTGTCCTCAGAGAGCACAAAGGCCCTCACCACATGGGGTCAGAAACTCGTCTCTCAGCAGCAGGCTGGCACAGACCAGTCAGTCCTGCACTGAACAATTGGGTAAAATACAGGGGGCATCTCTAAGATGCCCTCTGTGTGCATTTTTTAATAATTCCAACACTGGAATCAGTGTGGGTTTATTATTCTGAAAAGTTTGATACCAAACTTCCCAGTATTCAGTGTAGCCATTATGGAGCTGTTGAGTTCGTTTTTGACAGACTCCCAGACCATATACTCTTATGGCTACCCTGCACTTACAATGTCTAAGGTTTTGCTTAGACACTGTAGGGGCATAGTGCTCATGCACCTATGCCCTCACCTGTGGTATAGTGCACCCTGCCTTAGGGCTGTAAGGCCTGCCAGAGGGGTGACTTATCTATGCCACAGGCAGTGTGAGGTTGGCATGGCACCATGAGGGGAGTGCCATGTCGACTTAGTCATTTTCTCCCCACCAGCACACACAAGCTGGCAAGCAGTGTGTCTGTGCTGAGTGAGGGGTCCCTAGGTGGCATAAGACATGCTGCAGCCCTTAGAGACCTTCCCTGGCATCAGGGCCCTTGGTACCAGGGGTACCAGTTACAAGGAACTTACCTGGGGGCCAGGGTTGTGCCAATTGTGGAGACAATGGTACATTTTAGGTGAAAGAACACTGGTGCTGGGGCCTGGTTAGCAGGGTCCCAGCACACTTCTCAGTCAAGTCAGCATAGTATCAGGCAAAAAGTGGGGGGTAGCTGCAACAGGGAGCCATTTCCTTACACGGAGCCAACCCAGAATAAGGCTCCGTTGACAGAGGCCTAGCACGTATCATCCGATCGACGGGGTGAAGTCAAAGAACGCTTATCCTTCTTCAACTTCTTTTTGTGACCAGAATGTCCCGATGCCTTGGAGGACAAAGAGTGGTGGTGACTCCGAGGCCGATCTCGAGACCTTCCTCTCAAACGGGACTGTGAGCGCAGCAGAGTCGAGTGTCGAGCCGCTATGAGCTTTAGGGACCGCTCCCTCAAAGCCTTCGGGTTCATGGCCCAACACCCGGAGCATGACTTCGAGTCGTGAGCGGGCTCCAAACACCATAAGCACACGAGGTGCGGATCTGTCACAGACATAGTTCGGTGACAGGAGTCGCAGGGCTTGAATCCGGTCTCGAGGGAGATCCCTTGACGCATCCACGAACTCATCAAAAATACAACAAAAATGTCAACTGAGGTAGCTCTTCTCCGGATATGCGCGTAGGCTCGTGCGGAAAGAAAATAACTGACGTCAGCGCGCCGGGGTGGGGCCTATATACGACCGTGACGTCATCACGGCGAGCACAAGGCCAACGATGCCCGCGGAGTCAATCAACACCACCTGACGGCACGCAGAGGTACTGCTCGAAGAAAAATTCTCCAGATACAGTCTGAAGCCTGGGGAAATTCAAAGGTAAGGAATCTGCAACTAGAAGTCTCTATCAGATGGGTGTGGTTAAAAGCCCACAGTTAGATTACATAAGGCCACAGCGTTTGCGCGCTTGACCAAAGAAAATTAACAGGGGAACAACTTGTAATATTCCAAAACAACACTAGATGCTAGGATAGTGCATAGCAAGTGATCTTCAACAACACATTGTCCAAATGTTAACAATTCCATTGCTCATAACATGACCTCGATTTCTTAGCAGGTACAATAAGTGATATATTGACTTTTTAATCTGGTAAATGTCATTTAGTTCCTGGTTTACAACTTAAAACATTGTTTCAATCAGAGAGACAATGCAAATACGTTTTTAATACCTGTATTCGATAAAGAAGTGTCCGTCACTGGTCAGTGAGTTCTTACATGGTCCTTTCCAAGTAATTGAAGCTTTAGGGCAACCACATACTTTACATCTAAAAAGGACAGTCTCTCCACTCTCACATGCTACTTCGCTCAATGGTAATATAAACACTGGAGCAACTGAAAAAAAAAATAATTGCTTCAACGAAGCCGAAACCGAGTGTGTTGTTGGTCTTTATAAAACATACATTCACAAAACTCACATATCCTCTGTAAGAGTTTAAAAAGCGCATCACATCATTTCTGATTCAGTGATCTAATTTCAGTATTTTTATTAATCTTAAATCAACGCAGAAAGACTACTCAGTTTTTTTCACTTACCTAAGATATGTCAAACAGCATATGAGAATGTAATTCGTAACCTGTCAGGAAATAGGATGTTTTATAGGGTGTGTTTGTACAATCTCACCGTGTAATAGACTTACCAACACCTTTTGGATCAATAGGTTTTGACTATGAAGCTGTGCAGCAGTGTGCATGTGCTGAGTGAGGGGTCCCCAGGGTGGCATAAGACATGCTGCAGCCCTTAAAGACCTTCCCTGGCATCAGGGCCCTTGGTACCAGGGGTACCAGGTACAAGGGACTTACCTGAGTACCAGGGTTGTGCCAATTGTGGAGACAAAGGTACAGCTTAGGGAAAGAACACTGGTGCTGGAGCCTGGATAGCAGGGTCCCAGCACACTTTCAATCAAAACTTAGCATCAGCAAAGGCAAAAGGTTAGGGGGTAACCATGCCAAGGAGGCATTTCCTTACAGCAGGTCCCCAGTGCCAGATCTCTTTCCCCAAAACTGCAAAGTTGTTTTCAAAATTGGCAAACTCTTTAGCTACCACTGTAAGTCCCTAGTAAATGGAACCTAGGGCCTTGGGTACTAAGGAAGGTCTCCGAGAGCCGCAGCACCAGCTGTGCTGCCCCCAGAGGTCCCTCACGAAACCCACACTGTGCTGCCATTGCAGACCATGTGTGTTGGTGCTGGCTAAATTGAAAGCACGACCTGTTTAGTTTAGTTTAGTTTAGTTTAAAGGATTTATAGAGCACATGGCTACCCAAAGGCTTCCCAGCGCTGAAGGTAGATCATAACCAAGCCATAAACCCAAGGGAGCCTATACTGAAAATAAGAATGTCTTCAGTTTCTCATGAAAGGAAAATTAAGACTGTTCTTGGCCAAGTTTTTGCACAACTTGCAATCTCCTTATAACATGACCCGGAGAGCTAAGAAAGAGAGAGTTGCCGTCGTCTAAGCGAGACAGTATTAGAGCCTGAATGAAGAGTCTTCTGGCCATGAAAGGTAAAATGTTGAAGATTTTCCACATAGTTCGTAATAAGCCGAAGTAGGATGCAGACAGCTTTTTTGATTGATGGTCCATCGTCAGGGGAGGATCTAACCAAAAGCCTAAGCTCTTTATATTTTCTTTGGGAGGCGGAAGATTTTTAAAGTTATCCAATGATGACGCTAGAGATTTGAGGAGAGCTGGTTTCCAACAATCATTACTTCCGATTTTTCATCATTAAGTTTGAGTTTAGAAGCAGTCATCTATTTAGCTACATCCGCAAATCAGGATGATAGATTAAATTGAGCAGTATTTCCGAAGTTCGAGAGCAAAACTACTAGCTGGGTATCATCAGAATATGATATCAGGGAGAGGCCATGAGGTTTTCACAATCTTAGCTAAGGAAGACAGATAAATATTAAAAAGAGTGGGGCTGAACGAGGAGCCCTGCGGAACACTGCATGTGAGAGAAAATGTGTTAGAGAAGAAAGAACGGTCAAGAACTTGAAAAGTTCTATCTTTCAAGAAAGAGGGAAACCGACTTAGTGTAGTATCTTCCATTCCTATAGCAGAAAATCTTTGAAGTAATGTATTATGATCTACTGTATCAAATGCAGCACTGAGGTCTAATAGGATGGTGGCTGCATGTCCACCTCGATCTAGTAATTTGCGGGCATTTTCCATGACGGCTAGTAGGGCTGACTCTGTACTGTGCTGTGGTCTAAATCCCATTTGTGAGGGGTGCAAACGTTCATGATCTTCAAGGAAGCATGTTAGTTGGTTGTTAATGTGCTTTTCCATTTTCTTAGCCAAGATAGGAAGGAGGGAAATGGGTCTGTAATTGCTCAACAGCGTAGGGTCAAGTTTAGGTTTTTTTCAATAAAGGCTTAACAACAGCACGGTTCAAAAGCTGAGGTACAAAACCTAAAGTTAAAGATTGATTCAAAATGTTTTTTAGTATATGAGAGATTATATTGGGGACCAGAGCTAATATATGTGGTGGACCGCGATCTAGAGGGGATCCCAATTTTATGGTGTGCAAATAATTGAGAACAAGAGCCTCGGTTACAGGCTGAAAAGAGGGGAGTGACACCGTCAGGGATTGAGGATCGGTTATGTAAGTGCAGATCTATTTCTTGAAGGGGAGTGGAAGGGAAAGTAGAATAAACGTCTATAATTTTCTTTTGAAAGAAGCCTGCCAGGTTGTTACTATAGGTAATGGAGGCCTCTATGGGAATGTCAGTGGAAGGGACCAGAGTAAGTTGTTTAAAGATCATAAAGATCTCTTTAGGGGAATTCGCAGACTGTTCAGTTCTGGATATATAAAAAGATGCTTGGGCTAATTTAATTTCAGCACGAAAGGACCTGATCGCCACCCTATATTGCATCTTAGTCCCAGATCCGCTATCACTGCATGTGCCAGGTGTAAGTCACCCCTAAGGCAGAGTGCATCAAGGCACCAGTGGGGGCGTATATTCATGAACAGATATGCCCCTGCTATGTCTCTGTCTATTCTGAGACAAAGTAAGTGAACAGAGAAGCCATTTTAAATGTATGTGCTGGACATTGGTCATTACGAATTCCCCAGTTACATGATGGCTTATCTGAATCCTGGGATGTTTGGCATCAAACATCTCAGAATAGTAAGCCCTCATTGGCACCAGTGATGGACTTATTAATACATGCACACAGAGGGCACTTTAGAGGTGCCCCCCGAAAAGCTACACAGCTACTGTGTTTTCACTGACTTCTCCAAACCAGTGAAGCCACCCTAGACCGAGTTCCGGCTCCCCTGAGGAGAGGGCCAATGCTCTAGGAGGCCCAGAAAAAAGGCCTGCTCTTGGGGGAGGTGATAACATTTCGTCCAGAGCAGGATAGACATTCCAGGGTGCGGAGCTTCAAAAGGCTTGCCACCTTTGAAATGCAACCCAGGTCTCTCCAAATGCGTAGATGACCAACCCACCTGTTCTGTCCCCACTTCTGGTGGCAGGACAGGAACCAAAGTATAAGTTACTTACCTTTGGTAACAAAATATCTGGTAGAGACATATTCTAGTGGCAGATTAGTTACCTTCGATTTTTCTCCCAGGCGTTGTACTGGATCCGGAGACTTTTTCTTCGAGTAATGCCCTTGCGCATCGGTAGGTGGCGTCGATCGACTCCGCGGGCATCGTTGGCACTGTATTCGCCGTGATGAAGTCGGAAGTAGTACATGGATGCTGCCTCAGCACAGTGGTCAGTTTCTTTTAACGACGTTCCACGCCAAAGTGGAGAACCACTAAGAACACTGAGATTGGTGCACCAGAGCTAAGGACCTGAAGGGGGAATCCCTGTCCCTAGAAATCAGTTCGCAAGCAGGGAGGATGGGTGGGTCAGTAACGAATATGCAACTAGAATATGTCTCTACCAGATATTTTGTTACCGAAGGTAAGTAACTTGTACATTTGATAGAGACATCTAGTTGCAGATTCCTTAGCTTAGAATAGATACCCAAGCAATGCCATCCTTGGAAGTTGGCTGAGAACCAAGATCATACTAGAAAGTCCTGCAGGACCGAACAACCAAAGTAGCCGTCCCTGACGGACCTGACTGTCCATGCTGTAATGTTTAGCAAACGTGTGCAGAGATGCCCAAGTGGCTGTCTGGCAGATATCCAGGACAGGAATGTCTGCATGTTAACTCAGAGGAAGCAGCAGTAGCTCTGATGGAATAAGCGCACTAGCCCTCAGGGGGTTGCTTCTTGGCCAAAGCGTAGCACATCTTGATGCAAAGAAGTACCCATCAAGAGATGGTAAGTTTTTGCATTGCTTTCCCTTTCTCCGCACCCACATACCCGACAAAGAGTTGATCGTCCACCCAGAATACTTTAGTGCGATTAAGATAGAACGTCAACACTCTTCTTGGGTCCAGACGGTGGAGTCTTTCTTCTTCATGGGAAGGATGTGAGGGTACGTAACAAGTAGGCAAGGTGATGGATGGCCTACATGAAAAGGAATAACAACCTTGGGAAGGAAAGAAGCCTTAGTGCGAAAAGCCCTTTGTCAGGGTGCACAGACAAGACTGGAGGCTTGGAAGAAAGAGCTTGATGTGTATTATGTGTCCTGAGAATTCTTTTAATTATAGTATGCTCAGTAACCTATGTTCCACAATTTCTATTTATGTTTTATAATATAATATTTTTATTATTACTGGTTTTATCCTTATTTATTATTATTGTATTTTCGCTTTGATGATTAACTGATCGAATAAAGCATGTGTCAAACCAAACCAAAGAGCTTGAAGCTCAGTCTGCGAGCAGAAGTGATGGCAACAAGAAAGTCTTTAAAGTGAGGAGCTGTAAAGGGCAATTGTGCATCGGTTCAAAGCGAGTACACATTAAGTAAGTAAAGGCAAGATTGAGGTCCCACTGAGGCAAGATAAATGGAGTGTGTAGGAAGTTGGCTCTGTATATACTATCTCAAAGTGAGAGATACTGTGCACAGAGTCCAAGGGTTCCCCTTAGAGGTTGATAGTGGAAAAATTAGATAATTCTAATGCTCTATTTTGTAGAAGTGTGGTTGAGCAGTAGGCTTATCAGACTCAAAGAACCTGCACGGCCACGCATCCGACAGGGACCAGAGGCCCTGAACTGAAGGACCAAGAAACTCCAGAGAACAGCTGCTCTGTTCAAAAACAGCAACAACTTTGCAACTTTCTTGCAACTTTCAAAGATTTCACTCTGCCCGCCGAAAGCATGAGACTTCACACTGTACCCGACGCCACGGGCTCGAGAGAACCAACATTGCAGGGAGGACTCTAAGGCGACTGCGACCTCGTGAGTAACCTGAGACGACCCCCCTGGACCGCCACAGCGACACATGCAGAGAAGATCCAGAGGATCCCCATGACTGCGACTGCCTGGAACAAAGAACCCGACGCCTGGACCAAGCACTACACCTGCAGCTCCCAGGACCAGAAGGAACCGAACTCCAGTGCAGGAGTGACCATCAGGCGACCCTCTGCCTAGCCCAGTCAGTGGCTGGCCCAAGAAGCCCCCCTGTGCCCTGCCTGCACCGCTATAGTGACCCCTGGGTCCCTCCACTGATTCCTATTGAAAAGCCGACGCCTGCTAAGCACGCTACACCCAGCCGCCCCTGTGCCACTGAGGGTGTGTTTTGTGTGCCTACTTCTGTCCCCCCCAGTGTTCTACAAAACCCCCCTGGTCTGCCCTCCGAAGACGCAGGTACTTACCTGTTGGCAGACTGGAACCGGAGTACCCCTGTTCTCCATAGACGCCTATGTGTTTGGGGCCCTCCTTTGACCTCTGCACCTGACCGGCCCTGTGTTGCTGGTGCAGTGACTTTGGGGTTGCCTTGAATCCCCAACGGTGGGCTGCCTATGCCCAGGAAACTGAACTTGTAAGTGCCTTACTATCCTGAGAAACTAACCAATACTTACCTCCCCCAGGAAGTGTTGATTTTTGCACTGTGTCCAATTTTAAAATATTCAAAGTTCCTTAGTTCCTTAGTCACCTGTGTGGAGTACCTTGGATTTTCTGTATTTACTTCAAATCTTGAATCTTGTGGTTCTAAAATAAATTAAGAAAATATATTTTTCTATATAAAAACTATTTGCCTGGAGTTAAGTCTTTGACTGTGTGTTCCTCATTTATTGCCTGTGTGTGTACAACACATGCTTAACACTACCCTCTGATAAGCCTACTGCTCGACCACACTACCACAAAATAGAGCATTAGAATTATCTAATTTTGCCACTATCTTACCTATAAGAGGAACCCTTAGACTCTGCTATGCTTTAAATGAAAGGTACTTCACTTAGGAACTTTGAATTAGCAAAATAGCATATACAGTTTTCACATAAATGACATATAGCTATTTTAAAACTAGACACTGCAATTTTCAACAGTTCCTGGGGGAGGTAAGTGTTTGAAATTTTTTGTAGGTAAGTAAACCATCTACGGGGTTCTAAATTGGGTCCAACGTAGCCCACCGTTGGGGGTTCAGGGCAACCCCAAAGTTACCACACCAGCAGCTCCGGGCCGGTCAGGTGCAGAGGTCAAAGTGGTGCCCAAAACGCATAGGCTTCAATGGAGAAGGGGGTGCCCAGGTTCCAGTCTGCCAGCAGATAAGTACCCGCGTCTCCGGAGGGCAGACCAGGGGGGTTTTGTAGGGCACCTGGGGGGGACACAAGTCCACACAGAAAGTACACCCTCAGCGGCACGGGTGCAGTGTGCAAACAAGCGTCGGGTTCGCAATAGAAATCAATGGGAGACCAAGGGTTTTTTTCAGCGATGCAGGGAGAGGGCCACCTGGGGGTCGCTCCTGCACTGGAGGTCGGATCCTTCAGGTCCTGGGGGCTGCGGATGCAGTGCCTTTACCAGGTGTTGCGTCTTTGAAGCAGGCAGTCGCAGTCAGGGGAGCCTCGGGATTCCCTCTGCAGGCGTCGCTGTGGGGGCTCAGGGGGGTCAACTCTGGCTACTCACGGTCTCGTAGTCGCCGGGGAGTCCTCCCTGTGGTGTTTGTTCTCCACACGTCGAGCCGGGGGCGTCGGGTGCAGAGTGCAAAGTCTCACGCTTTCGGCGGGAAACGTATGTTGTTTCAAAGTTGCTTCTTTGTTGTAAAGATGCAGTCTTTGTGGAACAGAGCCACTGTCCTCTGGAGTTCTTGGTCCTTCTAGATGCAGGGTGGTCCTCTGAGGCTTCAGAGGTTGCTGGGCTATGTGGAACGCATCGCTGGAGCAGTGTCTTTAGAAGTAGGGAGACAGGCCGGTAGAGCTGGGGCCAAAGCAGTTGGTGTCTCCGTCTTCTCTGCAGGTTTTCAGTTCAGCAGTCCTCTTCTTCTTAGGTTGCAGGAATCTATCTTGCTAGGTTCTGGGAGCCCCTAAATACTCAATTTAGGGGTGTGTTTAGGTCTGGGAGGTTATTAGCCAATGGCTACTAGCCCTGAGGGTGGCTACACCCTCTTTGTGCCTCCTCCCTGAGGGGAGGGGGGCACATCCCTAATCCTATTGGGGGAATCCTCCATCTGCAAGATGGAGGATTTCTAAAAGTCAGAGTCACCTCAGCTCAGGACACCTTAGGGGCTGTCCTGACTGGCCAGTGACTCCTCCTTGTTTTTCTCATTATCTCCTCCGGCCTTGCCGCCAAAAGTGGGGCCGTGGCCGGAGGGGGCAGGCATCTCCACTAGCTGGAGTGCCCTGGGGTGCTGTAACAAAGGGGGTGAGCCTTTGAGGCTCACCACCAGGTGTTACAGTTCCTGCAGGGGTAGGTGATAAGCATCTCCACCCAGTACAGGCTTTGTTACTAGCCACAGAGTGACAAAGGCACTCTCCCCATGTGGCCAGCAACATGTCTGGTGCGTGGCAGGCTGCTAAAACCAGTCAGCCTACACGGGTAGATGGTCAAGGTTTCAGGGGGCACCTCTAAGGTGCCCTCTGGGGTGTATGTTACAATGAAATGTACACTGGCATCAGTGTGCATTTATTGTGCTGAGAAGTTTGATACCAAACTTCACAGTTTTCGGTGTAGCCATTATGGTGCTGTGAAGTTCGTGTATGACAGACTCCCAGACCATATACTCTTATGGCTACCCTGCACTTACAATGTCTAAGGTTTTGCTTAGACACTGTAGGGGCATAGTGCTCATGGATGTATGCCCTCACCTATGGTATAGTGCACCCTACCTTAGGGCTGTAAGGCCTGCTAGAGGGGTGACTTATCTATACCTGTAGGCAGTGTGAGGTTGGCATGGCACCCTGAGGGGAGTGCCATGTCGACTTAGTCTTTTTATCCCCACCAGCACACACAAGCTGGTAAGCAGTGTGTCTGTGCTGAGTGAGGGGTCCCCAGGGTGGCATAAGACATGCTGCAGCCCTTAGAGACCTTCCCTGGCATCAGGGCCCTTGGTACCAGGGGTACCAATTACAAGGGACTTACCTGGATGCCAGGGTGTTGCCATTGTGGAAACAAAAGTACAGGTTGGGGAAAGAACACTGGTGCTGGGGCCTGATTAGCAGGCCTCAGCACACTTTCAAATCATAACTTGGCATCAGCAAAGGTGAAAAGTCAGGGAGTAACCCTGCAAAAGGAGGAATTTCCTTACAAGTATATACAGAACCAACTTCCTACAAGCCTCCTCCGTAGCCACGCTAGGAGGAGAGAGCATACCAGTGTCAGGGGAGATGTCTAGTCCACTGGCACCACCCAAATCCTGTACAGTGTCCATTTGTGGGTCAAGCTGGTATTCTAAAGGGTCCAGTGACCCCTCCAGACTCTCCCCGTATCCAAACCCACAAGAATAAGGGTCTGGATCAACCCTGGGCCCAGGAGAGCCCATAGAGAACGGAATCGGCATTGATCAACGTCGTTCCAGCTCCAGGTCGTCGGTTATGAGTATGGGATCGAAATTGATTGTGGGACCAACCGACGTCAGGAGCATCAACATCTGACCCGATGACGGGGAAGGTCGCCGAGGCATGACCTGTGTCGGGACGGGTCCATGATTGGATCTGGAGGGCCCCTCCGGAGCCGCTGCCGAAGCCCACGGCTTTGAAACCGAGGGGACCCCAACCGACTCACCTGTGCCCAAAGGCTCAGAAGGTGGATCGGTTCTGTAGGAGGCTGGCCTGTTTTGTAGTGGGTACCTTGGGTAAGTACACCTTACACCAGGTCCATTTATCCCTTGTTAGTGAAAGTAGTAGTGTTCTAGCAGCTTAGGCTGATAGAGGTGGCTATAGCAGAGCAGCTTAGGCTGAACTAGGAGACATGAAAAGCTCATGCAATACCACTTATAGTTACACAGTACTTATACACAAGTAAAGACAATACTCAGTGTCAGCAAAAATAAAGGGATTTATTTGGTTGACACAGTACGAAAAATATCTTAGAAGCAATACTCCTTCTGGAGGTAAGAATTAGACACAATATATACACTAGACACCAAAATGAGACAAGTAAATAGTCATAGAACAATGCAAACAGTAGGAAATCCTATAGAATGCAATGGGAGAAAATAGGTCTGGGGCAAAACAAACCATATACTAAAAAAGTGGAATGTGAATCACAAATTCCCCCCTAGACAAGTGTAGTGTGTGCAGAATCACTGGGAGAGTAAGAATACAGTAAAGGTAACTAAATTACCCCACCCCAGAGCCCAGAAAAGCAGGAGTAAAGTACTGCAAATTTCCTTAGGACACACTACTCCTCGTTTTTGGGATTTTGCAGCAGCCAACCAAGTCAGCCAAGAACAACCCATGGATTATTGGACCTGAAGACCTGCAAAAGAAGGGGACCAAGACCAGAAGTCGAAAGAAGTTCCAGGAAGGACAGGAGGCCCTGCCAACCCAGAAGAGGGTGCAAAAGAAGAGTCCCTGGTAAGTAGAAGACTGCAGAAATGCACCCTAGGAAGATGCCAGAGGGTTTGTGCATGATGCAAAAGATGTCCCACTGCATCAAGATCGTTGCAGATGAGATTTCGTGTTGGAAGGCACCAACAAGCCTTGGCTACGGCAAAAGTATGTTTTTCCTCAAAATGGCGCTGGATGGATCCAGGAGGGACTGGGGGCCTTAAGTCTGTGGGAGGAAGAGGAGGGGGCTCTGAGCACTCGAGAGAGCCCTCAGGATGCCAGCCAGCACCCCCAGAAGCCGCAGGATCTGGGTTCAAATGAGGTGCAAAACACGGTTGATGCAGCACAACAAAAGAAGGTCCCATGCTGCCGGAGAACAACTCAACGAGTTGAGCGTCGCAGGGTGGGGAGCTGGGGACCTGGGCCAGGCTGTGCACAAAGGACTTTTGCAAAGAGTGCACAGAGGCCTCAGGAACCGAAGAAGACACAATACACAGGGGTACCGTCATTCTCGGGGAAGGCAAGGTCTTACCTCCTCCAAATTGCGTCAGTAGGACCTCAGGATAGTCTATGTTGATGGTGTCCACCCTCTGTGTCCTTAGGAGCATGCTTGTTGCCGTGAGCGGAGTCCCAGGTTACTGGTCATCACCTTGGAAGGTGCCTGCTTGGAGCAGGGGAGTGATTCCGTCACTCCACTGGAGATTTCTTTGGTTCCTTTGGTGCAAGATGACGACAGGGAGTCCCCAAGAGCGTGCACACCGTGGAAACTGTTGCAGGTGCTGACTTGGAGCTGAGGTTGCTGAAGAAAAGTGTCTCCTGTAGACGATTTGTTGCAGTTATAGCCTTTCTTGGAGCAGGCTGCAGTTGATCTGAGGTCAGAGGATGAAACAGTAGTTGCAGAGGATTCCTGAAGGAAACTTGCAAGCAGAATCTGAAAAGAACCCACAGGAGAGACCCTAATAGCCCTGAGAGGGGGATTGGCTACCTTATCAGGTATGGACCTATCAGGAGGGATCTCTGATGTCACCTACTGGCACTGGCCACTCATAGCCCTCCAGAGTGCCACCACACCTTGCAAAGTAAGATGGCTGAAGTCTGGGACACACTGGAGGAGCTCTGGACACCACCCCTGGGGTGATGATGAACAGGGGAGTGGTCACTCCCCTTTCCTTTGTCCAGTTTCCCGCCAGAGCAGGGGACAAGGGGTGCCTGAACCAGTGTAGACTGGTTTATGCAAAGAGGGCACCATCTGTGCCCTACAAAGCATTTCCAGAGGCTGGGGGAGGCTACCCCTCCCCAGCCTTTCAACACCTATTTCTAAAAGGGAGAGGGTGTAACACCCTGCTCTCAGAGGAAATGCTTTGTTCTGCTTTCCTGGGACTGGGCTGCCCAGACCCCAGGAGGGCAGAAATCTGTCGCTGAGGTGGCAGCAGCTGTAGCTGAAGTGCAAGCCTCAGAGAGCTGGTTTGGCAGTACTGGGGGTCCATGGTGGAGCCCCCAGGATGCAGTGAATTGGCTCCCCAATACCTGATTTGGAATGGGGGAACAATTGCATGATCTTAGACATGTTACGTGGCCATATTCGGAGTTACCACTGTGAAGCTACATATAGGTATTGACCTATATGTAGTGCACGCGTGTAATGGCGTCTCCGCACTCACAAAGTCTGTGGAAATGGCCCTGAAATATGTGGGGGCACCTTTGCTAGTGCAAGGGTGCCCTCACACTTAGTAACTTTGCACCTAACCTTCAGCAAGTGAAGGTTAGACCTATAAGTGACTTATAAGTTACTTAAGTGCAGTGAAAATGGCTGTGAAATAGTGTGTGCACAATTTCACGCAGGCTGGAATGGCAGTCCTGTGTAACGGTTTGTCTGAGCTCCCTATGGGTGGCAAAAGAAATGCTGCAGCTCATATGGATCTCCTGGAACCCCAATGCCCTGGGTACCCAGGTACCATATACTAGGGACTTATAAGGGGGGTCTAGTATGCCAACTTCAATTGGTAAATGAAGTCACTGGCCTACAGTGACAAATTTAAAAGCAGAGAGAGCATAAGCACTGAGGTTCTGGTTAGCAGAGCCTCAGTGACACAGTTAGGCACTACACAGGCACACATATTAGGCCACAAACTATGAGCACTGGGGTCCTGGCTAGCAGGATCCCTGTGACACAGTAAAAACACACTGACACACACTCTCAAACAGGCCAAAAGTGGGGGTAACCATGCTAGAAAGAGGCTACTTTCTCACAGGACCACCCAAAAAATGAGGCGCATGGCCTCGTAAAACTGAGTTGGGCGAAGTGGCTCCGAGTCCCGGGAAGTGGGGGAATCGCGGAGCCGACCCAGAAGAAGGCTCCGTTGACGGAGGCCTAGAGCGTCTACGCCCTTTCCACATCATATCATCCGATCGACAGGGTTAAGTCGAAGAACACTTGTCTTTCTTCGACTTCTTCTTCTTGTGACCCGAATGTTCTGATGACTTGGAGGACGAAGAGAGGTGGTGACGCCGCAGCCAATCTCGAGACCTTCCTCTCGAACGGGAATGTGAGCGCCATGGAATCAAGTGTCGGGCTGCCCTGAGCTTTAGGAACTGCTACCACAAAGCCTTTGGGGTCATGGCCCAACACTCAGACCACGAGTTCGGGTCGTGAACACGCTCCAAACACCATAAGCACACGAGGTGCGAATCCGTCACCGACATAGTTTGGTGATAGGAGTCTCAGGGGTTGAATCTGGTCTTGCGGGACATCCCTTGATGCATCCACGAACTCGTCAAAAATACAACAAAAATGTTGACGTAGTTAAAAAATGACTGATGTAGCTCTTCTCCGGATCTGCGCGTAGGCTGGTGCGGAAAGAAAAGACGTCAGCGTGCTGAGGTGGTGCCTATATACGACTGCGACATCATTACGGTGAGCACAACGCCATCGACGCCCGCGGTTTCATCAGACGCTACCTGATGGCGCGCAGAGGTACTTCTCGAAGAGAAATTATCCGGATTCAGTCTGATGCCTGGGGAAATTCAAAGGTAAGGAATCTGGAACTAGAAGTCTCTATCAGATATAGTGTGTGCACTATTTCACTCAGGCTGCCGTGGCAGTCCTGAAGAAAGGTTTTTATGAGCTCCGTCTGGCTGGCAAAATTTTTTTTCCACCCCATAAGGATTTCCTGGAACCCCAATGCCCTGGGTACCTAGGTACCATATACTAGGGACTTATAAGGGGGGTCCAGTGTGCTAATCCGGATTGGAATATGGAGTCACTAGACTATAGTGACAAATTTGGTAACCAGAGAGATCATGAGCACTGGAGATCTGGTTAGCAGAACTCCAGTTACACAGTAAAGCATACTGACAACACAGCAACATATACTGAGATATAGGCCATAAGAACAAGTTACTTACCTTCGGTAACAAGGTATCTGGTAGAGACTCTATCTAGCTGCAGATTCCTTACCTTAGAATTCCCTGCGTCAGCTTGGAATCTGGAGTTTTTTCTGAGCAGTAACCTGCGCGCGCGCGCGCCGTCGGGCGTCGTCGTTCGGATCCACGTGCGTTGACCAGCTCCGCATGCGTCGTCAGCGTCATTGGAGCCGTCTATGACGTCACGGTTGTCTATATAGACGCCGTCTCTGCGCGCGTACGTCAGTTCTTTTCCACAACTTCCCACGCCAGAAGCGCAGAGTCATGGAAGAACCAACCAATATACCTTTAACCTCTTTGACTGTTTGGAGTAAAAACACTTTCATGCCTAAAAGAAAGGCAAAAGTTGCCAAAATCAAAAATATACATATGTACACATAGAAACATATATACATATATATATACACATATCCACATGAGAAAAAATTTCCCCAGAACGGGGAGGCTTGGTCGGGTGTAAGGAATCTGCAGCTAGATAGAGTCTCTACCAGATACCTCGTTACCGAAGGTAACTAACTTGTTCATCTGACAGAGACTTCTAGCTGCAGCTTCCTTACCTTAGAATAGATACGCAAGCTATAACCCATGGCAGTGGGTCTGAAGGAGATTTTATTTTATTTTTTATACTAGGAAGTCCTGCAAGACAGAACGGGCAAAATGCCCTTCTCTTCTCACCTGGCTATCCAGGCAGTAGTGTTTCGCAAACGTGTGTAAAGAAGCCCACGTTGCGGCCTAACAGATGTCCACCACCGGCACGCCACGTGCTAACGCAGTGGTAGCAGCTTTCCCCCCTGTGGAATGAGCTCTCAAGCCCTCGGGAGGCTGCTTCTTTGCCAAAGCGTAGCATATTTTTATACAGAGAACGACCCAGCGCGAAATGGATCATTTCTGTACTGCCCGACCCTTCTTTGCATCAACGTACCCCACAAAGAGTTGGTCATCCACCCGGAACTCTTTAGTGCGGTAAAGGTAGAACGATAACGCTCTTTTTGGGTCCAGTCGATGGAGACGCTCCTCTTCCTTAGAGGGATGCGGTGGTGCAAAGAAGGTGGGCAGGGTGATATTTTTACCCAGATGGAAAGGGTTCACCACCTTGGGGCGGAAAGAGGCACGAGTTCTTAACACCACCTTGTAAGGAAAAGCCTCCTTGCCATGGTTACCCCCTGACTTTTTGCCTTTGCTGATGCCAAGTTATGATTTTAAAATGTGCTGAGGCCTGCTAATCAGGCCCCAGCACCAGTGTTCTTTCCCTAACCTGTACCTTTGTTCCACAATTGGCACACCCTGGCATCCAGGTAAGTCCCTTGTAACTGGTACCCCTGGTACCAAGGGCCCTGATGCCAGGAAAGGTCTCTAAGGGATGCAGCATGTCTTATGCCACCCTGAGGACCCCTCACTCAGCACAGATACACTGCTTGCCAGCTTGTGTGTGCTGGTGGGGATAAAAAGACTAAGTCGACATGGCACTCCCCTCAGGGTGCCATGCCAACCTCACACTGCCTACAGGTATAGGTAAGTCACCACTCTAGCAGGCCTTACAGCCCTAAGGCAGGGTGCACTATACCATTGGTGAGGGCAAAAGTGCATGAGCACTATGCCCCTACACTGTCTAAGTAAAACCTTAGACATTGTAAGTGCAGGGTAGCCATAAGAGTATATGGTCTGGGAGACTGTCATGCACGAACTCCACAGCACCATAATGGCTACACTGAAAACTGTGAAGTTTGGTATCAAACTTCTCAGCACAATAGATGCACACTGATGCCAGTGTACATTTTATTGTAACATACACCCAAGAGGGCACCTTAGAGGTGCCCCTGAAACATTAACCGACTACCCGTGTAGGCTGACTGGTTTAAGCAGCCTGCCACACACCAGACATGTTGCTGGCCACATGGGGAGAATGCCTTTGTCACTCTGTGGCTAGTAACAAAGCCTGTACTGGGTGGAGGTGCTTCTCACCTCCCCCTGCAGGAACTAACACCTGCCGGTGAGCCTCAAAGGCTCACCCCCTTTGTTACAGCACCCCAGGGCACTCCAGCTAGTGGAGTTGCCCACCCCCTCCGGCCACGGCCCCACTTTTGGCGGCAAGGCCGGAGGAGATAATGAGAAAAACAAGGAGGAGTCACAGGCCAGTCAGGACAGCCCCTAAGGCGTCCTGAGCTGAGGTGACTCTGACTTTTAGAAATCCTCCATCTTGCAGATGGAGGATTCCCCCAATAGGATTAGGGATGTGCCCCCCTCCCCTCAGGGAGGAGGCACAAGGAGGGTGTAGCCACCTTCAGGGCTAGTAGCCATTGGCTACTAACCCCCCAGAAAGAAACACACCCCTAAATTCAGTATTTAGGGGCCCCCCAGAACCTAGGAAACTAGATTCCTGCAACCTAAGAAGAAGAGGACTGCTGAACTGAAAACCTCCAGAGAAGACGGAGACACCAACTGCTTTGGCCCCAGCTCTACCGGCCTGTCTCCCCACTTCTAAAGACACTGCTCCAGCGATGCGTTCCACAGGGACCAGCGACCTCTGAAGCCTCAGAGGACTGCCCTGCATCTAGAAGGACCAAGAACTCCCGAGGACAGCGGCTCTGTTCCACAAAGACTGCAACTTTGCAACAAAAAAGCAACTTTGAAACAATACACGTTTCCCGCCGGAAGCGTGAGACTTTGCACTCTGCACCCAACGCCCCCGGCTCGACTTGTGGAGAACAAACACCACAGGGAGGACTCCCCGGCGACTACGAGACCGTGAGTAGCCAGAGTTGACCCCCCTGAGCCCCCACAGCGACGCCTGCAGAGGGAATCCTGAGGCTCCCCCTGACCGCGACTGCCTGCTTCAAAGACCTGACACCTGGTAAAGACTCTGCATCCGCAGCCCCTAGGACCTGAAGGATCCGACCTCCAGTGCAGGAGCGACTCCCAGGTGGCCCTCTTCCTTGCCCAGGTGGTGGCTACCCCGAGGAGCCCCCGCCTTGCCTGCCTGCATCGCTGAAGAGACCCCTTGGTCTCCCATTGAATCCTATTGCGAACCCAACGCTTGTTTGCGCACTGCACCCGGCCGCCCCCGTGCCGCTGAGGGTGTACTTTCTGTGTGGACTTGTGTCCCCCCCCGGTGCCCTACAAAATCCCCCTGGTCTGCCCTCCGAAGACGCAGGTACTTACCTGCTGGCAGACTGGAACCGGGGCACCCCCTTCTCCATTGAAGCCTATGCGTTTTGGGCACCACTTTGACCTCTGCACCTGACCGGCCCGGAGCTGCTGGTGTGGTAACTTTGGGGTTGCCCTGAACTCCCAACGGTGGGCTACCTTGGACCCAATTTTGAACCCCGTAGGTGGTTTACGTACCTGCAAAAACTAACAAACACTTACCTCCCCCAGGAACTGTTGAAATTGCACTGTCTAGTTTTAAAATAGCTATATGTCATTTATGTGAAAACTGCACATGCTATTTTGCTAATTCAAAGTTCCTAAGTGAAGTACCTTTCATTTAAAGCATTACTTGTAAATCTTGAACCTGTGGTTCTTAAAATAAACTAAGAAAATATATTTTTCTATACAAAAACCTATTGGCCTGGAATTGTCTCTGAGTGTGTGTTCCTCATTTATTGCTTGTGTGTGTACAACAAATGCTTAACACTACCCTCTGATAAGCCTACTGCTCGACCACACTACCAAAAAATAGAGCATTAGAATTATCTCTATTTGCCACTATCCTACCTCTAAGGGGAACCCTTGGACTCTGTGCATGCTATTCCTTACTTTGAAATAGTACATACAGAGCCAACTTCCTACACACCTTGTCAGGATATATCATGAGATAAGGTGGCTTAGAAGATAAAGCCTGCAGCTCACTCACTCTCCTGGCAGATGTAATTGCCACCAAAAAGGCTGTCTTAATAGTGAGCAGCCGGAGAGGACAGTTATGCAAGGGCTCGAAAGGAGCACACATAAGGAAGGTAAGAAACAAATTACAATCCCACTGGGGCATAACGAAAGGCACAGGCGGGAACAGATGTACAAGCCCTTTAAAAAACCTCTGTACTATAGGTGATTTAAACAGAGATGGTTGATCAGGCAACTGAAGAAAAGCCGAGAAGGCTGCAAGATAGCCCTTGAGAGTCCCCAAGGAGGAACCCTGCTGGGCGAGAGACAAAATAAACAAAAGGATGTTAGATAGAGAAGAAGAAAGAGGATCAATAGACCTCTCTGAACAATATGAAACAAATCGTTTCCAACGGCAGGCGTAGATCGACTTAGTAGAGGGACGACTGGCTGCCAGAATGACATCACAGACCTCGGGATGGAGGTCATAAACCATCAACTGTCGCCGCTCAATCTCCATGCATGAAGGCGCAGAGTTGACAGGTTCGGGTGGAGAACCTTCCCCTGCTGCTGCGACAGAAGATCCTCCCGAAGAGGCCGCCTGATTGAAGGACCGATGCTCATTTTGAGAAGCTCTGGATACCAAACTCTCCGTGCCCAATCCAGATCCACAAGGATTACTTGGGCCCGGTCGTTCTTGATTTTCTTGAGAACGGTATAGGCGGAAAGGCATACAGGAGGCCTGAACTCCACTCGCGACGAAAAGCGTCGCCTAGCGATAGCCCCCTTGGACACTCTAACGCGCAAAACTGCTGACATTGCGCGTTCTCTGCGGAGGCGAACAGATCTAACCAAGGCTCTCCCCACTGCTGAAAGAGTCCTTGCGCCACCTCCGGATGGAGACACCATTCGTGATCCTATAAGCATTTTTGGCTGAGTTCGTCTGCTCTGGCGTTCAGAGAACCTGCCAGGTGTTGAACCACCAGCGTTATGCCCTGCTGTTCCAGCCATGTCCAGAGACGTAAAGCCTCTTGACAAAGGGTCTACGACCCCACACCGCCCTGCTTGTTGCAGTACCACATTGCGATAGTGTTGTCCGTGAACACCTGCACCACCTTCCCTTTCACAACAGGAAGAAATGCTTTTATTGCTAGCCGGATCGCCCTAAGCTCCAACAAGTTGATGTGGAGCCCGGATTCCGCCGGAGACTAGTGACCTCTGATCTCCACCTCCCCCAGATGGCCGCCCCATCCCAGAAGTGACACATCTGTCACTACCGTTAGATCTGGTTGGGGAAGGGAGAGGGGTCTGCCCTTGACCCACTCGCAGTTCACTAATCACCACTGCAGATCTTCCGCAGTCCTCTCCGAGATCTGAACCACGTCGGTAAGATTTCCCTGATGCTGTGCCCATTGGAACTTCAGGTCCCACTGCAGAGCACTCATGCGCCATCTGGCATGCTTGACCAACAGGATGCAGGAAGCCAGGAGTCCCAGCAGCCTCAGAGTCTGTCCCACCGAGATCCAGGATAGTGGCCGAAACATCGGAATCATAACCTGAATATCCAGAACCCGCTGATGGGGCGGATAAGCCCGATACTGCACTGTGTCCAGAACAGCTCAGATGAAAGAGAGCTTCTGAGTGGGCGTCAGGTGTGACTTCAGCACATTTATAGTGAACCCCAGCGAATGCAAGAGGTCCGCCGTCGTCTGGAGGTGGGTGATGAGAGCCTGGGGCGTAGGAGCCTTCAACAGCCAATCGTCCAGGTAGGGGAAGACTCAAATCCCTGACCTGCGCAAATGAGCTGCCACCACCGCCATCACCTTTGTGAACACCCGAGGGGCACTGGTGAGACCAAAAGGAAGCACGGTAAACTGAAAGTGCTCGTGGCCCACCTTGAACAGCAGGTAACGCCTGTGGCTTGGATGGATAGGAATATAGAAATGCGCATTCCTGCAAATCCAACGCAACCATCCAGTCTCCTTGGTCTATGGCAGACAAAACCTGAGCAAGAGTGAGCATCTTGAATTTCTCCTTCTTGAGGAAGAGATTGACGTCCCTTAAATCCAAGAAAGGGCGGAGGCCTTTGTTCTTTTTGGGAATCAGAAAGTAGCGGGAATAACAACCACTGCCTACTTCTGATATTGGGACTCTTTCTATGGCTCCCTTGGCCAAGAGAGCTGTAACTTCCTCCCGGAGCAAAGCCAGATGGTCATCCATCAGCCATTCCTTTGTCGGAGGGATAGAAGGAGAAAAAGACTGGAAGGGAAGGGAGTAGCCCTTCCGTATGATCTGCAGGACCCATTTGTCTGTGGTGATGGAAAGCCAGTGAGGGAGAAGAAAACGAACCCTCCCTCCAACTGGACGGACATGATCCCGCAGAACCACACTAGGAGGGCTTGGGCGCAGTGGAGGGGGGCTGTGTAGTGGCCGACCTCTGGCCAGACCCACTGAGTCTGATGGTACTACGACCACGTCCTCTTCCGGAATGCTGTGAAGCCTGAGGACGGTGGCTAAACTGTGGCTGGTGTGGTACCACGCCCCTCCCGAAGCCACGGAAGGGGCGAAAGATAGACTGCTGTCGTGCCGGCGCTGAAAGGCCCAAGGATCTGGCCGTGGCTCGAGAATCCTTGAACCTCTCAAGCGCAGAGTCTGCCTTTTCACCAAAAAGGCGAGAGCTATCAAAGGGCATGTCCATCAAGCTGGACTAGACATCCCCTGAAAAACCAGCAGAACGTAGCCAGGCGTGGCGACGTAGGGCCACTGACGATGAAATTGCTCTGCCCAGAGAGTCGGTCGTGTCCAAGCCACACCGGATTGTAAACTTGGCTGCATCTCTCCCATCCTTTACAGCCTGGGTGAGAGTGTCCCGTACGCCCTCCGGGACCTGGGGCAGCACTTGCGCCACCACAAGAGGTGTGTACAGATCTCAATGCCAGGCTGGAGGAAGAAAACATCTTCTTCCCAAGCTGATCCAGCCTCTTGGATTCCCTATCTGGGGGAGCGGAAGGGAAGGCACCACGGGAAGTAGGGGCTTGGACAACCAAGCTCTCAGGAGTGGGGTGTTGTGTCAGGAAACTAGGGTCGCTGGGAGCGGGTCTATGGTGGCGGCCAACCGTCCTATTCACAGGAGCCCCTGTGCTGGGTTTGGACTACGTACCCAGAAGGACGTCTGTAAGAGCCTCATTGAATGGCAAAAACGGCTCCGATGTTGACACCACCGGCTGAAGCACTTCTGTCAGGATATTCGTCCTGACTGGCACCGTAGGCAAATTTAGGTCCAAGACCTCAGCTGCCCTACGCACCACCATAGCGAAAGAAGCCCCCTCCTCCGTAGCCACATTAGGAGGAGAGAGAGCATACCAGTATTTGGAGTTGTGTCCAGTCCACTGGCCTCCCCTAGATCCTCATACGAGTCCTGCTGCAATCCGGATTATAAAGGGTCCTCAGACCCGTCCCATTCCTCTCCTACGTCTGGCTGTTCCAAATAATGCTCAGACAATGATCTGGGCCGAATCGGCTCCGTCGAAGTCGGAGTCGACGTCGTACGACATCGCTCTGGCTCCGGATCATCCTGATAAGGATGGGGCTACCCCCGGTGGGCGCCGGTGGCGGAATCGTCGACGTCGGACCCGGCGCTGAAGGAGGTCGACTGTGAGAGACCGGCGCCGGTCCAGATCCGTTATTGGATCCTGAGGTCCCCAATGGCGCCGAGGCCAAAGCCGCCGGCGTCGAATCCGAAGGGGCCCCTGCTGACCCCGTGGGGACTGAAGACCCACCCGAGGGTACAGCCCGCTCAAAAACAAGACGCATGGCCTCGTAGAATTCTTTTATTTTAGCGGGGTCGATCTGGTCCCCGGAAAAGGGAGAAGACGCTGAGTCGACCCTGGCGACGGCTCCGCAGAACCGTGCTCAGAATGTCGGCGTTCCCTAGACGCCTCGTCGGTCGACGGGCGTGGCGAAGACGAAGTCTGCTTGGACTTCTTCTTCTTCTTGTGCCTCTTACCTTCCGATGACCTCGAATGCGAGGAAGAGGACTTGGGGCTCCGGGAGCGGTGCTGCGACCTCCTCCTACCGCAAGACTGTGACCTCCGAGGAGTCATGCCAACCGAAGATGGCCCGACAATCGGAGCACAAGGTGGAATCGTGGTCCTTGTCCAGGCACCAAAGACAAACTTGGTGCGGATCCGTCACCGACATGGTGCGATGACACTCACCACACAGCTTGAATCCTGTCTTTCTCGAAGACATGACTTCAAACAGTCAAAAAAGCGTCGACAAACCGTCGAAGCAGGGTAGCTCTTTCCAAAACAACGCTTAACCGGCACAGAAGGAAAAAGAACTGACGTACGCGCGCCGATACGGCGTCTATATAGACAACCGTGACGCCATTGACGGCTCCAACGGCGCTGACGATGCACGCGGTGCTGCTCGAAGCACGCGGATCCGATCGACGGCGCGCGTGCAGGGTACTGCTCAGAAAAAACTCCGGATTCGAAGCTGACACCAGGGAATTCTAAGGTAAGGAATCTGCAGCTAGAAGTCTCTATCAGATACTATGAGCAGTGGGGTCCTGACTAGGAGGATCCCAGTGAAACAGTAAAAACACACTGACAAACAGGCCATAAATGGGGGTAACCATGCTAGAAGAAAGCCACCTTCTTAAGGTGTCCAGGTGGTCCCCCCAGCCAGAGAGGGTCTCTAGGCGATTGCGAGGAAGTGCCCACCCTGGGTTGACCTCTCTACCCCTCCACGACGACACCTGCAGAGGCAATCAAAAGGACCCCCTGACTGTGAAGCTTCGGACGAAGATATCTGACGCCTAAAGAGACACTGCACCCGCAGCCCCAAGGACTTGGAGAAACCGACACCTGGTGCATCTACATTCAGCAGGTGATCCTCCTCCCTGTCCGACCGGTGGTGTACCCGAGACACCCCCTGGATCTCACCTGCATCCTCTGAGTGACCCCCCAGGTCTCCTCATAGACCAGCATTGGAAACCCGACATCCTATTTGCACCCTGCACCCGGCTGCTTGTGTGTAGGTGAGGGTGTGTGTTTGATGCCTACCTGGTGCCCCTACAGTGCTCTTTAAAGCCCCCTGGTCTGCCATCCGAGAAGCGGGTACTTACCTGCAGGGAGGCCTGATTCAGAATACCCTCTGTCTCCATAGGAGCCCACGTTAAAATTGCTCAACTTTGACCTCTGCACCCAGCTGGTTCTGTGTTGCTGGTGGTGGGTGTTTGGGATTAACTTGAACCCTAACCGGTGGACTTTCTAAAAACTAGAGACTGAAACTGTAAGTACTGTACCAACCTGTAAACCGATATAACTTTTCTTCTCCCCAGGAACTATTTCTGAAAATTACACACTGTCCATTTTTAACAGATTATTGCCAATATTTCAAAAACTGTATTACCTACCTATTTCAAACAAAGTGCTGTTGATATCTGTATGAAATACAAAACTTTTAAGGTACATAGCTGCAACTTGAATCTTGTGGTTCTAAAAATAAATTAAGAAAATATATTTTTATTATCTACTTTAGCCTCTGTTAAGCCTCTGAGGAACCCTTGGACTGAGGGTTCACTATATCTCATTTTGATGTAGTATATACAGAGCGAGCTTCCTACACAATGACATGACAAAAAGGCTGGGCTGTTTTGGACCCTGTGGCAAGTGAACTGGCCCCCCAACAAAATTGATGAAAAGAAGGATAAGGTCACCTATTTGGTTGACCTGAGCACTCAAAGAAGCCCCACACAGGGTGCTTCATGTCAATTGCCTAATACCTTACTCTGACAGGGCTGACATGAGATTGCTCATGGCCACTGATGAGGGCCTGATCTACTCTTCCACAACCCAGTTGATGGCTCAGTGGATGCATTAGTCTTTGTGGACAGCCACACTGACAAACAACAACCTGACTGCAGACAGGTACTCAGTCGGTTCCCAGAACTATTTTCCAGTCACACCACCTGGTGTGCCCATGATGTGGTTACTGGTGATAGTCTGCCTGTCAAGAGCAAACTCTACAGGCAGCCTGACCATGTCAGAGATTGCATCAGAGGAGAGGCCCAGAAGATGCTAGAATGGAGGGTTATTGAGCCTTCAGACAACCTGTGGGCTAGTCCTGTAGTCCTTGTACCCAAACCTCACTCCCAAAGCAGTAAGAAAGAAATAAGGTTCTGTGTAGACTACAGAGGTCTCAATGCAGTCACTAAGGGGGTCATTATGACCCTGGCGGAAGGCGGAAAAGCGGTGGTAAGACCGCCAACAGGCTGGCGGTCTTTCTTTGTAGTATTAACCGCCATGGTCATCCGCCGGTTCTCCGTTCCGCCGGCCGGCCTGGAGACTTGGGTCTCCAGCCCGGCGGCCGTCACTATACCGCCGGCGGTATTTTGACCCGGCTTACCGCCGTGGATTTCCTGCGGTTTGAACCGCCATGAAATCCATGGCGGTAAGCACTATCAGTGCCAGGGAATTCCTTCCCTGGCACTGATAGGGGTCTCCCCTACCCCCCACCCCCACCCAGACTCCCTCCCCTACACCCCCTACCACCCCTGCCACCCCCCCAAAGGTGGCAGGGCCCCCTCCCCACCCCGACCCCCAACATCACATCACCCATACCCACACAACACGCACGCAGGCACCACCTACACACTTACACGCACACACACCGACATACATGCCTACATCCACACACACAGTCAGACACCCACACCCACATACAAACATACACGCACACATCCATACAGACATACCCATAGACATACACGCACTCATTCCCAAAACACACAACACCCCCGCAAGCATACACGCACTCACACACCCCTTCTACATACACAGACGCACACCCCCATGCACCCAAACAACACACAACACCCCCCCACCCACCTCCCCTAACGGACGATCGACTTACCTGTTCCGTCGATCCTCCGGGAGGGGACAGGAGCCATGGGGGCAGCTCCGCCGACACCACACCGCCAACAGAACACCGCCACGGCGAATCACAGGACGTGATTCGCTGGGCGGTCTTCTGTTGGCGTGGCGGTGGAGCAACCTCCACTTCCCCGCCTCCTGCCAGTATGGCTGTTGGCGGCTCTCCGTCCGAAAAATGACGGAGAGCTGCCAATGGTCATAATAGGCCGAGCAGCAAACCGCCACCACAGCGGTCCCTCTGCGGTCTTGGAAAAAGACCGCCAAGGTCAAAATGACCCCCTTAGTCTGATGCCCATCCTATCCCCACAGCAGATGAAGTCATAGAGAATCTGGAAGCACCCAAATACCTCAGCACTTTTGATGTCAGTGCAGGCTATTGGGAGATCAGGTTAATAGATTGTGCCAAAGTAAAATCATAATTTTCAACTCCTGGTGGGCACTTTCAGATTACTGTAATGCCCTTTGGTTTGAAAAGTGCACCAGCCATATTTCAGATGTTGGTGAACCAAGTTCAGGCAGGCCTGGAAGATGTTAGTGCAGCAGATTTATATGATATTGCGGTCTGTAGTTCCACCTGGCAGGATCACCTGGTCCACCTCAGAAATGTAGCTGAGGCCTAGAAAAAAGGCAGGCCTCACTATCAAGGCAAGTAAATACCAGACAAGGGCACAGCAGAGTTGTTTACTTGGTAGGTAGGTGGAGGTATGGATGTCATTTAGGGGTCACTAGGGGTTGTGGCTGCAACCCCTTGCTTGTCCCTTGTGACCCCTGGCACTGCCTTTGCGATACCCCTGGCCTCAGAGCCGGCAAAGTCAGTGCCAGGGCCTTATAGGCAGCTCCTCCTTATGGACATCAGTTCGGGCTGCACTCTTAATTGCACTCTAGAGTGTGGGGTTTGTAGGGGCACATCTACTCATGCAGGGGTGCCCTCACAATTAGAACTATGTACCCTGCCCTTGGGTTAAAGGATCTACCTTAGGGGTTACTTACAAGGTTAGGCAAACCTTATACCAGGAGAGAAAGATGCATGCACCAGTTCACACAGACTGCAATGGCAGGCCTGTAGTCACAGTTTCCATTGTACCCCATGGGTGGCACAATACATGCTGAAGCCAAAAGGGGACCCCTGGGGTACCAATGCTTTGGGTACCTAAGTACCATATACTAGGGACTTACACAGGTGCACCAATATGCCAACTGTGTGGTGTAAAAGTTGCCTTACAACTAAATTCAAGGAAGGGGGCATTGGCATTGGGGTCCTGGTTAGAGGGATCCTAGTCTACTAAAGTCTAAATACACTGACACCAGGAAAAAAAGGGGGGGTGCTGCTTTCCTAAACAGCATCTCTGTAGGAAGTTGTCTCTGTATGTACTATCTCACAGTGAGAGATAGTGTGCACAGAGTCCAAGGGTTCCCCTTAGAGGTTGAAAGTGGCAAAATTAGATAATACTAATGCTCTATTTTTGTGGTAGTGTGGTCGAGCTGTAGGCTTATCAGGGGGTAGTGTTAAGCATTTGTTGTACACACACAGGCAATAAATGAGGAACACACACTCAAAGACTTACTCCAGGCCAATAGTTTTTATATAGAAAAATATATTTTCTTAATTTATTTTAAGAACCACATGATTCAAGATTTGAGGTAAGTAGATCAAATGCACGGTACTTCACACAGGTAAGTAGGGAACTTTGATTTAAACCAGTAGTACACACAGTTTAGGTTAAAATGGCAATAAGCTATTTTAAAAGTGGACACAGTGCAACAATCAACAGTTCCCGGGGGAGTTAAGTTTAGTTAGGTTTCTCAGGTAAGTAAAGCACCTACAAAGTCAGTCTCCTGGGCATAGGCAGCCCACCACTAGGGGTTCAAGACAACCCCAAAGTCACTGCACCAGCAACAAAGGGCCGGTCAGGTGCAGAGGTCAAAGGAGGGCCCAAAACACATGGGTGCCTATGGGGAACAGGGGTGCTCCGGTTACAGTCTGCTGGCAGGTATACCTGCGTCCTCGGGGAGAAGACCAGGGAGGTTTTGTAGAGCCCTGGGGGGTCACTCCTGCACTGGAGGTTGGTTCCTCTCAGTCCTGGGGGCTGCGGGTGCAGTGCTAGGTCCAGGTGTCGGGTTCTTTGTTACAGGCAGTCACGGTCAGGGGGAGCCTCTGGATTCTCTCTACATGCATGTAAGGAAATGCCTCCTTGGCATGGTTACCCCCTGACTTTTTGCCTTTGCTGATGCCAAGTTATGATTTGAAAGTGTGCTGAGGCCTGCTAACCAGGCCCCAGCACCAGTGTTCCTTCCCTAAAACTGTACCTTTGTCTCCACAATTGGCACACCCTGGCATCCAGGAAAGTCCCTTGTAACTGGTACCCCTGGTACCAAGGGCCCTGATGCCAGGGAAGGTCTCTAAGGGCTGCAGCATGTCTTATGCCACCCTAGAGACCCCTCACTCAGCACAGACACACTGCTTGCCAGCCTGTGTGTGCTGGTGGGGAGAAAATGACTAAGTCGACATGGCACTCCCCTCAGGGTGCCAGGCCAACCTCACACTGCCTATGGCATAGATAAGTCACCCCTCTAGCAGGCCTTACAGCCCTAAGGCAGGGTGCACTATACCATAGGTGAGGGCATAGGTGCATGAGCACTATGCCCCTACAGTGTCTAAGCAAAACCTTAGACATTGTAAGTGCAGGGTAGCCATAAGAGTATATGGCCTGGGAGTCTGTCAAACACTAACTCCACAGCACCATAATGGCTACACTGAAAACTGGCAAGTTTGGTATCAAACTTCTCAGCACAATAAATGCACATTGATGCCAGTGTACATTTTATTGTGAAATACACCCAGAGGGCATCCTAGAGATGCCCCCTTGAAAACATACCCGACTTCCAGTGTGGGCTGACTAGTTTTACCAGCCTGCCACACACCAGACATGTTGCTGGCCACATAGGGAGAGTGCCTTTGTCACTCTGTGGCTAGTAACAAAGCCTGTACTGGGTGGAGGTGCTTCTCACCTCCCCCTGCAGGAACTGTAACACCTGGTGGTGAGCCTCAAAGGCTCACCCTTTTTGTTACAGTGCCACAGGGCATTCCAGCTAGTGGAGATGCCAGCCCCCTCTGGCTACGGCCCCACTTTTGGCAGCAAGGCCGGAGGAGATAATGAGAAAAACAAGGAGGAGTCACTGGCCAGTCAGGACAACCCCTACATTGGCTACTAACCCCCAGTCCTAAACACACCCCTAAATTGAGTATTTAGGGGCCCCCAGAACCTAGGAAGATAGATTCCTGCAACCTGAAGACAAAGAAGGACTGCTGACCTGAAGCCCTGCAGAGAAGACGGAGACACCAACTGCTTTGGCCCCAGCCCTACCGGCCTGTCTCCCCACTTCAAGAAAAAAACTGCAACAGCGACGCGTCCCCCAGGGTCCAGCGACCTCTGAAGCCTCAGAGGACTACCCTGCATCTAAAAGGACCAGGAACTCCCGAGGACAGCGGCCCTGTTCCACAAAGACTGAAACTTGCAACAAAGAAACAACTTTTAAAGGGACTGCACGTTACCCGCCGGAAGCGTGAGACTTTCCACTCTGCACCCGACGCCCCCGGCTCGACCTGCAGAGAAACAACACTACAGGGAGGACTCCCCGGTGACTGCGACCCTGTGAGTAGCCAGAGTTGACCCCCCTGAGCCCCCACAGCGACGCCTGCAGAGGTAATCCAGGAGCTCCCCCTGACCGTGACTGCCGGCTTCGAAGAACCCGACGCCTGGTAAAGACACTGCACCCGCAGCCCCCAGGAACTGAAGTATCCGACCTCCAGTGCAGGAGCGACCCCCAGGTGGCCCTCTCCCTTGCCCAGGTGGTGGCTACCCCGAGGAGCCCCCCCCCTTGCCTGCCTGCTTCGCTGAAGAGACCCCTGGGTCTCCCATTGAAACCAATTGCAAACCCGACGCCTGTTTGCACTCTGCACCCCGCCGCCCCCGTGCCGCTGAGAGTGTACTTTTTGTGCTGACTTGTGTCCCCCCCGGTGCCCTACAAAACCCCCCTGGTCTGCCCTCCGAAGTCGCGGGTACTTACCTGCTGGCAGACTGGAACCGGGGCACCCCCTTCTCCATTGAAGCCTATGCGTTTTGGGCACCACTTTGACCTCTGCTGGTGTGGTAACTTTGGGGTTGCCATGAACCCCCAACGGTGGGCTACCTTGGACCCAAACTTGAACCCTGTAGGTGGTTTACTTACCTGCAAAACTAACCAATACAGACCTCCCCAAGCAACTGTTGAAAATTGCACTGTCTAGTTTTAAAATAGCTTATTGCCATTATTATCAAAACTGTACATGATATTGTGTTGATTCAAAGTTCCTAAGATACCTGAGTGAAATACCTTTCATTTAAAGTATTACTTGTAAATCTTGAACCTGTGGTTCTTAAAATAAACTAAGAAAACATATTTTTCTTTATAAAAACCTATTGGCCTGGAATTGTCTTTGAGTGTGTGTTCTTCCTTTATTGCCTGTGTGTGTATAACAAATGCTTAACACTACCCTCTGATAAGCCTCCTGCTCGACCACAGTACCACAAAATAGAGCATTAGAATTATCTCTGTGCATGCTATTTCTTACTTTGAAATAGTACATACAGAGCCAACTTCCTACAATGCGTCATTGTGAGGGTTCACGGGGGTCTTCTTGGGCTACTCACGAGGTCGCAGTCACTTGGGAGTCCTCCCTGTGGTGTTGGCTCTCTGGATCTCGAGCCGGGGGCGTCGGGTGCAGGGTGTGAAGTCTCACGCTTACGGCGGGAAGAGTGAGGTCTTTGAAAGTTGCAGAAAAGTTGCAATATTGTTGCTGTTTGTTGAGCAGAGCCACTGCTCACAGGAGTTTCTAGGTCTTTAGCTTCAGGGCAGTCCTCTGAGGCTTCAGAGGTCGCTGGTCCCTGTTGGATGCTTCGCTGTTGCAGGTTTTCGAGTCAGGAGACAGGCCGGTAGGGTTGGGGCCAAAGCAGTTGTCGTCTTCAGTCGCCTCTGCGGAGATTTCAGGTCAGCAGTCCTTCTTCTTGTTTCAGCTTGCAGGAATCTGATTTCCTGGGTTCTGGGGTGCCCCTAAATACTAAATGTAGGGTGTGTTTAGGTCTGGGGAGCAGTAACCAATGACTACTGTCCTGGAGAGTGGCTACACCCTCTTTGTGCCTCCTCCCTGAGGGGAGGGGGGCACATCCCTATTTCTATTAGGGGAATCCTCCAAAATCAAGGTGGAGGATTTCTAAAGGCAGGGGTCACCTCAGCTCAGGACACCTTAGGGGCTGTCCTGGCTGGTGGGTGATTCCTCCTTGTTTTTCTCATTATCTCCCCTGGACTTGCCGTCAAAAGTGGGGGCTGTGTCCAGGGGGCGGGCATCTCTACTAGCTGGAGTACCCTGGGGCATTGTAACACGAAGCCTGAGCCTTTGAGGCTCACTGCTAGGTGTTACAGTTTCTGCACGGGGAAGGTGTGAAGCACCTTCAACCAGAACAGGCTTTGTTTCGGGCCTCAGAGGGCACAAAGGCCCTCACCCCATGGGGTCAGAAACTCATTACTCAGCAGCAGGCTGGCACAGACCAGTCAGTCCTGCACTGAAGGATTGGGTAAAATACAGGGGGCATCTCTAAGATGCCCTCTCTGTGCATCTTATAATAAATCCAACACTGGCATCAGTGTGGGTTTATTATTATGGGAAGTTTGATACCAAACTTCCCAGTATTCAGTGTAGCCATTATGGAGCTGTGGAGTTCGTTTTTGACAACCTTCAGACCATATACTTAATATGGCCACACTGTACTTACAATGTCTAAGAATAGACTTAGACACTGTAGGGGCATATTGCTCATGCAGCTATGCCCTCACCTGTGGTATAGTGCACCCTGCCTTAGGGCTTTAAGGCCTGCTAGAGGGGTGACTTACCTATGCCACAGGCAGTATTTTGAGTGCATAGCATCCTGAGGGGTCCCCAGGGTGGCATAATACATGCTGCAGCCCCTAGAGACCTTCCCTGGCAACAGGGCCCTTGGTACCAGGGGTACCATTTACAAGGGACTTATCTGGGTGCCAGGGCTGTGGCAATTGCGGGAACAAAGGTACAGTTTAGGGAAAGAACACTGGTGCTGGGGCTTGGTTAGCAGGATCCCAGCACACTTTCAATCATAACTGGCATCAACAAAAGGCAAAATGTCAGGGGGTAACCATGCCAAGGAAGGCATTTCCTTACAACGTCTATCAAGAGGTTAGTCTTGATGGCCATCATGGGAAGCTGAGGGTCCAGGACCCCGGCTGCCCTCCTCACCACCATAGCATAGGAAGCTCCCTCCTTGGTAGCCACAATAGTGGGAGAAAGCATATCAGTATCTGGAGAAAAAGCCAGTCCACTGGCCTCACCCAAGTATTCACGCCAGTCCATTTCTTCATGAGGCTGGTATTCTAAAGGATCAAGCTACTCCCTCCTTTTCATTCCTGAAGCCTGGACCACACAAAAAGGGCTCTGGATCTGAACGAGGAGGCAAAGCTCCTACAAAAGCCAGAAGCAGCATTGTATGATGACCAACTAACTCCTTTTCTGCAATTACAACAGGGATGCTGCCACCCATGGGTGTGGACGGCGCTGGGAAAGTCAGGACCAGCACTGGGAAAGGTCGAGGCAGCATGACCGGTGCCGTGCCGGTCCATATCCAAGACTGCATCCCGTGAGGCACCTAGGCTGAAGCTGCCGGCGCGGAACCCTAAAGGGCTAATGTTCGATTCGTGGGGCTCGAAGGCCCTTCAGCAGTATCAAGTATGCCTAAAAAAGAGGAGCATGGCCTCATAGAACTCTCAGAGTTGGGCAGTGGTTGTTCCGGCACAAGGGATTTCACGGTTAAAGCTCCACGTCTCGTCAGCCAATAGATGAGTTAAAGTTCAAGAGTGCTTCAACTTCTTGGATTTTTTCCTGTGCCTCAACTTACCCGATCAGCCCTAGGACTTGGAGTGGGACGATGATGATTTCGGACTCTGCGACCAATCCTGGGACCTTTTCCTTGACCGGGATCTCGACTTGCACGGAGTAAAGCCACCATCTGCTTCAGGGATGGGTCCATCAAAGCCTTAGGATATATGGCCCGGCACTCAGAGCACGACTTCGGGGCTTGTTCGCGTTCCAGACAGAAAACACAAAAGGTGCGGATCTGTCACTGGCATCACCTAAGGACAGTGTAGGAAGTTGGCTCTGCATGCACTATTTCAAAGTAAGAAATAGCATGCACAGAGTCCAAGGGTTCCCCTTAGAGGTAAGATAGTGGCAAAAAGAGATCATTCTAATGCTCTATTTTGTGGTAGTGTGGTCGAGCAGTAGACTTATCAGAGGGTAGTGTTAAGTATTTGTTGTACACACACAGGCAATAAATGAGGAACACACACTCAAATACAATTCCAGGCCAATAGGTTTTTGTATAGAAAAATATATTTTCTTAGTTTATTTTAAGAACCACAGGTTCAGGATTTACAAGTAATACTTCAAACGAAAGGTATTTCACTTAGGTACTTTAGGAACTTTGAATTAGCAAAATAGCATGTACAGTTTTCACAAAAATGGCAATAAGCTATTTTAAAACTAGACAGTGCAATTTTCAAAAGTTCCTGGGGGAGGTAAGTGTTTGTTAGTTTTGCAGGTAAGTAAACCACCTACAGGGTTCAAAGTGGGGTCCAAAGTAGCCCACCGTTGGGGGTTCAGGGCAACCCCAAAGTTACCACACCAGCAGCTCAGGGCCGGTCAGGTGCAGAGGTCAAAATGGTGCCCAAAATGCATAGGCTTTAATGGAGAAGGGGGTGCCCCGGTTCCAGTCTGCCAGCAGGTAAGTACCCACGTCTTCGGAGGGCAGACCAAGGGGGTTTTGTAGGGCACCGGGGGGGGGACACAAGTCAGCACAAAAAGTACACCCTCAGCAGCACGGGGGGCCGGTTGCAGAGTGCAAACAGGCGTCGGGTTTGCAATAGGTTTCAATGGGAGACACAGGGGGCTCTTCAGCGAAGCTGGCAGGCAAGGGGGGGGGGGGCTCCTCGGGGTAGCCACCACCTGGGCAAGGGAGAGGGCCACCTGGGGGTCGCTCCTGCACTGGAGGTCGGATCCTTCAGGTCCTGGGGGCTGTGGGTGCAGTGTCTTTACCAGGCGTCGGATTCTTAGAAGCAGGCAGTCGCGGTCAGGGGGAGCCTCTGGATTCCCTCTGCAGGCGTCGCTGTGGGGGCTCAGGGGGGTCAACTCTGGCTACTCACAGGGTCGCAGTCGCTGGGGAGTCCTCCCTGTAGTGTTGTTTCTCTGCAGGTTGAGCCGGGGGCGTCGGGTGCAGAGTGCAAAGTCTCATGCTTCCAGCGGGAAACGTGGAGTCCTTTTAAAGTTGTCTCTTTGTTGCAAAGATGTTTCTTCTTTGGAGCAGAGCCGCTGTCCTCTGGAGTTCTTGGTCCTTTTAGATGCAGGGTAGCCCTCTGAGGCTTCAGAGGTCGCTGGACCCGATGAAAACGCGTCGCTGTTGCAGTTTTTCTTGAAGTGGGGTGACAGGCCGGTAGGGCTGGGCCAAAGCAGTTAGTGTCTCCGTCTTCTCTGCAGGGCTTTCAGGTCAGCAGTCCTTCTTCGTCTTTAGGTTGCAGGAATCTATCTTGCTAGGTTCTGGGAGCCCCTAAATACTCAATTTAGGGGTGTGTTTAGGTCTGGGAGTTATTAGCCAATGGCTACTAGCCCTGAGGGTGGCTACACCCTCTTTGTGCCTCCTCCCTGAGGGGAGGGGAGCACATCCCTAATCCTATTGGGGGAATACTCCATCTGCAAGATGGAGGATTTCTATAAGTCAGAGTCACCTCAGCTCAGGACACCTTAGGGGCTGTCCTGACTGGCCAGTGACTCCTCCTTGTTTTTCTCATTATCTCCTCCGGCCTTGCCGCCAAAAGTGGTGCAGTGGCCGGAGGGGGCAGGCATCTCCACTAGCTGGAGTGCCCTGGAGTGCTGTAACAAAGGGGGTGAGCCTTTGAGGCTCACCGTCAGGTGTTACAGTTCCTGCAGGGGGAGGTGAGAAGCACCTCCACCCAGTACAGGCTTTGTTACTAGCCACAGAGTGACAAAGGCACTCTCCCCATGTGGCCAGCAACATGTCTGGTGTGTGGCAGGCTGGTAAAACTAGTCAGCCCACACTGGAAGTCGGGTATGTTTTCAGGGGGCATCTCTAAGATGCTCTCTGGGGTGTATTTCACAATAAAATGTACACTTGCATCAGTGTGAATTTATTGTGCTGAGAAGTTTGATACCAAACATCCCAGTTTTCAGTGTAGCCATTATGGTGCTGTGGAGGTCGTGTATGACAGACTCCCAGACCATATACTCTTATGGCTACCCTGCACTTACAATGTCTAACGTTTTGCTTAGACACTGTAGGGGCATAGTGCTCATGCACCTATGCCCTCACCTATGGTATAGTGCACTCTGCCATAGGGCTGTAAGGCCTGCTAGAGGGGTGACATAGCTATGCCATAGGCAGTGTGAGGTTGGTATGGCACCCTGAGGGGAGTGCCATGTCGACTTAGTAATTTTTTCCCCACCAGCACACACAAGCTGGCAAGCAGCGTGTCTGTGCTGAGTGAGGGGTCTCCAGTGTGGCATAAGACATGCTGCAGCCCTTAGAGACCTTCCCTGGCATCAGGGCCCTTGGTACCAGAGGTACCAGTTACAAGGGACTTACCTGGATGCCAGGGTGTGCCAATTGTGGAAACAAAGGTACAGGTTAGGGAAAGAACACTGGTGCTGGGGCCTGGTTAGCAGGCCTCAGCACACTTTCAAATCATAACTTGGCATCAGCAAAGGCAAAAAGTCAGGGGGTAACCATGCCAAGGAGGCATTTCCTCACAGACAGGATCTGAGGGGCTTGAATCTTGTCTTCCTAGAAGACATCCTCAACACATCAGGAGTGAAACTCACAAAATACTTTACAAAAAGTCCAGAAAAGCTGGTCAAAAACGGACTCAGGGGTAACTTTTCAGACTAGCACTGAGTGGCGTGGAAAGAAAAGAAATGACACCAGCTTGTTTGTGGGGGTACCTATAAAGGGCCCGCGACATTATATCAGATGCGGACCACGCTGATGTTGGATGCAGAGCTTATCGGCGGACAGGGGCACTGCTCAGGAAAATCTTTCTGATCCAGTCTGATGTCTGGGGAGAATTCAAAGATAAGGAATCAGCAGCTATACGTCTCTAACAGATCACTCCATTTTCAATGGTTTTGAAATTTCACTGACTGCTGCTTTTATAACCAGCAAGCTAGCCTATATGGCCAATATGCTACTTGCTCTCTGTTACTCTGCTTTCTATGTATTTATGCATGAGGACGAAGAGCTTGTTCTATTGTTGTCAGAAACCGTATTGTCTCCAACAGCATAATTTAATATGTTATTTATCACTTATATTATCAACTATTTTCGGTATATGGTAATTTTCTATCATGGCTGACCAACGATGTACTGTAGAATAATCTGTTTGATTATGCTACTGGTCAACTCATGGTTAAACTGTGCCTGGTGTTCTCATGTCATTCCCCTATAGAGTACTTTAAAATCCAGTGGGCTTGCACTTTATAAGAAAAACAAACAAATAGATAAATAAAATAATTTATTTTGTATACCACTTAGTTTGGAAATCGACTGGGAATAATGCCATGGATTGCCTTCTCAAGAGAATAATAGATCCTTTTACTCAAGGGGAGGAATGACTGGACATGCTGGTTGTTAGATTTTCTTCACTGGAATTGAAGTGAAGAGATTTCTGTCATTAAATGAAGACATCCTGTTGACTCGACTTTCCGATTCAGGAGAGACCCCACAATGTCTTTGGAGTTCAACAATCAGAATAGGGAGTAAATGTGGTTACTGCTTTTAAAATTACTGCCTGGAGCGAGTGCTCAAAATTTTGGTTGTAGGTTGACTCTTTCCATTAAACTCCTGTAGAGCTCAATAAACGCCAGTCAGAGTCATGCTTTTTTAATCGTAGAGGCACCTATGCTACAGGGGTCAACTATGAGAGCCACTAGTCCAGCCAGGATTTTCCTGCATATGGTCTTTTAACTAAGGTCCTTGCCTCAATTACGGTGAAGATATATCTGGAACAGTGAAGTTTAATGGTTCCTCAATCAGAACACACTAATCCAGACAGCAGAGAAGGACCACACGTCGGTTGGAAAATAACTGCATCTTGATCCTTCTAGAGCTGAAGGGAAGGAGAAAAGCACCTTTGGGAGTGCCAGGTGTAAAGGATGTTGTAGTCTCATTCTTATGTCTTCATTAAGCGATGTTCCAACGCCTTCACCAGAATGATATTTTTCTTGGTTTCTGTTTTCAGTTGAGCGACAGCAACTATAGGAAAATGCCACTGTTGGCATGGTTACCCCCCCACTTTTTGCCTAGCTTTGATGCCAACTTTGATTGAAAGTGCACTTGGATCCTGCTAACCAGGCCCCAGCACCAGTGTTCTTTCCCAAAATCTGTAACTTTGTTTCCACAATTGGCACAACCCTGGCACACAGTTAAGTCCCTTGTAAAAGGTACCCATTGTACCAAGGGCACTGTGACCAGGAAATGTCCCCAAAGGCTTGCAGCATGTATTATTCCTCCTAGGGAACCCCTCTCCTAGCACATATACACTGCCTGTGCAGCTTGTGTGTGCTGATGGGGAGAAAAAGACAAAGTCGACATGGCACCCCTCTCAGGGTGCCATGCCCAGAAACCACTGCCTGTAGCATAGGTAGGACACCCCTATAGCAGGCCCTACAGGCCTAAAGGAGGGTGCACTATACCACAGGTGAGGGCATAGCTGCATGAGTCAATTCTTAGACATTGTAAGTGCAGTGTAGCCATATTGAGTATATGGTCTGGGAGTTTATCATTGCGAACTCCACAGCTCCATAATGGCTTCACTGAATACTGGGAAGTTTGATATCAAACTTCTCAGCACAATAAACCCCCCCACTAATGCCAGTGTGAGATTTATAAATAAAAAAATGCACACAGAGGGCATCTCAGAAATGCCCCCTGTGTGTTAGCCAAACTGCTAGCGTAGGACTGACCAGTCTCTGCCAGCCTGCTACTTTTAGACAAGTTTCTGACCACATGGGGTGAGAGCCTTTGTGCTCTCTGTGGTCAGAAACAAAGCCTATCCTGGGTGGAGGTGCTTGACACCTGCCCCCTACAGGAATTGTAACGCCTGGCGGTGAGCCTTAGAGGCTCAAGCCTCGGATTACAGTGCACCAGGGCACTCCAGCTATTGGTGCTGCCCGCCCCCACTCCTCTCCCAGGCAAAGCCCCACATTTGGAAGCAAGTCTGGTGGGAAAATTAGGGAAAACAGGGAGGAGTGACCACCCCAGCCAGGACCACCCCTAAGGTGTCCAGTGCTGATGTGACACCCTCCCTGCAGAATCCTCCATCTTGGTTTGGAGGTCAGGGACCAATAGGATTAGGTTTGTGCCCCCCTCCCTAAAGGGAGTGGGCACAAGAAGGGTATAGCCACCCTCAGGGACAGTAGCCATTGGCTACTGCCCTCTGACCCCTAAAATGCCCCTAAATCGAGTATATCAGAGCCTCCCTGAACTCAGCTCACCAGGTTCCTGGCAACCTAACAAGAAGAAGAAGGACTGCTAAGCTGAAACCCCAGCAGAGAAGAAGAAATACGACAAATGACTTGGCCCCAGTCCTACCGGCCTGTCTTCTGCATCAAAGAACCTGCAAAAGAACAGCGACACATCCAGAGGGACCAGTTACCTCTGCCAAGCTCCAGAGGGCTGCCCTGCACCCAAAAGGACCAAGAACTACTGTGGACAGCAGCCCTGTCCAAGAAGAAACAGTAACTTAGGACTCCAACCTCACTCTGAATGTGCGAGTCCTAATCACTCTGCACCCGATGCCCACGGCCCATGTCCAGGTGGCCCAACCAACTTGAGATCCCCAGGCGATTCCGAGCAAGTGCCCACCCTGAGTTGACCCCTCCACGACAACGCCTGCAGAAGGTATCCCGAGGAACCTCTTGACCCAAAATCTCTGGACGAAGATATCGGAGGCCTAAAGACCCACTGCACCTGCAGCCCCCAGGCCTTGAAGAAACCAACCACAGGTGCAACAACTTTCAGCAGGCTGCCCTCCTCCTTGTCCAGCCTGTGGTTTGCCCTAGACGGACCCCCCTGGACCTTGTCTGCAGTCTGTGAGAGACCCCCAATGTCCCCTCATAGAGGATCATTGGAGACCCGACACCATGTTTGCACCCTGCACCGGGCCGCCCCAGCGCCGCTGAGGGTGTATGTTTGGTGCCTACTTGTAGCCCCCCTCAGTGCTCCTCTAAACCCCCCAGGTCTGCCCTCCGAAGACACGGGTACTTACCTGCCTGCAGATCTGAAACTGAGTGCCCCCAGTCTCCAAAGGAGCCCATCTTAATTTTGCCTACACTCTGACCTCGGCACCCGGCCAGCCCTGTGTTGCTGGTGGTGGGTGTTTGGGGTTAACTTGAACCCCAGCCTGTGGGCTTCCTAACCCCTGGAGACTGGAACTGTAAGTGTTGTACTTACCTGTAAAATTGCAGTGTCAAGTTTTGAATCAGATTATTGCTAATATTTCAAAAGCTGTACAACTTATCGATTTCAAACAAAGCACTGTTGAGATGTGTGAAATACGAATCTATTGAAGTACTTACCTGCAACTTGAATCTTGTGGTTCTAAAAAAAAATTAAGAAAATATACTTTTGCTATAAAAAAAACATTTTTTAAGTCATTTTTCTATTGTCTGTGTGTGTACAACAAATGCTTTGCACTACCCTCTGATAAGCCTAACTTCTCGACAACACTACCCCAAAAGAGAACATTAGTATAATCTACTTTAGCCTCTGTGCACACTATTGTGCTCATTTCGAGTTCGGCAGGGAAGACCGCTAACCATTGTGCTGGCAGCCGCCAAAAGACCTCCAGCACGACTGTCCTCAGACCGCCATATTATAACTGCAGGTGGCTTTCCACCATTTTCCAGGCGGAAAACTGGCAGTAGTCGCACTTGCGGTCGGCGGTCTAGTAGCAGTTGCACTGCCAACACCACCACGCCAACAAAACACCGCCTGCCGTATTTCAAGTCGAAAAACGGCGTGGCGGTGTTGTGTTGGTAGGGCACTGGCAGCAGTGCATGCACCAGGACCCATTCTCTCCCGGATGACTACCTCGACAACCAGGTAAGGTGACCATCCAAAAGCGGAAGGGGGTGGGTGTGTGTGTGTGGGGGTGTGTAAGGTTGTTGTGAGTGTGAGTGAGTGAGTGAGTGCCAGGGTGTGCGAGTGAGTGAGTGAGTGCCAGGGTGTGCGTGTGGGTGCATGTCAGTGTGTGGAAGTGTGTGTGTTTGGGTGAGTGCGTGTATGTAGGGGGTGGGGGTAAGTACAGGGTGCAGGGGTGTGTGAGGTGGTAAGTACAGGGAGGGGGTAAATAAGAGGTGTGATTGGGTTACTATGGTGTGCCGGGGTGGGGGGTGAGAATGTTGTAAGGGAAGGGGGTTGGGATTCTCCTGGATATAGGGGTGGGGGAGTCTGACAGAAATGCACATTCCTGTTGCCTGTAGCCTTTCCGCCACGGTTTTCGTGGCAGTGCTACCACCACGAAAACCCTGGCGGAAAGGGGACTCGTAACACCGTTGGTGGTATTAAATGGACTGCCGGGTTGGAGATGCTTATCTCCAGCCCGGCGGTCCGACTGCCCTGGCGGTAGGAACAGGAAAGGTGGCGGTTTGGCACAGGTCAAACCGCCACACTCGTAATACGGCGGTCCACACCGCCGGCCCTTCGGCAGTGGGACCGCAAGTCTGGCGGTCTGAAGACAGCCAGGCGCTTAATGAGGGCCTATATCTCATTTCGATATAGTATATACAGAGCCAGCTTCCTACAGCAACCATATGCCCTCTGGCCGCTATGAGTTTGTGAAGATTTTCTCACATAGATTTCCCCCATAAGCTGAACCTTGTGCACATCGCCCAGTGGATCAGGGCTGCTTTTCTTGTCAGGTGCAGTCCAATTCATTAATCAGCTAACTAATCTTTCTTTGTCTCCGCAGGTCACTACAACAGAATCACTGCAGAGGCTTCTCAGGCTTGAAACTCTCTCTGGAGGAGAACAGCAACAAGGTAGACAACTGACTCCTGACGTGGAACTTCTTGTCCTATACTGGTGTGCAGGCTTACTTAGGTTCCAGGGGGCTAAGAAAGCAGCCAGTACCTGAACCAAGAACAACTATCTTCTACCCTAATTGTGCCTCAGTGTGAAGCAGAGCAGCTTGATGGTCTGGAAAAATTAGGCATTCTTGGAACCTCCCAGTGCTGAAGGAGCAAGGTGTATCCTTTGTGCAGGACATATTTTGTAGGTTTCTGAGCCCAAAGACCTCAGTCAGACCAGTTCTGAGTGGTCATAATGAAGATATGATGTGCACTGGACCCTGACTCAGCTCTGCCAAAGCTCATATTGCAAACAAAGATAGCACCAACATAGGACCCAGTGGGCTGTGATCTCTCCCCATCTACCGGGCACCATAGGTTGGGGGGAGGGAGATGTAACAACAAAAGCCTGTGAGCTAACTGGAACCATGCACCTACATCCATCCCTCAGAAAAGGACCCCAATCATGGGGATTGAGTGCACTCTTAGTGGGGAACTTGAAATCCAGCTGGAGATACAGTCTATCCACAGAGACCCATTTAAAAAGGTTTGTTACCCTGCAATAGAATCCCACCGCCACCAGCATAAGTACAGTCCTAAGTGTAATTCACACACATGGCTATAGCACCTAAATTTCCCGTCTTCTTCTTCCTGAATTATTCCCAATCTTCCACAAAGCTGTTATTCACTAAAATTCAGTAATGTTTGAATTAAATCACCAGTCAGAAGGCACACCAGCCCCTGACCTTTACATACTGAACATGAACAGTGCAGGTCGACCTGAGTTCCTCTATTAATTGAATTAAGAGAATAGATCTCCAACACATAACAAGACATGGAGCATAAGGAAGGTAAACCAAGTTAATCTGTGTGGAAATCAAAATAATTTGAAAAGTGCCCTGAGAAGGAAAAAGGCACTGAGGAGAGATAAATTAAGCAGAACAGGCCATGAAAACACAATGATCCTTTTGGTGAACAGAAGAAGAAGCAAGGTAGTTATGATGGCATTGTATTCTTGAAACACAAGCACTTGAGCAGATTAGAACATTTACAGTGTCATGAATAAAAGTAGTATAAAACCATTTTTTAATTATATTTAGGATGCGTAGATTAAATGTTGATTTTCTAACAAGTAACAAGGTAAAGGACTACTTACCCTCATAAATATTATTAGGATTCAGAAGCTATAAAAAGAAGCAATAACTATAATAAATTTCCATTGTGAAGCAGTTTCAACTATCATGACAGAACATGCACAATACAGAATGATTGGAATCAGGAATTTTTCATTTTAAAAACAACATATCTGACTGAAATGAGTGAACTTTAAATTTTTTACAGAATGTATTAGAATGCAGTGTTCGAAGGTTACAAACATTAAAGTACAAGTTACTTACCTTCTGTAACTAAATATCTGGTAGAGACATATTCTAGTTGCAGATTCCTTACCTTAGAATTTCCCCCAGGTGTCAGACTGGATCCGGAGATTTTTCTTCAAGCAATATCTTTGAGCGTCGGTAGGTGGCGTTGGTCGACTCTGCAGGCGTCGTGGTCGCCGTGATGACGTCGGGAGTAGTACATAGACGTCACCCTCGCGCTGTGACGTCAGTTTCTTTTAACAACTTCCACGCCAGAGCGCAGAGCCTCTAAGAACACTGAGATTGGTGCACCAGAGCTAAGGCCAGGAAAGGGGGGAATCCCTGTCCCTAAAAATCAGTTCGCAAGTGGGGAGGATGGGTGGGTGGTAAGGAATCTGTCTCTATCAGATATTTTGTTACCGAAGTAACTTGTACATCTGATAGAGACTTCTAGTTGCAGATTCCTTACCTTAGAATAGATACCCAAGCAATGCCATCCTCGGTGGTGGACTGCGAACTAAGATCATACTAGAAAGTCCTGCAGGACCGAATGACCAAAGTAGCCATCCCAACAGACCTGACTGTCCAGGCAGTAGTGCTTAACAAACGTGTGCAGGGATGTCCACGTAGCTGCATGACAGATGTCCAAGAAAAGGACTCCGCGTGCTAACGCAGTGGATGCAGCAGTTACTCTGGTAGAATGAGCCCGCCAGCCATCAGGAGGTTGTTTTTTTGCCAAAGCGTAGCACATTTTGATGCAAAGAAGTACCCATCGAGAGATGGTACGCTTTTGCACCGCCTTCCCTTTCTTTGCACCCACATAGTGAACAAAGAGTTGATCATCCACCCGGAAGTCTTTAGTACGATTGAGGTAGAACGCCAACGCTCTTTTTGGGTCCAGACGGTGGAGTGTCTCCTCCTCATGGGAAGGATGTGGGGGTGCGTAGAAGGTAGGCAAAGTGATGGACTGGCCTAAATAAAATGGTGTAACCACCTTGGGAAGGAAGGAAGCCCTAGTGCAGGGTGCACAGACAAGTATGGAGGCTTTGAAGAAAGGGCCTGAAGCTCACTCACCCTGCGAGCAGAGGTAATAGCGATGAGAAAGACAGTTTTGAATGTGAGGAGCCGCAAGGGACAATTATGCATTGGCTTATAGGGAGTACACATCAAGTTAGTAAGTACAAGATTAAGATCCCACTGAGACATGATAAAGGGAGTGGGAGGAAATAAGTGTGTGAGCCCCTTCAAGAACCTACTCACAATCGGAGATTTAAAGAGTTAGGGCTGATCAGGAAGCCTAAGAAAGGTAGAAATGACAGACAGATACCCTTTAAGGGTGCCCAATGCAGAGCCCTGCTGGGCTAATGAAAGAATGAACAGAAGAACCTCTGAAAGAGGGGCAGAAAGGAGGTCAACAGATTTGTTGGTGCACCACGCCACAAATTTATTCCAACGACAGGCGTAAACAGTTTTAGTCGATGGACGCCTGGCTGCCAAGATAACATTACAGACTTCGGGTGGAAGGGCAAATGCCGTCAACTGTTGCTGCTCAGTCTCCACTCATAAGGTCCGGGTGGAGGACCGTCCCCTGCTGCTGCGACAGAAGATCCGCTCAAAGAGGCAGTCTGAGTCAAGGATCGATGGACATGCTCAATAGCTCTGGATACCACACTCTTCGAGCCCAGTCAGGAGCCACCAAGATAACTTGGGCCCGGTCATACTTGATTTTCTTGAGAACTCTGGGCAAAAGAGCGATAGGTGGGAAGGCGTAAAGGAGGCTGGAGTTCCACTCGAGATGAAGTGTCTCTGAGTGAGTGCCGCCTTGGAAATTCCAACGCGCAAAATAGCTGACATTGCACGTTCTCTACGGAGGCGAACAGATCTAACCAAGGCTCTCCCCACTTGAGAAAGTGACCTTATGCCATCTCCGGATGGAGACGCCATTCGTGATCGACAGTGCGTCGGCGGCTGAGTTCGTCTTCTCTGGCGTTGAGAGAGCCTGCCAGATGTTGAACCATCAGGGTAATGCCCTGATGTTCCAGCAATGTCCAGAGGCGTAGTGCCTCCTGACAAAGGGTCCAGGACCCTACCCCGCCTTGTTTGTTGGAGTACCACATGGCAGTAGTGCTGCTGGTGAACACCTGCACCACTTTCCCTTTGAGAGAGGGAAGGAATGCTTTCAACGCAAGTCTGATCACCCGGAGCTCCAGCATATTTCTGAGGAGTCCAGACTCTGCCGGAGACCAGAGGCCTCTGATCTCCGTCTCTCCCATGTGGCCGCCCCAACCTAGAAGTGACGCATCTATCACTATAGAGAGATCTGGGTGGGGAAGGGAGAGGGATCTGCCAGTGACCCAATCGGGATTCGAAAGCCACCACTGCAGGTCTTTCGCAGTCCCCTCCGAGATCTGGACCATGTCAGAGAGATTTCCCTGATGCTGCGCCCACAGGAACTTCAAGTCCCACTGCAGAGCCCGCATATGCCACCGGGCATGTGTTACTAGCAGGATGCAGGAGGCCAAGAGGCCCAACAGCCTCAGAGTCTGTCTCACCGAAACCCAAGACCAAGGCTGAAAGATCGGAATCATAGCCTGAATGTCTTGGACTCGCTTTTTGGGAGGATAAGCCTGAAAGAGCACTGCATCCAGAACAGCCCAGATGAAAGGAAGCGTCTGAGAAGTAGTCAAGTGTGACTTCGGCACGTTGATAGTGATTCGCAGCTGGTGCAGGAGGTTCGCCGTAGTCTGAAGGTGGGAGGCAACTGTCAGGGGCGAAGGCGCCTTCAACTGCCAGTCGTCGAGGTAGGGGAAGACTGAGACCCCTAACCTGCGCAGATGAGCTGCAACCACTGCCATTACTTTCGTGAACACCTGAGGGGCACTGGTAAGGCCGAAAGGGAGCACGGTAAACAAAGTGCTTGTGACCTACCACAAATCGTAGGTAACGTCTGTGGGCCGGCAGGATGGGGATGTGGAAATAAGCATCCTCCAAGACCAATGCTACCATCCAGTCTCCTGGGTCCAAGGCAGACAGAACCTGAGCCAGGGTGAGTATTTTGAACTTCTCCTTCTTGAGGAAGTAGTTCAGGTCCCGAAGATCTAAAATAGGACGCAAGCCTTTGTCCATCTTTGGTATCAGAAAGTAGCAGGAATAACGACCACGACCTACTTCTGGCACAGGGACCTTTTCTATAGCTCCCTTGGCCAAGAGAGCCACGACTTCCTGGCGGAGAAGCACCAAATGATCGTCCAGAAGATGATGGAAGGATGGTGGCATGTGTGGTGGTGCAGATTCGAAAGGGAGGGAGTAGCCCTTCCGAATTATCTGCAAAACCCACCCGTCCGTGGTGATATGTTCCCAGTGGAGCAGGTGATGGTGGATCCTGCCACCAACTGGGCGGGAGTGAGGGGACGGACTAGGAAGGTTTGGAGGCTGCAGCGGGGGCGGAGGTGCACTGGACAGACCTCTGGTTCCCAGTCCCACGGCCACGTGGGATTCCGCGTCCATGGCCACGCATAGGCTGTCTAGCGTGCATGGCACGGTGGCTGGGTTGAGGATGCGACAGGGCGCCCCTTCCGTGGCCACGAAAGAGACGAAAAGTGAACTGTGGGGGGCGTGTGATGGAGGAAAGGCCAATGGACCGAGCCGAAGCCCGGGAATCCTTGAATCTCTCCAAGGCTGTGTCCGCTTTGTCTCCGAAGAGACGGGTGCCATCAAAGGGCATGTCCATGAGTGACTGTTGGACATCCTCCAAGAAGCCAGAAGTACGTAACCAGGCATGGCGCCGTAAGGCCACTGTCGTCGCAACCGATCTGCCCAGAGAGTCGGTCGTATCCAGCCCACAACGGATAGTGAACTTTGCTGCGTCTCTCCCATCTTTCACTGCTTGGGAGACGATAGCACGGGCCTCCTCCAGTATCTGTGGCAGGACTTGCGCAACCGTATCCCACAGTGAGTGGGAATAACGGCCCCAAAGACATGCGGTTTTCACAGACCGCAGTGCAAGGCTGGAGGAAGAAAACAACTTCTTTCCAAATTGTTCCAGCCTTTTGGATTCCCGATCCGGGTGTGGGGAAGGGAACGCGCCAGAAGAAGAGGAAGCCTGGATTACGAGACTCTCAGGCGTAGGATGTTGGCACAGGAACTTTGGGTCATTTGGCGCGGGCCGGTGGCGGCGAGCAATAGTCCTCTTCACAGGAGCCCCTGTGTTGGGTTTGGACCATGTATCCAAAAGGACATCAGTGAGGGCCTCATTAAGTGGGAGAAGGGGTTCTGATGTAGAAGCCCCAGGCTGAAGCACCTCCATCAGGAGATTAGACCTCACTTCAACTGTAGGTAGCTGAAGGCCAAGTACCTCAGCCGCCCTACTAACCACCATACTGTAGGTTGCTCCCTCCGCCGTAGCCACGGTAGGAGGAGACAGCATGCCAGCGTCAGGAGAAGTATCCAGACCACTGGCTTCGCCCAAGTCCTGTGCCCAGTCCATAGTAGGGTCTTCCTGGTATTCATAAGGGTCCAGGGACCCCTCCAATTCCTCCCCGTATTCGTACTCATAGCAAAATGGGTGTTAATCCGACCTCGGGCGAATAGGGCCCACTGAAGCTGATGGTGGCGTCGATCGCTCCGACTCTGAGCTGTTGGGTATGAGAATTGGGTTGATGTCGATAGTGGGCACTACCGATGGCAGGAGCGTCGATAATCGACACAGCGCCGGGGAAGGTCTCGATTGTGCGACCGGCGTCGGTGCGGATCCGTGCACGGATCAGGAGGCGACCTCGGTGGCCAGGGCCAAAGCCGCCGGCGCAGAACCCGAAGGCCCCCAGCCGAATCCCTTGGGCCCGAAGGCCCCCTTTCGGGGTTGGCACGCCCAAAGATGAGGCGCATGGCCTCGTAAAACTATTTAAGTTGGGCGGGGGTCACTCCGGCAAACTCGGGGAAGGGCGGAGTCGACCCAGACGTAGGCTCCGAGGACAGAGGCCTAGTGCATGGATGCTCGTCCTGCGTCGTGTCGGCCGAGCGATGGGGTGAAGTCGGAGAACAATGGGACTTCTTCGACTTCTTCTTCTTACCTTGACCCGAGGACTTTGAAGAACACGAGTGGTGATGGCTCCGCAACCGATCTCGAGACCTTCCTCTCGAGCGAGACCAGGACCTACGCAGAGTCGAGTGCCGGGCCGCCATCAGCTTTAGGGACCGCTTCCTCAAAGTCTTTGGATTTATTGCCCGACACTCGGAGCACTACTTCGGGTCGTGGTCGCGCTCGAGGCACCACAGGCAAACACAATGAGGATCCGTCACTGACATCATCTGATGACAGTCCTCTCAAGGCTTGAACCCGGTCTTCGGGGACTTCTTCGACGCACCAAGTGTCTCACCAAAAAAAGTTAGACAAAACTGTTGAATTCGGACAAATAATAGCCTAGGGTAGCTCTCTCCGGATCAGCGCGTGGCACGGAATGAAAATAACTGACTTCACTGCACAAGGGCGGTGTCTATGTACTACTCCGGACGTCATCACGGCCACCACGACGCCTACAGAGTCGACCGACGCCACTTACCGACGCGCAAGGGTATTGCTCAAAGAAAAATCTCGGGATCCAGTCTGACGCCTGGGGGAAATTCTAAGGTAAGGAATCTGCAACTAGAAGTCTCTATCAGATGAACAAGTTAGTTACCTTCGGTAATGCATTATCTGGTAAAGACAGGATCTAGATGCAGATTCCTTACTCGAGAATCTTCCCCAGGTGCAAGCCTGGATCCGGAAACCTTTTTCCCATAGCAGGCCTGCAAGTCAGTAGAGGGCATCACGTGACTTTGTATTGACGCCGGAAATGATCTCAACGGAGTTCATATAACCCCCTTACCGATGTCAGTTTCTTCTGGGACTATTTTCCACGCTCAAAAGATGGACCCATATATGGAACCCGCCTATAGAAACAGTGAGCTAGAACAAAACATAATGTTGTGTCAAATAATCACTGAATTGTTAAGTCAGTGTTGATTTCCAAAATGAAATCTCCGAGAGCAAAGAGGACTCAGTTCGCAGAGTGGGAGAGAATGTGAGGGTCGTTAAGGAATCTGCTTCTAAATCCTGTCTCTACCAGATAATGCGTTACTGAAGGTAAGTAACTTGTTTATCTGATAGAGACATCTAGCCACAGGTTCCAAAGTCATAGTAACCCAGAGGAGGGACTGCAACTTGAGGCCTTCAAAAATGTCTCAAAGTATCACAAAGTCAGTGTAGAACAAGAGAAGAAGGCCACACAATCATAATAAATAAGGTGAATAATATACTCCACCACATCAAAACCTATGGAAGGAACCGCAGATAAATAATACCGTAAGTGTAGGAAAGTGTCCTCTTTCTTGGCATGGTTACCCCCATTTTCTGCCTGTTTGTGTGTGTGACTGTTCAATGGGACCCTGCTAACCAGGACCCCAGTGATTATGCTCTCTCCCTTTTAACTTGGTTGCTAGAACCTTTTTCACTCCACATGCCCTAGTATATAGTACATGGGTACCCAGAGCACTAGGGTACCAGGGGCTCCCTGTGGGCTACAGCATGTATTATGCCACCTATAGGGAGCCCATGCAAAGTGTTCTGCAGGGCTGCCATTGCAGCCTGCATGAAAGGGTGCATTCACTACAATGTCACTGCACCAGATCACTGTAAGCCAGGCCTATGGCAGGTCCTCCTAGCCCAGAGCGCAGTGTGCAAGTACCTGTGTGTGAAGACACCCCTGCACTAGCAGAGGTGCCCCCGCAAACTCCAGCTCCATTTCCTGGACTTCTTGAGTGCGGGGATGCCATTTTATGAGTGTACTGGACATAGATCACTACCTATGTTCAATTTCATAATGATAACTCCGAACCTAGGCAAGTTTGGTATCAAACATGTCGGAATCATACCCCAATACTTTTGCAAGTATTGGCTTTTATGATTCCATGCACTCTAGGGGCTCCTTAGAGGACCCACAGCATTCCTAATACCAGTCTTCCAGGGTTTTCTGGGCAGCCCAAGCTGCTACCACCCCTCAGATAGGTTTCTGCCCTGCTGCCTCTTGATCTGCTCAAGCCCAGGAAGGCAGAACAAAGGATTTCCTTTGGGAGAGGGGCGTTACACCCTCTCCCTTTGGAAATAGGTGTGACTGGCTTGGGGGGTGACCTCCAAAGCCACTGGTTTTGCTTTGAAGGGCACATTTGGTGCCCTCCATACATAAATCAGTTGTAAGGAAATGCCTCCTTGGCATGGTTACCCGACTTTTTGCCTTTGCTGATGCCAAGTTATGATTTGAAAGTGTGCTGAGGCCTGCTAATCAGGCCCCAGCACCAGTGTTCTTTCCCTAACCTGTACTTTTGTTTCCACAATTGGCACACCCTGGCATCCAGGTAAGTCCCTTGTAACTGGTACCCCTGGTGCGAAGGGCCCTGATGCCAAGGAAGGTCTCTAAGGGCTGCAGCATGTCTTATACCACCCTGGGGACCCCTCACTCAGCACAGACACACTGCTTGCCAGCTTGTGTGTGCTAGTGGGGATAAAAAGACTAAGTCAACATGGCACTCCCCTCAGGGTGCCATGCCAACCTCACACTGCCTACAGGTATAGATAAGTCACCCCTCTAGCAGGCCTTACAGCCCTAAGGCAGGGTGCACTATACCATAGGTGAGGGCATAAGTGCATGAGCACTATACCCCTACAGTGTCTAAGCAAAACCTTAGACATTGTAAGTGCAGGGTAGCCATAAGAGTATATGGTCTGGGAGTCTGTCATGCACGAACTCCACAGCACCATAATGGCTACACTGAAAACTGTGAAGTTTGGTATCAAACTTCTCAGCACAGTAAATGCACACTGTTGCCAGTGTACATTTTATTGTAACATACACCCCAGAGGGCACCTTAGAGGTGCCCCCTGAAACCTTAACCGACTACCAGTGTGGGCTGACTAGATTTAGCAGCCTGCCACACACCAGACATGTTGCTGGCCACATGGGGAGAGTGCCTTTGTCACTCTGTGGCTAGTAACAAAGCCTGTACTTGGTGGAGGTGCTTCTCACCTCCCCCTGCAGGAACTGTAACACCTGGCGGTGAGCCTCAAAGGCTCACCCCCTTTGTTACAGCACCCCAGGGCACTCCAGCTAGTGGAGTTGCCTGCCCCCTCCGGCCACGTCCCCACTTTTGGCGGCAAGGCCGGAGGAGATAATGAGAAAAACAAGGAGGAGTCACTGGCCAGTCAGGACAGCCCCTAAGGTGTCCTGAGCTGAGGTGACTCTGACTTTTAGAAATCCTCCATCTTGCAGTTGGAGGATTCCCCCAATAGGGATAGGAATGTGCCCCCCTCCCCTCAGGGAGGAGGCACAAAGAGGGTGTAGCCACCCTCAGGGCTAGTAGCCCCGAGACCTATACACACCCCTAAATTGAGTATTTAGGGGCTCCCCAGAACCTAGGAAACGAGATTCCTGCAACCTAAGACGAAGAAGGACTGCTGAGCTGAAAAACCTGCAGAGAAGAGGGAGACACCAACTGCTTTGGCCCCAGCTCTACCGGCCTGTCTCCCCACTTCTAAAGACACTGCTCCAGCGACGCGTTCCACAGGGTCCAGCGACCTCTGAAGCCTCAGAGGACTACCCTGCATCTAGAAGGACCAAGAACTCCCAAGGACAGCGGTTCTGTTCCACAAAGACTGCAACTTTGCAACAAAGAAGCAACTTTGAAACAACACGTTTCCCGCCGGAAGCGTGAGACTTTGCACTCTGCACCCGACGCCCCCGGCTCGATTTGTGGAGAACAAACACCACAGGGAGGACTCCCCGGGGACTATGAGACTGTGAGTAGCCAGAGTTGACCCTCCTGAGCCCCCAAAGTGACGCCTGCAGAGGGAATCCCGAGGCTCCCCCTGACCGCGACTGCCTGCTCCAAAGACCCAACACCTGGTAAAGACACTGCACTCGCAGCCCCCAGGACCTGAAGGATCCGACCTCCAGTGCAGGAGCGACCCCCAGGCGGCCCTCTCCCTTGCCCAGGTGGTGGCTACCCCGAGGAGCCCCCCCCCTTTCCTGCATCGCTGAAGAGACCCCTTGGTCTCCCATTGAAACCTATTGCGAACCAGACGCTTGTTTGCACACTGCAACCGGCCACCCCCGTGCCGCTGAGGGTGTACTTTTTGTGCTGACTTGTGTCCCCCAACGGTGCCCTACAAAACCCCCCTGGTCTGCCCTCCGAGGACGCGGGTACTTACCTGCTGGCAGACTGGAACCGGGGCACCCCCTTCTCCATTGAAGCCAATGCGTTTTGGGCACCACTTTGACCTCTGCACCTGACCGGCCCTGAGCTGCTGGTGTGGTAACTTTGGGGTTGCCCTGAACCCCCAACAGAGGGCTACCTTGGACCCAACTTTGAATCCCGTAGGTGGTTTACTTACCTGCAAAACTAACAAACACTTACCTCCCCCAGGAACTGTTGAAAATTAGACTGTCTATTTTTAAAATAGCAATATGCCATTTGTGTGAAAACTGTATATGCTATTTTGCTAATTCAAAGTTCCTAAAGTTCCTAAGTGAAGTACCTTTCATTTAAAGTATTGTTTGTAAATCTTGAACCTGTGGTTCTTAAAATAAACTAAGAAAATATATTTTTCTATACAAAAACCTATTGGCATGGAATTGTCTCTGAGTGTGTGTTCCTCATTTATTGCCTGTGTGTGTACAACAAATGCTTAACACTACCCTCTGATAAGCCTACTGCTCGACCACACTACCACAAAATAGAGCATTAGAATTATCTCCTTTTGCCACTATCTTACCTCTAAGGGGAACCCTTGGACTCTGTGCATGCTATTTCTTACTTTGAAATAGTACATACAGAGCCAACTTCCTACATTGGTGGATCAGCGGAGGGATACAAGACTTTGCATTTGCTGGACTACTCAGCCAATACCTGATCACACGACTAAAGTTTAAAAATTGTCATTAGAAACTGATTTTTGAAATTTGAGCTATTCTTCTAAATTTTTAAAAGTCCTGCTAGGGCCTTGTGTTAGTCCCTGTTAGCATTTCTTTTAGAGTTTAAAAGTTTTGTAAAAGTTTGAATTAAGTTCTAGAGATAGTTTTAGATTCTTAAAAAGTATTCCAACTTTTAGAAACATGGGGGGTGATTCTGACCCCGGCGGTACAAGACCGGCGGTGCCCCGCAGGGCATTCTGACCGCGGCGGTTCAGCCGCGGCCAGAAAGGGTAAACAGGCAGTCACGGTCAGGGGGAGCGCCTCTGGATTCTCTCTGCAGGCGTGGCTGTGGGGGCTCAGGGGGGTCGTCTCTGGTTAGTCACCGGGGAGTCCTCCCTGAGGTGTTGGTTTTCTGCAGGTCGAGCCAGGGGCATCGGGTGCAGAGTGTAGAGTCTCACGCTTCCGGTGGGAAACGTGAAGTCCTTGGAAGTGGCTTCTTTGTTGCAAAGAAGTAGCTGGTTTTGAACAGGGCCGCTGTTCACGGGAGTTTCTTGGACTTGTAGTCCAGGGCAGTCCTCTGAGGCTTCAGAGGTCGCTGGTCCCTGTCAGATGCGTCGCTGGAGCAGGTTTTCAAAGTTGGAGACAGGCCGGTAGGGTTGGGGCCAAACCAGTTGTCGTCTTCCTCCTTCTCTGCAGCCTTGTAGGTCGGCAGTCCTTCTTCTTTCTTCAGGTTGCAGGAATCTGATTTCCTAGGATCTGGGGAGCCCCTAAATACTGAATTTAGGGGTGTGTGTAGGTCTGGGTGGCTACACCCTCTTTGTGCCTCCTCTCTGTGGAGAGGGGGTCACATCCCTAATCCTATTGGGGGAATCCTCCGAACTCAAGATGGAGGATTTCTCAAGGCAGGGGTCACCTCAGCTTAGGACACCTTTGAGGCTGTCCTGACTGGTGTGTGACTCATCCTTGTTTTTATCATTTTCTCCTCCAACCTTGCCGCCAAAAGTGGGGCCAGTGGACAGAGGGGCGGACATCTCCACTAGCTGGGATGCCCTGGGGCGCTGTAACAAAAGGGGTGAGCCTTTGAGGCTCACGGCCAGGTGTTACAGTTCCTGCATGTAGCCAGCAACATGTCTGGTGTGTGGCAGGCTGGCAGGAACTGGTCAGCCTACACTAGGAGTCGGTATGTATTCAGGGGGCATCTCTAAGATGTCCTCTGGGTGTATTTTACAATAAATTGCACACTGGCATCAGTGTGCATTTATTGTGCTGAGAAGTTTGATACCAATCTTCCCAGTTTTCAGTGTAGCCAATATGGAACTGTGGAGTTCGTGTTTGACAAACTCCCAGACCAAATACTCTTATGGCTACCCTGCACTTACAATGTCCAAGGTTTTGCTTAGACACTGTAGGGGCATAGTGCTCATGCACATATGCCCTCACCTGTGGTATAGTGCACCCTGCCTTAGGGCTGTAAGGCCTGCTAGAGGGGTGACTTACCTATGCCACAGGTAGTGTGAGGTTGGCATGGCACTCTGGGGATTTTCTCCCCAGCAGCACACACAAGCTGTGAGGCAGTATGCATGTGCTGTGTGAGGGGTCCCTAGGGTGGCATAAGACATGCTGCAGCCCTTAGAGACCTTCCCTGGCATCAAGGCCCTTGGTAGCAGGGGTACCAGTTACAAGGGACTTACCTGAGTGCCAGGGTTGTGCCAACTGTGGAGACAAAGGTACAGTTTAGGGAAAGAACACTGGTGCTGCGTCCTGGTTAGCAGAGTCCCAGCACACTTTAAAATCATAAAATCATAACTTAGCATCAGCAAAGGCAAAACGTTAGGGGGTAACCATGCCAAGGAGGCATTTCCTTACAGGGGTCCCTTGTTCTCATTCCATTTTTTAAGTATATGGTTTGTACTCCCCCTAATGTCACTATTGGTTATTACTATTTGCACAGTTTTCTAACCTTTTCTATGACTATTTCTGATTGCTAGTATATATATTTATTGTATTACTTACCTCCTAAGGGTGGGTTACCTATTTAGTATTTTGTGGAGATATTTGCCAACAATAAAGTACCTTTATTGTTGTACAACTGAGTGTTTTCTTTCATCTGTTAGTGCTGTGTGACTACAGTAGTATTGCATGAGCTTTGGATGTCTCCTAGATAAGCCTTGGCTGCTCATCCACAGCTGCCTCTAGAAAGCCTGGCTTCTAGACACTGCCTAAACTACATTAATAGGGGATACCTGGACCTTGTATGAGGTGTAAATAACTCAGATACCCACCACACACCAGGCCTGCTTCCTACAATAAGACATGAAAAACATGAGATAAGCTCATCCATGTTAGTATATCAAACAACAACGGCCCGCTCTTCTGATACACCAGCTTCACAGGCACTTTAAACAGTGACCAGCATATATGAAAGTGTGGTGCTTTCAGCAACCCAGTTTGGCGAAAAAAATTCGAAAAAAACACCCCTTTATAACCAAATACTCCAGAAGCTGCCTCACAACGCCTGATCCTAAAATGGTTGACACCAGGACCCCTTGTGGATGAAGCTCTACTCGATTACACCAGAATTACTATGAACATCCTACCCATAGAGGTGAAACGACATCAAACTTGGTGGTGCCCACGGATCAGGTGATTCCGAGACCAATGCTAGTTCATACTGAGCCGACTCTGATTCTGTTACCCCAAGTGCAGCCGCAGTTAATGCCAAGATTTACGCCAGTGACAGGGCCATAGTCAGACATGACTCCGAGGATGAATAAGAATATGGGAGTTACTCTCCCACACAGTGTAGGTGCAAGAGCAGCCCCGGTTGCTATATCACTACCAATTACTGTTGGTCCAGCAGTACCATTATCCCTGTCCCTAGAAATCAATTTGCAAGCGGGGAGGATGGGAGGGTGGTAAGGAATCTTTAACTAGAATATGTTCCTACCAGATATTTTGTTACCGAAGGTAAGTAACTTGTACATCTGATAGAGACTTCTAGTTGCAGAATCCTTACCTTAGAATAGATACCCAAGCAATTTCATCCTAGGTGGTGGGCTGCGAACCAAGATCATACTAGAAAGTCCTGTAGGACCGAACAATCAAAATAGCCATCTCGACGGACCTGACTGTCCAGGCAGTAGTGCTTAGCAAACGTGTGCAGGGACGCCCACGTAGACGTCTGGCAGATATCCAGGACAGGAACTCCGCGTGCTAACAAAGTGGAAGCAGCAGTTGCTCTGGTGGAATGAGGACGCAAGCCTTCAGGAAGTTGCTTCTTGGCCAAAGTGTAGCACATTTTGGTGCAAAGAATCACCCTTCGAGAGATGGTACGTTTTTGCACCGCCTTCCCTTCTTCCGTACCCACATACCCAACAAAGAGTTGATCATCCACCCAGTATGATTGAGGTACAACGCCAATGGCCTTTTTGGGTCCAGCTGGTGGAGTCTCTCCTCCTCATCGGAAGGATGTGGGGGTGCGCAAAAAGTAGGCAAAGTGATGTGCTGGCTTACATGAAAGGGTGTAACCACCTTAGAAAGGAAGCCCTAGTGCGCAACACCACTTTGTCAGGGTGCACAGACAAGTATGGAGGCTTTGAGGAAAGGGCCTGTAGCTCACTCACCATGCCAGCAGAGGTGATAGCGACCAGAAAGACAGTTTTGAAGGTGAGGAGCCGCAAAAGACAGTTATGCATTGGCTCAAAGGGAGTACACATCAAATAAGTAAGCACAAGATTAAGGTCCCACTGAGGCATGATAAATCGGGTGGGAGGAAATAAATGGGTGAGCCCTTTTAGGAATCTACTCACAATAGGAGATTTAAAGAGTGAGGGCTGATCAGGTAGCCAAAGAAAGGCTGAAATGGCAGATAAATACCCTTTAAGGGTGCCCAAAGCAGAGCCCTGCTGGGCTAAAGAAAGAATGAACAGAAGAACCTTTAATAGAGGGGCAGAAAGGGGATCAACAGATTTGTTGGTACACCATGCCACAAATGTATTCCAACGACAGGGGTATACAGTTTTAGTTGATGAACACCTGGCTGCCAAGATTACATTGCAGACTTCGGGTTCCTGGGCAAAAGCCGTCAACTGTTGCCGCTCAATCTCCACACAAGAAGGCAGAGGTTGGACAGTTTCGGGTGAAGAACTGTCCCCTGTTGCTGCGGCAGAAGATCCTGCCGAAGAGACAGTCTGAGTGGAGGATCGATGGACATGCTCAATAGCTCTGGATACCATAATCTAGGTGCCCAGTCCGGAGCAACCAGGATGACTTGGGCCCGATGTAGGAAGATGGCTTTGTATATACTATCTCAAAGTGAGAGACAGTGTGCACAGAGTCCAAGGGTTTCCCTTAGAGGTTGATAGTGGCAAAATTAGATAATACTAATGCTCTATTTTGTGGTAGTGTGGTCGAGCAGTAGGCTTATCAGAGGGTAGTGTTAAGCATTCGTTGTACACACACACAGGCAATTAATTAGGAACACACACTCAAAGACTTAACTCCAGGCCAATAGGTTTTTACATAGAAAAATATATTTTCTTAATTTATTTTAGAACCACAAAATTCAAGAGTTGAGATAAGTACATAAAATGCAAGGTACTTCACACAGGTAAGTGTAGAACTTTGATTCAAAGCACTAGTACACACAGTTTTAGTTACAATGACATTAAATTATTTTAAAAGTGGACACTGAAACAATCAACAGTTACTGGGGGAGGTAAGTTTGGTTAGGTTACGCAGGTATGTAAAGCACTTACACAGTCAGTCTTCTGGGCATGGGCAGCCCACCGATGGGGGTTCAAGGCAACCCCAAAGTCACCGCACCAGCAACACAGGGCCGGTCAGGTGCAGAGGTCAAATGAGGGCCCAAAACACATAGGCGCCTATGGAGAACAGGGGTGCTCCGGTTTCAGTCTGCTAGCAGGTAAGTACCTGCGTCCACAGGGAGCAGACCAGGGGGGTTTTGTAGAGCAATGGGGGGGATACAAACAGACACACAACACACACCCTCAGTGGCACAGGGGTGGCAGGGTGCAATGTGCAAAGTAGGCATTGGGTTTGCTATTGAAAGCAATGGAGGGACCAGGGGGTCACTTAGGCGATGCAGGCAGGTCACGGGGGCATTTCAGGCCAGCTACCAACTGGGCTAGGAAGAGGGCTGCCTGCTGGTCACTCCTGCACTGGAAGGTGGTTCCTCTCGGTCATGGGAGCTGCGGGTGCAGTGCTTGGTCCAGGCTAAGGGTTCCTTGTTACCAGGCAGTCGCGGTCAGGGGTTGCCTCTGGATCCTCTCTGCAGGCGTCGCTGTGGGGGTGTATAGGGGTCAACTCAGGTTACCCACATCGTTGGAGTCGCCTGGGAGTCCTCTCTGCGGTGTTTGTTCTCCTGAACTCAAGCCGGGGGTGTCGGGTGCAGAGTGAGACGTCTCACGCTTCCGGCGGGAAGAGAGAGTTCTTTAGAAGTTGCTTTCAAGTTGCAAAGTTGTTGCAGTTTTTGAACAGTGCCACTGTTCTCGGGAGTTTCTTGGTCCTTTGAGTTCAGGGCAGTCGTCTGAATCCTCAGAGGTTGCTGGTCCCTGTCGGATGCAATGCTGTGCAGGTTCTTTGAGTCTGCAGACAGGCCAGTAGGGCTAGGGCCAAGTCAGTTGTCATCTCCGTCATCTCGGAAGGGCTTTCAGGTCAGCAGTCGTTCTTCTTGTTGTGGGTTGCAGGAATCTGATTTCCTGGGTTCATGGTCACCCCTAAATACTAAATTCAGGGGTGTGTTTAGGTCAAAGGGGCAGTAGCCAATGGCCTGAGGGGAGGGGGGCATATCCTTATTCCTATTGGGGGAATCCTCTAAACTCTAGATGGAGGAATTCTAAAGGCAGGGGTCACCTCAGCTCAGGGCACCTCCTTGTTATTCTCATTATCTCCTCCAGCCTTGCCGCCAAAAGTGGGGGCAGTGGCCGGAGGGGGACGCATCTCCACTAGCTGGGATGCCCTGGAGTGCTGTAACAAAAAGCACCTCCACCCAGTACAGGCTTTGTTCCTGGCCACAGAGTGACAAAGGCACTCACCCCATGTGGCCAGAAACTTGTCTGGTTGTGGCATGCTGGCAGAATCTGGTCAGCCTAGCACTAGGAGTCAGACTAGTATTCAGGGGGCAACTTTAAGATGCCCTCTGGGTGTATTTTACAATAAATCCAACACTGGCATCAGGGTGCATTTATTGTGCTGAGAAGTTTGATACCAAACTTCCCAGATTTTAGTGTAGCCATTATGGAACTGTGGGTCAAGTTTGACAACCTCCCATACCATGTACTCTTTATGGCTACCCTGCACTTACAATGTCTAAGGTTTTGCTTAGACACTGTAGGGGCATAGTGTAGGAACGTACCATCTTGCCTGGCATGTTACCCCCATATTTCACTGTATATATGTTTTTTAGTCTATGTGTCACTGGGACCCTGCCAGGCAGGGCCCTAATGCTCATAAGTGTGTGCCCTGTATGTGTTCCCTGTGTGATGACTAACTGTCTCACTGAGGCTCTGCTAACCAGAACCTCAGTGGTTATGCTCTCTGCTTTCCAAATTGTCACTAACAGGCTAGTGACCAATTTCACCAATTCACATTGGCATACCGGAACACCCATATAATTCCCTAGTATATGGTACTGAGGTACCCAGGGTATTGGGGTTCCAGGAGATCCCTATGGGCTGCAGCATTTCTTTTGCCACCCATAGGGAGATCGGACTATTCTTACACAGGCCTGCCAGTGCAGCCTGAGTGAAATAACGTCCACGTTATTTCACAGCCATTTACCACTGCACTTAAGTAACTTATAAGTCACCTATATGTCTAACCTTCACCTGGTGAAGGTTAGGTACAAAGTTACTTAGTGTGTGGGCACCCTGGCACTAGCCAAGGTGCCCCCACATTGTTCAGGGCAAATTCCCTGGACTTTGTGAGTGCGGGGACACCATTTCACCCGTGCACTAGACATAGGTCACTACTTATGTATAGCGTCACAATGGTAACTCCGTACATGGCCATGTAACATGTCTAAGATCATGGAATTGTCACCCCAATGCCATTCTGGCATTGGGGAGACAATTCCATGATCCCCCGGGTCTCTAGCACAGAACCCGGGTACTGCCAAACTGCCTTCCCGGGGTCTCCACTGCTGCTGCTGCCAACCCCTCAGACAGGTTTCTGCCCTCCTGGGGTCCAGGAAGCCCTGGCCCAGGAAGGCAGAACCAAGGATTTCCTCTGAGAGAGTGTGTAACACCCTCTCCCTTTGGAAATAGGTGTGAAGGCTGGGGAGGAGTAGCCTCCCCCAGCCTCTGGAAATGCTTTGATGGGCACAGATGCTGCCCATCTCTGCATAAGACAGTCTACACCAGTTTAGGGATCCCCCAGCCCTTCTCTGGTGTGAAACTGGACAAAGAAAAGGGGAGTGACCACTCCCCTGACCTGCACCTCTCAGGGGAGGTGCCCAGAGCTCCTCCAGTGTGCCCCAGACCTCTGCCATCTTGGAAACAGAGGTGTTGCTGGCACACTGGACTGCTCTGAGTGGCCAGTGCCAGCAGGTGATGTCAGAGACTCCTTCTGATAGGCTCTTACCTCTCTTAGTAGCCAATCCTCCTTCCCAGGTAGCCAAACCTCCCTTTCTGGCTATTTAGGGTCTCTGCTTTGGGGAATTCTTCAGATAACGAATGCAAGAGCTCACCTAGAGTTCCTCTGCATCTCCCTCTTCACCTTCTGCCAAAGGATCGACCACTGACTGCTCAGGACACCTGCAAAACCGCAACAAAGTAGCCAGACGACTACTAGCAACCTTGTATCACTTCATCCTGCCGGCTTTCTCGACTGTTTCCAGGTGGTGCATGCTCTGGGGTTGCCTGCCTCCTTTCTGCACCAGGAGCTCTGAAGAAATCTCCCGTGGGTCGACGGAATCTTCCCCCTGCAACCGCAGGCAACAAAAGACTGCATCACCGGTCATCTGGGTCCCATCTCAGCACAACGAGCGAGGTCCCTGGAACTCAGCAACTCTGTCCAAGTGACTCCTACAGTCCAGTGACTCTTCAGTCCAAGTTTGGTGGAGGTAAGTCCTTGCCTCCCCACGCTTGACTGCATTGCTGGGTACCGCGTGATTTGCAGCTGCTCCCGCTCCTGTGCACTCTTCCAGGATTTCCTTCGTGTACAGCCAAGCCTGGGTCCCCGACACTCTAAACTGCAGTGCACAACCTTCTGAGTTGTCCTCCGGCGTCGTGGGACTCCCTTTTGTGACTTCGCGTGGACTCCGGTTCACTCCTCTTCCAAGTGCTTGTTCCGGTACTTCTGCGGGTGCTGCCTGTTTCTGTGAGGGCTCCCTGACTTGCTGGGCACCCCCTCTGTCTCCTCATCCAAGTGGCGACATCCTGGTCCCTCCTGGGCCACAGCAGCATCCAAAAACCCTAACCGCGACCCTTGCAGCTAGCAAGGCTTGTTCGCGGTCTTTCTGCCTGGGAACACCTCTGCAAGCTTCTTCATGACGTGGGACATCCATCCTCCAAAGAGGAAGTTCCTAATCCTCTTCGTTCTTGCAAAACACCAAGCTTCTTCCATCCGGTGGCATCTTCCTTGCGCCCTCAGCTGGCATTTCCTGGGCTCCTGCCCACTCTCGACACTGTCGCGACTCTTGAACTTGGTCCCCTTGTCTTACAGGTACTCAGGTCCGGAAATCCACTGTTATTGCATTGCTGGTGTTGGTTTTCCTTGCAGAATCCCCCTATCACGACTTCTGTGCTCTCTGGGGGTTGTAGGTGCACTTTACACCTACCTTACAGGGTCTTGGGGTGGGCTATTTTTCAAACCCTCACTGTTTTCTTACAGTCCCAGAGACCCTCTACAAGCTCACATAGGTTTGGGGTCCATTCGTGGTTCGCATTCCACTTTTGGAGTATATGGTTTGTGTTGCCCTATACCTATGTGCTCCTATTGCAATCTATTGTAACTTTACACTGCTTGCATTACTTCCTTTTGCTATTACTGCATAATTTTGGTATTGTGTACATCTATCTTGTGTATATAACTTATCCTCATACTGAGGGTACTCACTGAGATACTTTTGGCATATTGTCATAAAAATAAAGTACGTTTATTTTGAGTATATCTGTGTATTGTGTTTTCTTATGATATTGTGCATATGACACCAGTGGTATAGTAGGAGCTTTACATGTCTCCTAGTTCAGCCTAAGCTGCTTTGCCATAGCTACCTTCTATCAGCCTAAGCTGCTAGAAACACCTCTTCTACACTAATAAGGGATAACTGGACCTGGCACAAGGTGTAAGTACCTATGGTACCCACTACAAGCCAGGCCAGCCTCCTACACATAGTGCTCATGCACTTATGCCCTCAACTGTGGATTAGTGCACCCCGCCTTAGGACTGTTGGGCCTGCTAGAGGGGTGACTTACCTATGCCACAGGCAGTAAGAGGTGGACATGGCACCCTGAGGGGAGTGCCATGTCGACGTAGTCATTTTCTCCCCACCAGCACACACAAGCTGTGAGTTAGTGTGCATGTGCTGAGTGACGGGTCCCCAGGGTGGCATAAGACATGCTGCAGCCCTTATAGACCTTCCCTGGCAACAGGGCCCTTGGTACCAGGGGTACCATTTACAAGGGACTTATCTATGTGCCAGGGATCTGCCAATTGTGGGAACAAAGGTACAGTTTAGGGAAAGAACACTGGTGCTGTGGCCTGGTTAGCAGGGTCCCAGCACACTTTCAATCATAACTGGCATCAACAGAAGGCAAAATGTCAGGGGGTAACCATGCCAAGGAATGCATTTCCTTACAGACAGCCAGTATGGACTTGGAATAGTCCATGATTTTGGTCAATTGTGGTCACAGAGAGGTTTCCTGACCTCTTCTGGTTCACCAGTGAGAAATGGCAAGAGAATCAAAGAATTATTGAATGCTATTGCAATGCCTGAAAAGATTGCAGTGTTGACATGAAGTGCACATCTGAAGTCGCAGGACTACGTATCATTGCGAAACGGATATGCGGATCAAGCAGCAAAGTTTTGCACACTGAACTGTATATTGTTCAAAGAGAAATGGGAACTGTTACCTGAAGAAGAAATGTATTGGAGATTATTTATTGTAATGGATGAATTTTTTTTCATACCGAATAAAAGTTATTATTATTACCTGAAGAAGACGAAACTTGTACAAGCTATGCACTGAAAATAATTGACACTATAGAAGAATTAAAATCTTTGCAGAATAATGTTTACAGGGAAAAGAAACGATCATGGAGCAAACTGAGATGTGTTCAAAGACAAGATGAATTGTGGGTCTCTGAGGAGGGTCAATTGGTTTTACCAAATAGCCTGTTGTCTCAAAGGCAAGGTACTATCATGGTCAAGCACCTATTGGGACGGATGCCATGGTTCGTCTCTTCAAACATGATTGTCTCAATCCAAAAGTTTAGATAAGTTGCTGAAGTAGTTTGCCATCGTTGTCTCATTTGGCAACACTTAAACGCGGGTAAGGGACAGTGGTTAATTTGAGCCACATTGGAAGAGCAGGAGGTCCATTCAGCAGAATGCAAATGGATTTTATTGAGGTGCCTGTGTGTGAAGGTTTGAGATATGTGTTGGTGATTGTATGCATCTTTAGTCACTGAATTGAAGCTTACTCTACATGAAGAAATGACAGTCTCACAGTAGCAAAACTACTGCTTAGGGAACTGACCGCGTTTCCGATCTCTCTAGAATCAGTTAGGGGAAGTCACTTCAATAATGAAGTAATTAAATTACTGTGTGCAGCACTGAACATTAGGCAGAAGTTGCATTGTAGGAATCGCCCTGAAGCATCAGGACTGGTGGAACTGATGAATGGTACCTTCAAGACAAGAGTTGCAAAGATGTGTGCAGATGTAGGAGGCTGGCCTGGTTTTTAGTGGGTACCTTGGGTGTTTACAACTTATACCAGGTCCAGTTATCCCTTATTAGTGAAATGTAGTAGTGTTCTAGCAGCTTAGGGTGATAGAGGTAGCTATAGCAGAGCAGCTTAGGCTGAACTAGGAGACATGAAAAGCTCTTGGGGGACGCGCGCTTTTATTTGTTCTTTTCCTGTCCTCCTGGGGGGCCAAGGAGGACACGACACGCCAGCCAATCAGCAAAGGGCAGGAGCCCTTTAAACAGCAAAGCGCTGCCGCTTCGCGGGACGCATGCTTTTATTTTTTCTTTTCCTGCTCTCCTGGGGGGCCAAGGAGGACACGACACGCCAGCCAATGAGCAAAGGGCAGGAGCCCTTTAAACAGCAAAGCGCTCCCGCTTCGCGGGACGCGCGCTTTTATTTTTTCTTTTCCTGCTCTCCTGGGGGGCCAAGGAGGACACGACACACCAGCCAATCAGCAAAGGGCAGTAGCCCTTTAAACAGCAGAGCGCTCCCGCTTCACGGGACACGCGCTTTTATTTTTTCTTTTCCTGCTCTCCTGGGGGGCCAAGGAGGACACGACACGCCAGCCAAACAGCAAAGGGCAGGAGCCCTTTAAACAGCAAAGCGCTCCCACTTTGTGGGACGCGTGCGGGTGGCGCCCAGGCAAAGCCCGGGCCAAGGGCGGGCCCGTCCTGCGCCCGTCAGAGACCGGAGGAGACTGGGCTGCGCCCCCCCTCTTTCATCTACAGTAAGAGACTAGACTGCCACCCGGCATTGAGACTCTACATAACTTAATTTGGTCTATTGTATCTCTAGGCAGTTTTAATAATAGCAGCCTTTTCCTTCTAGCTTCCCTGTTGTTTGATACTTAGAATAACATAAATAGTACCACAGAGTAAGAGCCTAGAGTCCCCTATACTAGATATTGATTTAGCAAAAAGCGAAGAATCAAATAGCTGGCAAAGAGGTATGGGGAAACGCAAAGCATCAGAACCACCACGGGGGAAGAGAAAACTACAAAAAAAACTTAGAAACCCGGGTGAAAATTGTACGATATCAGAAATCGATGATCTCATAGAGGAGGTTGAATCTTTACTAAGTAATAGGACTACATCTCGGGAGGGTTCGGATAAGAAGATAACTTCATATTATACAAAGAAAACAGAAGTAGGGAAAGCGGAACCAATTGATAGGAAAGAGAGCGACAGTCAACAAGAGGAAAATTTATCCCCCGTTAATAGGATAGCTAATTACAAAGATGATATATTCCGGGCCAAGCACCACCCTCTAATTACACTAGAAAATACTAAGAAGAAGGACCACGTGTACAAGAGTGACATAGTGTGCTCTAATAAGTATGCAGTTCTGGCAGAACCTGCTACAAGCAAAGCGCAGAAGGCCCAAGAGAGGAATTCTGTGGGTAGGCATGATCAAATCACCCCCTTAGAACAGAAAGTTAAAGAGAAGGTACCATCATCTAATCAAGATCTAGAGACCTGTTTTAAATGTAAAACAAGGAGTTTAACAGATCTTTATGACCTAATTACTGGACTAATGCAGGAAGTTAGAGAGCTTAAATTTGAAGTGGGAAAACTATCAGCTCTTGTGAAGAAGGGGGGAATACAGGAACGACTAGAGTCCAGAGCACAGAGGAGATTACACTAGTAACATCACATACACAAGGTAGACGTGTGCCCCCTCAAACTATGAATGCCCAGCCTAACTCTATTTTTACTACAGCTAGTAGAACATATGTACGCAGGAATATGTGAGAGGGGAAAATGAGTGTAGCAGAGGGACTCACATCTACTCTGTGGGTAAGGTAGGAGGACCACAACAAGAACTTGTGAATCCCTTAAGGGAGTCATGTTTGGGAATAGGGTCTCAAGAAGAGAAGATGGAAAGCATATTTAAACCCTATACTCTATCACAAAATGGTAGCATGTATCCTCTCATAAGGAATAGCTACCACGAAGGAAAAGCAAGGTCCCCTAGGACTGATGTAGTTTACCTACTAAATGTCCCGAAATTGGCTCAAAATTGTATTGAGGATGAGGATTCCCTAAAGAATAAACTTACACACTGGATTAGACATAAATGTAGGAGGCTGGACTGGCTTGTAGTGAGTACCAAGGGGTACTTGCACCTTGCACCAGGCCCAGTTATCCCTTATTAGTGTATAGGGTGTCTAGCAGCTTAGGCTGATAGATAATGGTAGCTTAGCAGAGCAGCTTAGGCTGAACTAGGAGACGTGTGAAGCTACTACAGTACCACTTAGTGTCATATGCACAATATCATAAGAAAACACAATACACAGTTATACTAAAAATAAAGGTACTTTATTTTTATGACAATATGCCAAAGTATCTTAGAGTGTACCCTCAGTGAGAGGATAGGAAATATACACAAGATATATATACACAATAGCAAAAATATGCAGTATAGTCTTAGAAAACAGTGCAAACAATGTATAGTTACAATAGGATGCAATGGGGAAACATAGGGATAGGGGCAACACAAACCATATACTCCAAAAGTGGAATGCGAACCACAAATGGACCCCAAAACTATGTGACCTTGTAGAGGGTCGCTGGGACTATTAGAAAATAGTGAGAGTTAGAAAAATAACCCTCCCCAAGACCCTGAAAAGTGAGTGCAAAGTGCACTAAAGTTCCCCTAAGGGCAAATAAGTCGTGTTAGAGGAATAATGCAGGAAAGACACAAACCAGCAATGCAACAACTGTGGATTTCCAATCTAGGGTACCTGTGGAACAAGGGGACCAAGTCCAAAAGTCACAAGCAAGCCGGAGATGAGCAGATGCCCAGGAAATGCCAGCTGCGGGTGAAAAGAAGCTTCGACTGGACAGAAGAAGCTGAGGTTTCTGCAGGAACGAAAAGGGCTAGAGACTTCCCCTTTGGTGGACGGATCCCTCTCGCCTTGGAGAGTCGTGCAGAAGTGTTTTCCCGCCGAAAGGACGCCAACAAGCCTTGCTAGTCGCAAATCGTGCGTTTGGCGTTTTTGGACGCTGCTGGGGCCCAGGAGGGACCAGGAGGTCGCAAATTGGACCTGAAGAGAGAGGGGACGTCGAGCAAGACAAAGAGCCCTCACTGAAGCAGGTAGCACCCGGAGAAGTGCCAGAAACAGGCATTACGAGGATGCGTGAAACGGTGCTCGCCGAAGTTGCACAAAGGAGTCCCACGTCGCCGGAGACCAACTTAGAAAGTCGTGCAATGCAGGTTAGAGTGCCGTGGACCCAGGCTTCGCTGTGCACAAAGGATTTCCGCCGGAAGTGCACAGGGGCCGGAGTAGCTGCAAAGTCGCGGTTCCCAGCAATGCAGCCCAGCGAGGTGAGGCAAGGACTTACCTCCACCAAACTTGGGCTGAAGAGTCACTGGACTGTGGGGGTCACTTGGACAGAGTCGCTGGATTCGAGGGACCTCGCTCGTCGTGCTGAGAGGAGACCCAAGGGACCGGTAATGCAGCTTTTTTGTGCCTGCGGTTGCAGGGGGAAGATTCCGTCGACCCACAGGAGATTTCTTCGGAGCTTCTGGTGCAGAGAGGAGGCAGGCTACCCCCACAGCATGCACAAGCAGGAAAACAGTCGAGAAGGTGGCAGGATCAGCATTACAGAGTTGCAGTAGTCGTCTTTGCTACTATGTTGCAGGTTTGCAGGCTTCCAGCGCGGTCAGCAGTCGATTCCTTATCAGAAGGTGAAGAGAGAGATGCAGAGGAACTCGGATGAGCTCTTGCATTCGTTATCTAGAGTTTCCCCAGAGACAGAGACCCTAAATAGCCAGAAAAGAGGGTTTGGCTACCTAGGAGGGAGGATAGGCTACTAACACCTGAAAGAGCCTATCAGCAGGAGTCTCTGACGTCACCTGGTGGCACTGGCCACTCAGAGCAGTCCAGTGTGCCAGCAGCACCTCTGTTTCCAAGATGGCAGAGGTCTGGAGCACACTGGAGGAGCTCTGGACACCTCCCAGGGGAGGTGCAGGTCAGGGGAGTGGTCACTCCCCTTTCCTTTGTCCAGTTTCGCGCCAGAGCAGGGGCTAAGGGGTCCCTGAACCGGTGTAGACTGGCTTATGCAGAATTGGGAACCTCTGTGCCCAACAAAGCATTTCCAGAGGCTGGGGGAGGCTACTCCTCCCCTGCCTTCACACCATTTTTCAAAGGGAGAGGGTGTCACACCCTCTCTCAGAGGAAGTTCTTTGTTCTGCCATCCTGGGCCAGGCCTGGCTGGACCCCAGGAGGGCAGATGCCTGTCTGAGGGGTTGGCAGCAGCAGCAGCTGCAGTGAAACCCCAGGAAGGGCAGTTTGGCAGTACCAGGGTCTGTGCTACAGACCACTGGGATCATGGGATTGTGCCAACTATGCCAGGATGGCATAGAGGGGGCAATTCCATGATCATAGACATGTTACATGGCCATATTCGAGTTGCCATTGTGGAGCTACATATAGGTAGTGACCTATATGTAGTGCACGCGTGTAATGGTGTCCCCGCACTCACAAAGTTCAGGGAATTGGCTCTGAACAATGTGGGGGCACCTTGGCTAGTGCCAGGGTGCCCTCACACTAAGTAACTTTGCACCTAACCTTTACCAGGTAAAGGTTAGACATATAGGTGACTTATAAGTTACTTAAGTGCAGTGTAAAATGGCTGTGAAATAACGTGGACGTTATTTCACTCAGGCTGCAGTGGCAGGCCTGTGTAAGAATTGTCAGAGCTCCCTATGGGTGGCAAAAGAACTGCTGCAGCCCATAGGGATCTCCTGGAACCCCAATACCCTGGGTACCTCAGTACCATATACTAGGGAATTATAAGGGTGTTCCAGTAAGCCAATGTAAATTGGTAAAAATGGTCACTAGCCTGTTAGTGACAATTTGGAAAGAAATGAGAGAGCATAACCACTGAGGTTCTGATTAGCAGAGCCTCAGTGAGACAGTTAGTCACTACACAGGTAACACATTCAGGCACACTTATGAGCACTGGGGCCCTGGGTTACCAGGGTCCCAGTGACACATATAACTAAAACAACATATATACAGTGAAAAATGGGGTTAACATGCCAGGCAAGATGGTACTTTCCTACAATAAACAACACTGTTTATCCCTAATCCGCTCAGATATTATGAGGGTGGAAAGGATTCCAGGAGAGGTTGTGACGCAAGATGTTGTTGTTCTGACATTAAGGGATGAAAGACTAATTGATGGTTTGATCAGTATGGAACAGAGAGCCAGTGCACCCATGGAAAATGCTATGAGATTTAGCCTGGATCCCTATACTTGTAAGCCTATAGCACAGAGGAATAAATTTGGGGGTGGGAGAGTGCAAATGAGAAAAAGAGACTCTCACCTTGAAGCAGTTGATTGACTGAGTCAAGTATATCTGAGACCAACCAGAGATCAAACAGTAGTAGAGTTCCAGGAAGATACCAGTAATCAAGATACAGGGGGAGGAAGCATTGAGGAACATCTACCCTGTAGAAAGGGAATGACCATATCTCAGAGCCCCACTACCAACGAAACGATTGTAATCAGAAGGGGGCTGATTTCCATGGTTTCCTGGAATGTGGCAGGTTTAAAAAGCAAGCTTATAGATCCTGACTGGCATGCTTATATAGAACAGTTTCATGTCTGTCTTTTTCAAGAAACTTGGCTAAAGGACCCACCGCATAAGCTGGGATATAAAACTTTTTTTATTAGCGCAACTGCTGCAGCGAGAGTAAGGCCGTCTGGGGGGCTGGTTATGTGGGTAAAAATTTCCCTTAATATCGAGACATGCAAATGCGATACAGGGTCTGCTGATATTCCCTGGTTAGAACTAGGGGATAAAAATAAGGGGTTATCCCATTTGTTTAATGTGTATATAAGGCCCAGAAGATCAAACCTGGAGTCACATGAAATAGAAATATTGGATGGCTTGTTGGAAAACATTTCGGTAGGAGAGTCAATCATGATTGGGGGAGACTTTAATTGAAACTATGAGCCTATAATTGGTCTTGAAGATCTGGCAGAAGAGAAAGACCTAGCTAGAGCAGTCCCCCGCCTTTCAATTGAAGAGTCGGTCCCTGGTACAGTTGCTGCATTGCAACTTATGGGCCTCACATTAAAGCATGGATTGAGGGCGTGCAATGGTAGAGTGGGCCAAGGTGGTCTTAATATGGACATTTTTCAAAGAGGTAATATAGGTTCTAAATTATATTATATTATGTATAGCACTAGTACGTGGGAGAGAATAGTGACCTTTAAAATAGATAAGAGGAGGGAAAGCGATCACTTTCCATTAATAGTTGAACTCGAGGGCTACCTCATGGAATTGAATTGCATGGAAAAGGATAAGATGGAGTTACAACCCATTCTTAGTAATAATCGAAGGGCAGTAAAATGGCCAGTGATATTGGGCAATTTGGGTGTCATGACTAATATTTATAATATATACGTAGAATTAATGGAACCCCATGCCCTTAAAATTTGTACTGAGATCCCTATCATGGATATTCATCAATCCATGAGTACTGCACTAGGATCTTATTTTACTAAACAGGTGCAACAAAAAAAACAAAAAGGGCAGGGAGCAAACTACCTCATCTAATCCTTGGTATACCATTGAATGCAGAGAGAGGAAAACATTATTGGTAGAGGCCCTTAAACAGAAAAACCCAATAGCCGTACAACTGGCAAGAGCTGGTTATAAGAAAATTTTGGCTACAGCACAAACAAATTGGGAGGATCAAAAATGGCAAGACCCCTTAGAGGCAGCCAAATGTAATGATACAGCTGCCTTTTGGAAAATAGTTACCCATGGTAGGAAAGAGGGGATATATAGCACTGAACATCATATAGATCCCAGGGCTTGGGTCAATCATTTTACGTATATCTACTCTGACTCGCCCATCTTTGATGAACATCTTTCCTGGACCAAAGAAGTATCCTTTTGGAATAGTTTTCCCATCATACAGTTTAGCCTGAAAGAAACGGTGGCTGCCATTGAAGCGATTAAATTAGACAAAGCCCCAGGTTTGGATAAAATCCCTGAGGATCTGTTCAAGCATAACATAGAAATCTGGGCACCTTATGTAAACTTACTTAGTAATGCTATAGCAAGGGGGGAGCCAGTTCCTGAGACATGGAAAGATGCAGAAATAATCCCTGTCTATAAAAAAGGATCTAGGGAGGACCCTGGGAACTATAGGCCAATTAGCCTTATTGATGTTATGCAAAATATCTATGCTAGACAGCTGCTGAATGGAATAGGTTGCTGGATAGAAGAAAAAAACATCTTGACAATATACCAGGCATGCTTCAGGCAGCAGACAAGCACAATTGACCAGGTCTTCAGGCTATTAGCAAAAATGTGGAAATACACAAAACTAAGAAAGGGCCATTTGTACATTGCATTTGTGGACTTGCGTGCAGCCTTTGATCTGGTCCCTAGAGACTCTCTATGGACTGCACTGGGGAAGTAGGGTGTCCCGGGGAGCCTCCCGTTCTAGATAAAGAGATTGCACGAGAATACTTTTGCAAAAGTACGATGGGGCCCAAATGAAGAGTTGACTGACCCAATACCTATTAAAAGGGGAGTGAGGCAGGGCTGTGTGCTTGCCCCGACTCTTTTTTCATTGTATATCAACGACTTGGTAGAGTATTTAAAAGAGAGTAATCATGACTCACCAAGATTGAATGGAGAACCAGTTCCTGCTCTCCTCTTTGCAGATGATACTATCTTATTATCGCAAACTCCCATGGGTTTACAATCCCTATTAGGAAGGTTTGGCAAATATTGTAACCTGAAGGGGTTGTAGATAAATGCAATCAAAACAAAGTATTTGACTGTTAATCCTCATAAAGCACTTAAAAGGAGTATTGTGGTTAATGGGCACGATTTAGAACGTCTAAAAAATGTCAACTACCTAGGGATATTGCTGGATGCTAAATTGTCCTGGAAGCCGCAGATTAACAAAGCTGCAACGTCTTTAGTCCACAACTCTGCGGCTATAAACAACTATAAAAGTTCAAGAACTGGGATTGTTTCACCAGTGTTTGAGGTTTATAGATATAAAGCGCAGGCTGCTGCATTATATGGTGCCGAACTTTGGGGGATTGTTAATCTAAATTCATTAGTATCTCAAGAAAACAGTTTTTTGAGGGGGGTATTGGGATTGCCATCATCTACTCCGTTAATCCCTCTCATTTATGATAAAAATTTGAAGCAAATAGGTAAATTGGCAGTTTTGAGGCCACTACTTTACTGGTGTAGACTGTGGACAATTCCAGAACTAACTCATTACAAGCAAGCACTAATGGAGATAATGGACCTTGATAAATCAGTTTCTCTCCCGTGGTTACATCATGTAAGGTACTGGTTGTACAACCTAGGGTTGAAACCCTATTGGGACAAACCCCATACACTTACGATACAATCCAAGATTCGATTAAAACAAGTATACTGGGAATTCTCCTCGAGTACTCTTTTTCACAACGAGAATTTGGGTAGATTGACGTCGAGTTTTCTGGACATCAAACCAATACCAAGAGCTGAGGACTGGTTAGATACAATCTACCCGAGGCGAGCGAAAACATTATTCATGAAGTTTCGATATGGGATCCTTCAGATTAAAGCTTTTACTATTAAATGGAATCCCCAGGGAGAGAATAATCACGAGGCGAAATGTGGGTTATGCAATATGGAGACCATTGAAACGGTGGATCATGTTTTGTTATTCTGCAAAGCCTACGATAAACCAAGGAAAAAATTGATTCGACCTATTTGTAGGAATGAAGGAATCAGAAATTACAAAGAAGCGTCCAGATTACTTAGGTCTACTACCACCTCATCCATTGTTTTTGGAATAAGTAGCTTTCTTTTAGCGACTTCATTTATCAGGGACAAGGAGAGCCTGAGGTTTTAATAAGCCCAGATTTAATAAACATCTATAGATAAATTTTACGAAGATCAAGTGGCAAATAGGTCCCCCTCTAAGTAAGTTAATAGACCCTGGTAAATTATCTTGCCTAAGATGTAATTTTAGTCTATTATATAAAGGAAAAATAGGTTTTTATGTATTCTAAGAATTTTTCCTTCTTATTTATTTATTTATTGTCTTATATAATGATTAAATAGTTCTCCATTAGTTAGCTAACAAGTTAGTGGTGGTATTTTGGGTAGGAGTGTCGCGCCGCGCCATGCGCAGTGGCGATGTTCCGACTATCTCCGCCTCTACTCCTCGCTTCTCTGGTGAACCAACTAAACTGCGCGAATTCCTGGATGCACTAACGGTGTACTTCGCCTTCAGACCTACCCAATTCTCTCATGACAAGACAAAGGTGGGATATCTTATTAGTGCATTATCCGGTCCTGCCTTGGCCTGGGCAACCCCTATGGTGTCGTCCAACGATCCGGTATTGTTGGACTATTCTGCCTTCGTGACCCGCTTCAAACAAATGTTCAGTCGTCCAGGATTGGAAGCCTCGGCAGAGGAAGCATTATGTGATATCCAGCAGGGTTCCCAAGATGTCCTTCAATATATTACACGTTTCCGTCAGTTAGCGGCAGAGACCACTTGGGTGGAGCGTACCCTGGTAACTTTGTTCCGCAGAGGGCTTAAGGAAGAAATAAAGGATGAATTAGTACATTCCACCAGAGTTGAAGATCTTCGTGGCTTGATGGATCAAGCACTTTCCATCGAGTATCGTCTTCAAGAACGACGAATGGAGAAGAGAAGGAGTAGAGGATCTTCCCAGCCAAGCACTCCACAGATGTATCTGCCTCGTTCTGAGGAATCCCGTCCCCCTGTTAGAGACATAGAAGGGGAACCCATGCAAGTGGATGCTACTCGAGGGCCGCTCTCAGCGAGTGAGAGGGAAGACAGACGGAAGAAGGGATTGTGCCTATACTGTGGATCTGCTGGTCACATGCTTCGTACCTGTCCTGTACGTCCACCAAGACCCTCGGGAAACGCCACTTCCCGTCCTCTGTAAGAAGGGAGGGGACGGGATCATCGGCTATACCTTCCATCAGTTCATTTAATAACAATACCACATACTTGTTCATGTTACCTGTCATATTACAACTACCTGATGGCCGCCAAGAAAGAACTATGGCATTATTAGATTGTGGTGCTAGTGGTATATACATGGATAAGACTTGGGCCACTAATCAACAGATTCCTACACAACCCAAAGACATTCCTGAACAAGTGCACACCGTGGATGGATCCTTGATATCCTCAGGTTCAGTCGATACTACGACCTTGATGTTAAATTTACAGTTTGGTAATCATCAGGAACACATCTCCTTTGATCTCATTTCATCTCCCAACCATACCATTATTCTCGGAATTCCATGGTTTACAAGACATAATCCGTATGTAAACTGGGTAACCCGGACAATTTCCTTGTCCTCACAGTTTTGTCAAGAGAACTGCTTTGCTTCCGACAAATATTGGTCACCGAACAGATTAACACCTATTAAGAGTACTACGGAATATTCCATCAATACTGTCCAAGGAGTTCCTGAACATTATTTAGAGTTTCAAGACGTGTTTCAAAAGCCATCCAGACCTGTATTACCTCCACATCGAGAGTACGATTGTGCTATTCCTTTGGAACCTGGAACAGTCGTCCCCTTTGGGAGGATGTATTCTCTCACGGAACCTGAAAAGGAAGTTCTTAAGGAGTATCTGGAGGAAAATGTACAGAGTGGTCTTATTGTTCCATCATCTTCTCCGGCAGGGGCTCCTCTCTTTTTTGTACCTAAGAAGACTAAAGATCTTCGTCCTTGCCTGGATTTTCGAGGCCTAAATAAAATAACAATAAAGGATCGTTATCCTTTGCCCCTCATCAAGGATATTCTAGAGGCAGTCAGAGGGGCTCAACGTTTTACCAAGTTGGATCTTCGAGGAGCTTACCACCTTTTACGTGTAAAAGAAGGAGACGAGTGGAAAACAGCATTCAGGACACCATTTGGTCATTTTGAGTACAAAGTCATGCCTTTCGGTCTTACGAACGCCCCTGCAATATTTCAAAGATTTATGGACTCCATATTTTCCGATCTATTGAACCAGACAGTCGTAATTTACTTAGACGACATCCTTATTTTCTCCAGACATCCCGCACTCCATTCTTCTCATGTGAAACAAGTCCTTCAAAGACTCCGAGCACATCAACTGTCCTGTAAGCCCGAAAAGTGTGAGTTCGATAAGACGGAAGTCAAGTATCTGGGTTATCATTTAAGTCCCACCGGCATAGCTATGGACCAAGAAAAGGTACAAGCAATTCTCGATTGGCCTTCTCCCTCTTCTATTAAAGAAACACAATGTTTCCTAGGATTAGCAAATTTTTACCGGCAGTTCATTCAAGACTTTGCTAAACAGACCAGCCATATAACCCATACTTTAAAGAAGGAAAATCTTAAACAAGGGTTTGTCTGGACTAAGGCGGCTGAAACAGCTTTTCAAGATTTAAAAAAGGCATTCACTCAAGCTCCCATCTTAAGACACCCAGATACCAACAAACAGTTTATTGTAGTCACCGATGCTTCCAAAAGAGCTATTGGAGCTGTCTTACTCCAACTACAAGAGGATGATGGTCTTGAACATCCTGTTTTCTATTTGTCCCATATTCTCTCTTCAGCAGAACAACATTACTCAGTGCTAGAAAGAGAGTTGTTAGCTCTGAAGACAGCCTGCATCGAATGGAGACAGTTTCTGATGGGTTCCAAGGAGCCTTTCGAAGTGAGAACAGATCATCGTAATCTGCAATGTCTACGTAATTTTGTATGCCAAAATAGTCGCCAGGCCCGTTGGGCCTTTTTCTTCAGCCAGTATGACTTTTACATCACCTATATTCCTGGATCTCAAAACATTCTGGCTGATGCTCTGTCTCGCCGTTATCCAGATTGTACTCCATCCCCGTCTCAGTTTCTACTGGAGCCTAGTAAGATCATTGGATTTGCTCAATCCTTTCTGGAGGAGGTACAACTGGAGTACTCCAGCCTGTCTAATAGCGAAATAGAGAAATTAAGAACCTATTTACGCAAGAAGGAAGGATACTATTATCATCAAAATCTGTTATTTCTCCCTACTAACAGAGTTCGAGACAAGGCATTACAGATGTGCCATGATTCACCGATTGCTGGTCATAGAGGTATCAAGGCCACACAAGAACTTCTTTTGCGATCTTTCTGGTGGCCTACCTGGAAATCAGATGTCGAAAGATACGTTCAGGCTTGTCCCATATGTGCTCAAGTCAAGATTCCCCGTAGTAGACCTGCAGGATTACTACAGCCTTTGCCAGTTCCACCAACTCCATGGCATACTATTTCCACTGACTTCATGTGTTCGCTTCCACCATCAGCTGGAAACCAGGTTATCATGGTCACTGTTGATTCTTTCACTAAGATGGCTCACTTCACTGCCCTAAAGAAGTTGCCTACATCCCAAGAATTGAGCCAGATATTTATCGACCATATTTTCCGTCTCCATGGACTTCCTCATACCATTGTATCTGACAGGGAGCCTCAGTATATTTCTCGGTTTTGGAAACATTTTTGCAAGACACTGAATATCAATATAGCACTGTCATCTGGTTTCCATCCTCAGACCAATGGGCAAACCGAGCGTTTAAACCAAGGATTAGAACAATACCTTCGCTGCTTTTGTAATTCCACCCAAAGCAATTGGAACACTTATCTTTCTATTGCTGAATATTCCTACAACAATACTGTCCATAGTGCCTCTAAGGTCACTCCTTTTTTCTGTTCCCATGGCTATCATCCTACCTCTTTTCCTACTTCTCCTCATTCTACCTCTCCTCTGCCTGCGATTACATCTTTTTCCAAACGTCTCCTGCAACTCCATAAATTAATTAGATCTAATTTATTGAACACCAAGAGATATATGAAGAAGATCGCTGATAAGAAACGTGTACCCACTCCAGATTATCACCCACAAGATAAAGTCTGGCTTTCTTCCAAATTCTTGCCCTCTCGCCTTTCTCTAAATAAGTTCACGCCTCGCTATTATGGGCCTTTCCGTATTCTTCAGTTGATCAATCCTGTCACTGTTCGTCTTCGCTTGCCTCATACTTGGAGAATTCATCCGGTCTTTCATGTATCCCGACTCAAACCTTTTGTCCCTGATCCTTTCTCTCGTCAGTTTCCTTGTCCTCCTCCTGTGTTGGTGAATGATGTCCCTGAATATGAGGTTCAGGAGATTTGTGACTCTCGCCTTTTTCACCGACGTCTTCAGTATTTGATTCACTGGAAGGGTTATCCTCTTAGTGAATGCTCTTGGGAAGATGCATCTTCTGTTCACGCCCCTCTTCTGATTTCTCGTTTTCATCGTTTGTTTCCCTTCAAACCTGGACCTTCGGGGGGGGGACCTACTGTCGCGCCATGCGGCGCGAGTCGAGCATTCGGCTTGCGCCGCACAGTGCGTTCTCGGGACGCAGCGCGCCCCGAGCCTTCTCTGCACAGCGCGAGGCCCCAGATTTTACTTGGGGCCTCACTCTGCCTTCTGTTGCGTCCCCGTTTTCCCTTGACCCCTCCTTACCTGTTTCTTTTTCTTCTTTTTCTTCTTCTTTTTCTTCCTTCCTTTCTGAGGCATTTTTCTGTCCTTTCTTTATGTCTTTCCCCCTTCCCATGTTACCTTTTTCTTCCCAGCATTCCTTGTTCCCTATTTTTCTATGGTTCCTGTTCTATTCTATCCTATGTACTTCTTCCCTATCTAAGATGGTGTCTTTTTACTTCCTGTTGGTCACTTCCTGTTTCTTGGTATATAAGGGCTCTGTTTTCTCTTTTTCCTTGCGCTGCAACACTATCTGCTCTGATTGTGTCTTCGCTCCTGATTCTTAGCCTTCGGTTCTGGATCTTGTCAAATTTGTTTCTACCAGCATTTTTGTATCTTTTTGATTCCTGTTTTTGTTCTTGTTTCAGGAATCCACTGTTTGGAGGTTTTTTCCCCTTTTTTGGGTTTTTTTCCCTCTGGCACTATTTCTAAAGGGCACGGTCTGTTCTTGGCGGTTCCATTGCCGACAGCACCGTGGCTACTAGAAAGAGTCGCCCCTTTCTTGGCCAAAGCCGAACCTTCAAGACCCACGCCACTAGATCTGCGGTTTCCTGGCGCAAGCAGCACGTAAGTCGTGACAAGGAGATTAATTCCAGGAATTTTTATTATTTTCTTTTAAAGTAATAATGAAAATGATTGTTATTTATTGTTTTAGGAGTGTCATTGGTCATTTATTTATGTAAGTTGGTTTTACTGTTCATGTGAATAATTGCTGTTGAAATGATGTGTTCTTTACTCGATTGTATTTTCCTTTTATGGCTTATAGCCGAATAAAGGTGTGATGATGATGAAAAGCTCTTGCAATACTACTTATAGTTACACAGTACTTATACACAAGTAAAGACAATAATCTGTGTTACAAAAATAAAGGTATTTATTTGGGTGACACAGTACCAAAAATATCTTAGAGACAATACTCCTTCCGGAGGTAGGTATTATACACGATATATACACTAGACACCAAAATTATTCAAGTAAATACTGTAGTCATAGAACAATGCAAACAGTAGGAAATCCTATAGAATACAAGAGGAGAAAATAGGTCTAGGGGCAACACAAACCATATACTAAGAAAGTGGAATGCGAATCACAAATTCCCCCCTAGACAAGTGTAGTGTGTGCAGAATCCCTGGGAGAGTAAGAATACAGTAAAGGTAAGTAAATTACCCCACGCCACAGCCCGGAAAAGCAGGAATAAAGTACTGCAAGTTTCCTTAGAACACACTACACCTAGTTTTTAGGATACTACAGCAGCCAACTGTAGCATTTGGCTCTATATATATTATTTCAAAGTAAGAAATAGTGTGCACAGAGTCCAAGGGTTCCCCTTAGAGGTAAGATAGTGTCAACATTAGATAATTCTAATTCTCTATTTTGTGGTAGTGTGGTCAAGCAGTAGGCTTATCAGAGGGTAGTGTTAAGCATTTGTTGTACACACACAGGAAATAAATGAGGAACACACACTCAAAGACTTACTCCAGGCCAATGGGTTTTTATATTGAAAAATATCTTTACTTAGTTTATTTTAAGAACCACAGGTTCAAGATTTACATTAAACACTTTAAATGCAAGGTATTTCACTTAGATACTTTAGGAACTTTGAATAAAAGAAATATCATATACAGTCTTTGTAAAAATGACAATAAGCTATTTTCAAAGTGGACACAGTGCAAAAATTAACAGTTCCTGGGGGAGGTAAGTAAAGGTTAGATTAGGAGGTAAGTAAAACACTTACAAGTCTCAGTTCCTGGGCATAGGCAGCCCACCGTTGGGGATTCAAGGCAACCCCAAAGTTACCACACCAGCAGCTCAGGGCCGGTCAGGTGCATAGGTCAAAGAGGTGCCCAAAACAAGTAGGCGCCTATGGAGAACAGGGGTGTCCCAGTTCCAGTCTCCCAGCAGGTAAGTACCTGTGTCCTCAGGGGGCAGAGCAGGGGGGTTTTGTAGAGCACTGGGGGGGACGCAAGTAGGCACACAAAACACACCCTCAGCAGCACAAGGGCGGCTGGGTGCAGTGTGCAAAGCAGGTGTTGGGTTTCAGGTAGGGAACAATGGCAGGATCCCGGGGTCACTCTAGCGGTGCAGGCAGGCACATGGGGGGCTTCTCAGGACAGCCACCACCTGGGCTAGGCAGAGGGTCGCCTGGGGGTCACTCCTGCGCGGAAGTTTGGTTCCTTCAGGTCGTGGGGGCTGCGGGTGCAGTGTTGGTTCCAGGCATCGGGTCCCTTGTTACAGGCAGTCGCGGTCAGGGGGAACCTCTGGATTCTCTCTGCAGGTGTCGCTGTGGGGGCTCAGGGGGGTCGTCTCTGGTTACTCACGGGCTCGCAGTCGCCGAGGAGTCCTCCCCGAGGTGTTGGTTCTCTGAATCTCGAGCCAGGGGTGTCGGTGCAGAGTGAGAAGTCTCACGCTTCCGGGTGGAAACGTGCAGTCTTGGAAAGTTAATTCTTTGTTGCAAAGATTTAGCTGGTTTTGAACAGGGCCGCTGATCATGGGAGTTCCTTGGTCCTTTAGTCCAGGGCAGTCCTCTGAGGCTTCAGAGGTCGCTGGTCCCTGTCGGTTGCGTCGCTGGTTGCAGGTTTTCGAAGTTGGAGACAGGCCGATAGGGCTGGGGCCAAAGCAGTTGTCGTCTTCCCACTTCTCTGCAGGCTTGTAGGTCAGCAGTCCTTGTTTCTTCAGGTTCCAGGAATCTAGTTTCCTAGGTTCTGGGGTGCCCCTAAATACTTAATTTAGGGGTGTGTTTAGGTCTGGGAGGGCGTAACCAACGGCTACTGTCCTTGAGGGTGGCTACACCCTCTTTCTGCCTCCTCCCTGTTGGGAGGGGGGCACATCCCTAATCCGATGGGGGGAATTCTCCAAACTCAAGATGGAGGATTTCTCAAGGCAGGGGTCAACTCAGCTCAGGACACCTTAGGGGCTGTCCTGACTGGTGGGTGACTCATCCTTGTTTTTCTCATTATCTCCTCCAGCCTTGCCGGCAAAAGTGGGGGCAGTGGCCGGAGGGGCAGGCATCTCCACTAGCTGGGATGCCCTGGGGCGCTGTAATAAGAAATGCTGCAGCCCATAGGGATCTCCTAGAACACAAATACCCTGGGTACCTAGGTACTGTATACTAGGGAATTATAAAAGTGTTCCAGTGTGCCACTCAGAATTGGTGAAAATAGTCACTAGCCTGCAGTGACAATTTTAAAAGCAGAGAGAGCATAAACACTGAGGTTCTGGTTAGAAAAGCCTCAGTGATACAGTTAGGCACCACACAGGGAACACATATAGGCCACAAACTTATGAGCACTGGGACCCTGGCTAGCAGGATCCCAGTGACACATATCAAACACACTGCCAACATAGGGTTTCCACTATGAGCACTGGGGCCCTGGCTTGCAGGATCCCAGTGAGACAGTTAAAACACCCTGACATACTCACAAACAGGCCAAAAGTGGGGTCACAAGGCTAGAAAGAGGTTACCTTCCTACAGTGCTGCGTGTGCCCCTCTGCGACTTCTGGTTCCTCTTCCAGTGTGGGGCAACCCTTTCTTCTGTGGACTCTCTGCCACACCGACGCCCCCCCCCCTAGGACTCCCCCCATGGGTTTAGTCCTCCTGGACCTTACTGATCCCCGCAGATCCACTTTTGCTTCTTTGTGACTTTTGCCTTTGCCAAGGCTTGTTGGTGCCTTTCTGTAGGAAAGTACCATCTTCCTTGGCATGTTACCCCCATTTTTACCTGTATGACAGTATGTTTTTGCCTGTCTCACTGGGATCCTGCTGGCCAGGACCCCGGTGCTCATAGTTTATGGCCTAATGTGTGTGTCTGTATAGTGCTTGACTGTATCACTGAGGCTCTGCTAATCAGAACCTAAGAGCTTATGCTCTCTCTGCTTTTAAATTTGTCACTGTAGGCTAGTGACTTAATTTACCAATTTCAATTGGCACACTGGAACCCCCCCTTATAAGTCCCTAATATTTCCCCGGACTTTGTGAGTGCGGGGACACCATTACACGCGTGAACTACATATAGGTCAATACCTATGTGTAGCTTCACAATGGTAACTCCGAACATGGCCATGTAACATGTCTAAGATCATGGAATTGTCCCCCCAAGCCAAATATGGTATTGGGGTGCCAATCCCATGCATCGCCGGGGCTACAGCATGCACCCCGGGTACTGCCAAACTAGCTCTCTGGGGTTTTCTCTGCAGCTATCGTTGCTGCCAACCTTCAGACAGGTTTCTGCCCTCCTGGGGCCTGGGCAGCCCAGTCCCAGGAAGGCAGAACAAAGGATTTCCTCTGAGATTGGGTGTTACACCCTCTCCATTTGGAAATAGGTGATAAGGGCTGGGGAGGAGTAGCCTCCCCACAGCCTCTGGAAATGCTTTGAAGGGCACAGATGGTGCCCTCCTTGCATAAGCCAGTCTACACCAGTTCAGGGAGCCCCCAGCCCCTGCTCTGGTGCAAAACTGGACAAAGGAAAGGGGAATAACCACTCCCCTGTCCATCACCACCCCAGGGGTGATGCACAGAGCTCCTCCAGTGTGTCCCAGACCTCTGCCATCTTGAATGCAGAGGTGTGAGGGCACAAAGGAGACCTCTCAGCGGCCAGTGACCTGGTTGGGTAGCCAATCCTCCTCTGAGGGCTATTTAGGGTCTCTCCTGTGGGTTTCTCTTCAGATAACGAATGCAAGAGCTCACCAGAGTTCCTCTGCACTTCTCTCTTCGACTTCTGCCAAGGATCGATCGCTGACTGCTACAGGACGCCTGGAAAACCGCAACAAAGTAACAAGAAGACTACCAGCAACATTGTTGCGCCTAATCCAGCCGGCTTTTTCGGCTGTTTCCTGGTGGTGCATGCTCAAAGGGCTGTCTGCCTTCACCCTGCACTGGAAGCCAAGAAGAAATCTCCAGTGGGTCGACGGAATCTTCACCCTGCTAACGTAGGCACCAAATGTCTGCATCACCGGTCCTCTGGGTCCCCTCTCATCTTGACAAGCGTGGTCCCTGGATCACAGGAGCTGGATCCAAGTGACCCCGACAATCCAGTGGTCCTTGTGTCCAAATTTGGTGGCGGTAAGTCCTTGCCTCCCCACGCCAGACAGTAATCCTGTGTACTGCGTGATCTGCAGCTGCTTGGGCTTCTGTGCACTTTTGCAAGACTTTCTTTGTGCACAGCACAGCCCACGTCCCCAGCACTCCGTTCTGCATTGCCCAACTCGCTGAATGACCTCCGGCTTCGTGGGACCCTCTTTTGTTGTGTTGAGACAACCGCTGTGCTCAGATTTCTTGAACGCCTGTTGAAGTGCTTCTGCGGGTGCTACCTGCTTCTGCGTGGGCTCTTTCTGTTGCTGAGTGCCTCCTCTGTCCTGGGCCCTGGCATCACCCATTATCTTCAACCGCGACTCTTGCAGCTAGCAAGGCTTGTTTGCGGTCTTTCTGCGTGGAAACAACTCTGCATCCTCCAGCACGCCATGGGACATCTTCTGACCAAAGGAGAAGTTCCTGGCACCTTCCGTTGTTGCAGAATCTTCGGCTTCTTCCACCCGGAGGCAGCCCTTTTGCACCTTTATCTGGGGTTTAGTGGGCTCCTGCCCCCCCCCCCCCCCCCCCTTGGACACTTGCATGACTCTTGGACTTGGCCCCCTTCCTTTGCAGGTCCTCAGGTCCAGGAATCCGTCTTCAGTGCTTTGCTGTCAGTTGTTGTCTTTGCAGAATCCCCTATCTCAACTTCACTGTCTTTCTGGGGTAGTAGGGTAACTTTACTCCTACTTTTCAGGGTCTTGGGGTGGGGTATCTTGGACACCCTTAGTGTTTTCTTACACTCCCAGCAACCCTCTACACACTACACAAGGTACACTAGGCCTGGCCTCCATTCGTGGCTCGCATTCCACTTTTGGAGTATATGGTTTGTGTTGCCCCTAGGCCTATTGTCTCCTATTGCATTTTATTCTGTTCTACACTGTTTGCACTACTTTTCTAACTGTTTACTTACCTAATTTTGGTTTGTGTGTATATTTTGTGTATTTTACTTACCTCTTAAGGGAGTATATCCTCTGAGATACTTTTGGCATATTGTCACTAAAATAAAGTACCTTTATTTTTAGTAACTCTGAGTATTGTGATTCTTATGATATAGTGCTTTATGATGTAAGTGGTACAGTAGGAGCTTTGCACGTCTCCTAGTTCAGCCTAAGCTGCTCTGCTATAGCTACCTCTATCAGCCTAAGCTGCTAGAACACTACTAATCTACTAATAAGGGATAACTGAACCTGGCACAAGGTGTAAGTACCATCAGGTACCCACTATAAGCCAGGCCAGCCTCCTACAAGCACCACAACTGAAGAAGGGCCCAACCCCGCAGAAAAAGCACACAGAGGATTGTGCATCACAGGGAAGAGTGCTGAGGGCTGGGGCTACACGGATCCTGAAGATCCCTGGGAGGAGATGCCAACAAGCCTTGGTAGCTGCAAGAGATCCGTTGCATGGTGTAGTGTCCTGTAAGAGAAGGCAAGGACTTACCTCCAACTAATCTGGAAAGCTGGCAGAGAGGACCAAGGGGAGCCATTCCAGACCACCACCCATAATGCAGGATCCATGCAGCTCCGGATGAGAGGAGATCCACGCAGCCGGTCGTCGTTGCTGTTGGTGCTTGCGGATGCAGGGGAGTGACTCCTTCACAAAAAGGGAGATTAATTCTTCCTTCTCATGCAGACTGATTACTTGCCACCCGCAGAGGATGCACAGCCGTGGAAATGTTGCAGAAGCTGGAAGGAGCCGGGGAAACAATGTTGCAAGCATAGTCGTAATCATGGATGCAGTTTGTTAGTTCCCGGAGGGTCCAGTCGCAGTTCCAGTGGCTAGAAGTCTAAGTAGAGGTTGCAGAGGAGTCCTGCTGGAATCTTGTAAACCGAATCTGAGGGCCCACCCACGAAGGAGACTCTAAATAGCCATGAAAGGGGTATTATTCACCTAGCCAGCTGACCACCTATCAGGTGGGGGCTTTGATGTCGCCTAGCTGACCTGGCCACGAAGAGGCTCCCAGAGGGGTCTGCCCACCTTGTATTCAAGATGGCAGGATCAAGGGACCTTCTGGAGGAGCTCTGGGCACCACCCCTGGGGTGGTGATGGACAGGAGAGTGGTCACTCCCCTTTCCACTGTCCAGTTTTGCACCAGAGCAGGGATTGGGGGTCCCTGAACCAGTGCAGACTGGTTTATGCAAGGAGGGCACCAAATTATCCCTTCAAAGCATACCAGTGGCTTGGAAAGGCTACCCCTCCCAAGCCATTCAACACCTATTTCCAAAGGGAGAGTGTGTTACCCCCCCTCCCAAAGTAAATCCTATGTTGTGTCTTCTTGGCCTGCTCAAGCAGCAGGAGAGCAGAAACATGTCTGAGGTGTGGCAGCAGCTTGGACTGCCCGGAAAACCCCAAAAGACTGCTAGGAGCAATGCTAGGGTTCCTTAGTGCATGGAATCATACTTCCAATACTGGTACCAGTATTAGGGTATGATTCCGACATGTTTGTTACCAAACATGCCTAGGTTCGGAGTTACCATTATGTAGCTGGACATAGATAGTGACCTATGTCCAGTACACACGCAAAATGACTTTCCCGCACTCACAAAGCACATGTAAATGGAGCTGGAGCTCCAAGGGGCACTTCTGCTCATGCTGGGGTGCCGTCACACACACAGGTACCTGCATCCTGCCCTCTGGGCTAGGAGGGCCTACTACACAGATGACTTACGGAGTGAGAGTCCAAGGACCATGATATAAGGCGATCCTTATATCAGAATTGAAAGGTGCATGCAGAATTTCACAAAGGCTGAAATGGCAGGCCTGCAGTAACAGTTTGCATGGTTCCCCCATAGATGGCACAATAAATGTTGCAGTCCATGAGAAACACCTAGTGTACCAATGCTCTTGGTACCCAAGTACAATATACCAGGGACTTAAATGGGTGCACCAGCATGCCAATTGTGGAGTGTAAAAGTTACCATACAACTAAATTTAGGGGGGAGAGCACAAACACTGAGGTCCTGGCGTCAGTGACTCCAATGCAGAGTACAAGTTACTTACCTTCAGTAACAATATATCTGGTAGAGACTGCTAACACCTCTGCCTAGTGCATGCTTTTGTGTCTGGACCCTGAGAGCGCTGGCTCTCACCTTGGGATGTCAGAAACATGGTTACAATGGCTGAACTGGTCAGGGCCAGTCAGCTGGTAGGTTTTCAGGGGGCACCTCTAAGGAGCTCTCTGGGTGCATGTATTGGTAAATCCAACACTGGCAGCAGTGTGAGTTCACCAATACGATACCAAACATCCCTATCTTCAGTGAAACCATCTTGTAGCTGGGCAACTCGTAGTGACCAGTTTCCAGCACATGTATTTAAAATGGCTTTCCTGGTCACTTACTGTGTCTGAGAATCGAAAGAGACATGACAGGGGCATATCTGCTCATGCAGATAGGCCCTCACATGTAATATGATGCACACTGTCTTTCGGATATAAAGCCTGCTAGAGGGGTGACTTACATATATTGCATGCTTTGTTAGGGGACACAGCACACAGGTTGTGTGCCATGTTGTGTTTTAACTTTGGTCTGCACCAAGACTAGCAGCCTGCAATGGCAGCCTACGTGTTCTTGGTGAGGGGACCCTTAGGGTGGCACAAGTCGTGCTGTAACCCTTAAAGACCATATTTAGAGCCCCAGGCCCTAGAGGTACTATTTACTAGGGACTTACAGAGATTGTTCATGGTTTTGCCAATTGGGGAGACGACTGTGCAGTTTTGGGAAAAGAGTTCTGGAACTAGGGACCTGGTTAGTAGGAAACTAGTGCACTTTGAGTTGAAATTTCATCAGATACCAGGCAAAAAGTGGGAGGCTAACCGTGCCAAAAATGGTGGTTTCCAACAGTCATGCTTCTATGGTTTTCAATAATTCCTCAAGAATGCCACATTTAGAGGCATCTAAGTCCAAGGGATTAGTGGTGGGTAAGAAGAAGAAGAAGAAATCATCCTTCGACTTCACCCCTCGCTGGGCTGATACAACACGTGCGGAGCGTTGATGCTCATGGCCTCTGTCTTCGGAGCCTGCTTTTGGGTCCGCTCCATGCCTCCCCGAGTTTCCGGGAGCTGGGGCAACCCCTGACCAATTTAATGAATTCTGAGGCCATGCGCCTCATTTTTGGGCAGTCCGACCCCGCTACGTTGTCTTCGGGCCCAAGGGGTTCGGTTGGAGGGCCTTCGGGGTCCGCACCGGTGGCTCCGGCCTCCGATGTCCCCTCAGGATCCGCTCTTGGATCCATACCACCGCTGTTCGTACCATCGAGACCTTCCCCGGCACCAGTTCGAATGTAGACGCTCCCGACGTCGGTGGTGCCCACTATCGACATCGACCCGATCCCAATCCCCGACGACTCTGAGTTGGAACAGCGTCTGCTGATGCTGCCTCCTTCTTCAATGGGGCCTATTCACCCCAGGTTAGATTGTGACCCTTATTCTTATAGGTTCCAACTCAGGGAAGGATTGGGGGGGTCCCTGGGCTCTTATGTAGCGTCCCTTTCCCAGCCACTGTGGCACCCATGCCACCCCGCAAACATTCCCTGCGATCCAGGCAGAAGCCAGAGACAATTCCCAAAACCAAGACCACCGCCAGGAAACAAGACTCTCCTGATTGTCCCCCCTGTGTCCCACTCAGACACCCTGTGCACCTTGAACTGACATTGCTCCCCTTCCTATGTCCCCATGGACAATGCACCTGTGCTACAGACTGGAACTATACCCTGGACTTTCCTCCATCATCACCCCATCCCATTGCACTTGCCCCTCTTTTTCTTAGCACTTCAATAAACACCCTTTGAGAAAATAAAAGTATGGAGTATGTCACATTTTTCAAGTATGTATACATTTAACCAGGTAGAAACATCGCTATACAACTGTACAGTAAATGAGCACATAAGAAAGACCTGTAGTTGGCTGCAGTGGTCACATCAGGAGTTATAGTGAGGCACCAACATCTGTAAAATGAATTGCCAAAGGGTACAGTAAGTGGGCATAGAAGTGGGAAATAACAGCATATCAGTGCCAAAAAATTCCAAAATAATGACAATGAAATCTGGAGTAACACTGTCTTACCTGTGTGTCATTGGAAATATTGTCATATAACTGCTGTTCTGTTGTCCTCACCCTCATCCTCTGCCTCCTCGCCCTCACTCTCCACAGGGTCCAATGCTGCCACACAAGCATTTCCAGCCTCCTCCTTCTGCAGAAAAGGTACATGGCGTCTCAGGGCAAGGTTGTGCAACATGCAGCATGCCACTATTATCTGGCAGACCTTGGGCGAGTAGCACAGGTATCCACCTGTTAAATGGAGGCACCAAAACCTGGCCTTCAGGAGGCCAAAGGTTCTTTCTATGATCCTTCTGGTTCACCTATGTGCCTCATTGTAACGTTCTTCTGCCCATGTCCTGGCATTCCTCACAGGGTTCAATAGCCATGATAGATTGGGGTAACCAGAGTCACCTGCAAATATTGAGGGACAACATTTAGCCCCACACTGTCCCATATGGCCCACACCATACCCATACACCAACATATACTGGGTGGGGATCAGGGCTCACCTATAAGCCACACCCTGGGCCTCTGTAGTTGGCCCATCACATTTGGGATGCTGCTATTCCTCAGGATAAAGGCATCATGCACCGAACCTGGATACTTAGTATTGATGTGGAAGATGTACGCGTCTGCCAAGCACACCATCTGTGCATTCACTGAGTGGAAATTCTTAGGATTTCTGAACACCAGCTCATTCTGGTGGGGGGGACAAATGTAATATGTGTTCCATCAATCGCCCCAGTTATGTTGGGGATATGTCCCATTGCATAGAAGTAAGCCTTCACTGTGACCAAATCCTTCACCTGGGGAAATACAATGTAGCTGCACATGTGTTTAATCAGGGCAAAAACACTCTGGTTAGCACTATCTAAAACAATGGCTGTGAAATTCCTGATGTCAAGCCAACTGTCAACTGGAAAGAACCAGTTGCCAGGAAATGAAGCACTGATAGTACTTGCACAAGGGGGAGGATCCGAGAGGGGTGACGGATAGCAGATATCAGGTCAGGCTCCGATTGGGCACACAGCTCTGTGATTGTGGCCCTGTCAAATCTATAGGTGACGATGATGTGCCTGTCCGCCATTGTTGCCAAGTCCACCAGGGGTCTGTACACGGGGGTATGTCTCCATCTCCGATTCATCCGCAGCTCTAGCAATCTAAGGGACCAAAGAGTGAGGAGCCGGTCACAAACTGAACAATGGGGCTACAATTGTACAATGCATGCTGTCAAATTTTAATAGGTCAGTGAGATTTTTCCTGTATGTCCAAACTGAAACAGTGACACAGTAATAATCCAGGGACGGCCCTCCCACCCCTGAAATGGCATCTGCCTGTCCTGTGTGGAGGGACAGGTAGAAGTGAGGTAATTCCACTGACATTGTGCACCCTTGCGGGAGGAGGTCGGGAATCGCCATGCAACTCCTCACTGGTTTACAATGGGCCCTATAGGTTACAGTTGCCAATGGTGATGTACGCCGGCGGTGACGGTATGCACTGCCCCGGACGCGACCACCATTTTCTATCTGATTCCTCACTTGCTACCTGAACTTCAACAGGAGAGGACCTACACTGGATGTGCTGCTGTGACCTGTGTCCAGAACCTATCATGGCCCGTGTGACTGGGGAAAGGGCCCCTGCCTTCACCTCGGCGGAGTTGGAGAGACTGGTGGATGGGGTCCTACCCCAGTACGGACTGCTGTATGGGCCTCCAGACCAACAGGTGAGTATACTGTTGGCACAATGCATGTGACATAAATGCATGGAGTGGTGTGTGAAGGCCTCGTGTAAGGGGGTGGGTGGATGTCCCCTGGGCGGCGTACAGATTGTGTGCTGGGCCATGTGTGTGTAAGTGGTGATGTGAAGGGGTATGGTGGGCCATCAGTGTAATAGGCAGGACTGTCTGACTGATACTAGTTTTCAGTGTGTATTCCCTCTGCAGGTCAGCGCCCATCAAAAGAAAGATATATGGCGTGCCATCGGCAAGAAGGTGTGGACCCTCGGGGTCTATGGCAGGCGGAGCACCCACTGTCGGAAACGGTGGGAGGACCTGAGACACTGGGCACAGAAGACGACGGAGGCCCAGCTGGAGATAGCCTCCCAATGAGAAAGAGGTGCCCGTCGAACCCTGAACCCCCTGATGGCCCGCATACTGGCAGTGGCCTATCCTGAGCTGGATGGGCGCTTGGGGGCATCACAGCAGCAACAAGGGGGTGAGTACAGTGCCCATCATTACAACTTACACATGGTAGGGTGGTATCCGAGTGGGGGAGGTGCGTCAGTGTGTGCCCCTAGGCCAAGCCTGACATTACAGCGTAGGTCCCCTGGTGGCAAGGGTTCTGAAGGGATAATCCTGCTACCTAGCTCGTAGGCATCCACTACTGGTCAGGGCTGCGTGGGTCCCAGGTGTGCTGCATTTGGCGGTGTGTGCCCCTCCCCATGCCTTGGTGGGTAGCAATATCACTGGTAGTGCAATGCACAGTGCGTAGGCCTGTTCCCTGTGTGTGACTGTATTGTGTACGCCAACGGTGGTGTTGGTGCAGCCACTGACCAAGTGTATCCTTTGTCTCTTCCCCCCCTTTTTGTTTTGTCACCCTGTCTTTATGTGCATTAGCATCATCTGGCGGAGGAGCAGAGGCACCAGCGACAGAGGGCACTTCATCCCACAGGACGCAGGAGGCGGCGTCCACTGACGGTGAGGGCACCAGTGGAACGGAGGACGAATGGAGCACCACGGCGGAGACTGGAGGGGACAGTTCTGACATAGAGACCTCCTCTGATGGAAGCTCCCCGGACGCGACCACCATTTTCTATCTGATTCCTCACTTGCTACCTGAACTTCAACAGGAGAGGACCTACACTGGATGTGCTGCTGTGACCTGTGTCCAGAACCTATCATGGCCCGTGTGACTGGGGAAAGGGCCCCTGCCTTCACCTCGGCGGAGTTGGAGAGACTGGTGGATGGGGTCCTACCCCAGTACGGACTGCTGTATGGGCCTCCAGACCAACAGGTGAGTATACTGTTGGCACAATGCATGTGACATAAATGCATGGAGTGGTGTGTGAAGGCCTCGTGTAAGGGGGTGGGTGGATGTCCCCTGGGCGGCGTACAGATTGTGTGCTGGGCCATGTGTGTGTAAGTGGTGATGTGAAGGGGTATGGTGGGCCATCAGTGTAATAGGCAGGACTGTCTGACTGATACTAGTTTTCAGTGTGTATTCCCTCTGCAGGTCAGCGCCCATCAAAAGAAGGATATATGGCGTGCCATCGGCAAGAAGGTGTGGACCCTCGGGGTCTATGGCAGGCGGAGCACCCACTGTCGGAAACGGTGGGAGGACCTGAGACGCTGGGCACAGAAGACGACGGAGGCCCAGCTGGAGATAGCCTCCCAATGAGAAAGAGGTGCCCGTCGAACCCTGAACCCCCTGATGGCCCGCATACTGGCAGTGGCCTATCCTGAGCTGGATGGGCGCTTGGGGGCATCACAGCAGCAACAAGGGGGTGAGTACAGTGCCCATCATTACAACTTACACATGGTAGGGTGGTATCCGAGTGGGGGAGGTGCGTCAGTGTGTGCCCCTAGGCCAGGCCTGACATTACAGCGTAGGTCCCCTGGTGGCAAGGGTTCTGAAGGGATAATCCTGCTACCTAGCTTGTAGGCATCCACTACTGGTCTGGGCTGCGTGGGTCCCAGGTGTGCTGCATTTGGCGGTGTGTGCCCCTCCCCATGCCTTGGTGGGTAGCAATATCACTGGTAGTGCAATGCACAGTGCGTAGGCCTGTTCCCTGTGTGTGACTGTATTGTGTACGCCAACGGTGGTGTTGGTGCAGCCACTGACCAAGTGTATCCTTTGTCTCTTCCCCCCCTTTTTGTTTTGTCACCCTGTCTTTATGTGCATTAGCATCATCTGGCGGAGGAGCAGAGGCACCAGCGACAGAGGGCACTTCATCCCACAGGACGCAGGAGGCGGCGTCCACTGACGGTGAGGGCACCAGTGGAACGGAGGACGAATGGAGCACCACGGCGGAGACTGGAGGGGACAGTTCTGACATAGAGACCTCCTCTGATGGAAGCTCCCTGGTGGTGGTGGACACTTCTGTGACCACCCCAGCTACAGGTACAGCCGCCACCCACCTATACCAGCACCGCCCTATCAGCAGTCCCTCAGCGAGTTGCCCGTACCCGCTCACCCAGGAAGGTGGGCGTCTCCTTCGCCCCAGGTACCTCAGGCCCTGCCCCAGTGAGCCCTGAGTGAGGAGGCTATTGATCTCCTGAGATTGCATCTCTGTAGAGCAGTCAACCATTGTGAATGCCATCCAGGGGATGGCAGCCCAGATGCAGCAGACTAACGCATTCCTGGAGGGCATTCACACTGCATTGGCAGCCCAACAGAGATCGATTCAGGGTCTGGCCTCCTCTCTGATGGCAGCCACTGTCCCTATTTCCACCCTCCCCCCTCCAACTTCCTCTTCCCAATCCCATTCCCATTCCCCTCAACCCCAATCTATCTCAAGCACACAGGCAGACGAGCATGCACACAAGACAGCACACAAGACAACACACAAGAGTGGCACAGGCAAAAACAAGCTCCACACATCATCCCAGAGGCACTCACACAAACAGCATTCATATGCAGACACGCCAACATCCACAATTTCCACTGTGTCCCAGTCCTCCTCCTCCTCTACCTCCCTCCCAGTTCCGTCTACACTCACACGTGCATGCACTACATCCTCACCCACTAACAGCATCACCACCACACATAGCACAACACATACTTCATTGGTAGACACCTCCATAACAGCCATGTACACTTCCCCTGTGTCCTCTCCCACTGTGTCTGCCCCCCTCCTAAAGTACACAAAAACAAGCACTCAGCACCCAACAGCCATCCACCTTACAACAGCATCCAGCCCATGCACCTGCACCCAAAATCATCAGACAGACACCTCCTACAACTACTCCCTCTTCCTCCATTCCCAAACCTTCACCCTCGAACCGCCCCAAGGTCCCTAAAAAGCTTTTCCTATCCACCATTGACCTCTTCCCTACCCACCACCATCCTGCACGTCTGGCCAGGGTGGCAAAAACCCAGGCAAGCACTTCAGCCACCCAGTCCACAGGCTCAGTAGTCACCACACTCACTTGTGGTGTGAAAGGATCCAGGGCACATGTCCTGAGGGTGAAGGAGCCTGCACCAGGCAGCCTCAAGGGTAAGGAGCCTGCCCAGCTGCTGCCAGAAAGAACATGGAGCCTGCCTCAGCTGCTGCCAGGAAGACCAAGGAGCCGGCCCCACTGCTGCCAGGAAGAGTAAGGAGCCTGCACCAGCCGGCAGGAAGGGCAAAAAGCCTGGGGCAGGTACTCCGACAGAGCCCCCACCACCAACCATGGTTGTGCAGCCATCCGAGGCTGCAGGGGATAGGCTGGAGCCTCCCCCCACCAGCAGCTGCAGCACCACCTCCACCAGTGGGCAGCCATCCGAGGCTGCAGGGGATGGGCTGGAGCCTCCCCCCACCAGCAGCAGCACCACCACCACCACCACTACCACCACCACTGAGCAGCCATCACCAGCAGCGGGCTGTATGTAGCCCTGCCTCCATGGGTTGCTGTGCGGCCTGCCCCCTGCAAATCCAGTGGGTATGACACCCACCTGAGAGACTGTGACCTTGCACTCCCCAGGATGAACAGCATAGGGCACAATGCCTCCTCTAGAACCAGTGGGTAAGACACTCACCAACCCCAGCCTCCCGAGGATCAAGAGCACAGGGCACAATGCCCCCTCCAGAACCAGTAGGTAAGATACCCATCAACCCCAGCCTCCCCAGAATCAAGAGCACAGGCCACTATGCCCCATCCAGAACCAGTGGGTTAGACACCCACCAACCCCAGCCTCCGAAGAATCAACAGCACAGGACACGATGCCCCCTCCAGAACCAGTGGGCAAGTCACCCACTTGAGAGACTGTGCCCTTGCACACCCCAGGACAGAGCAATGGGCATGTTGCCACCTCCAGAGCATGTGGGCAAGTCACCCACTTGAGAGACTGTGGCCTTGCACTCCCAGGACAGAGCAATGGGCATGTTGCACCCTCCAGAACCAGTGGACATGTTTCATCTCCCGGCTGAGATGCCCCCCTCCCCGTCCCCTTGAGCTGCCTGCCTAATTACCAACTGATGCCCCTGCAGTGTTCTCTCTGTGTTGATGCAGGTGACAAGTTGGGCCTTGGACTTTGGCCTGTGGCCCACGCAAACTGAGGACTGGGCAGTGTCCCTTGAACTGTACAATTGTAAATATCTGTTACATTGGCTAATTTTTTATTTATACTGTGTTGATCTTTTTACACTCACTTTAGTAAATTCCTGTTGTCCTTGCATTATTCATCCGAGGGACAGAGTAAATATGTTTTATTACTGAAGCTGATTGTGTGTATGGTGTTGGGGGTTGGGGGGTGTGGTACATGTGTGTGTGTGTCACTCTCTTTTTCCTCCCCCACTTTGTGTGCTAGGCGGCTGTACTCACCGTCGCCGTCTTTGCCCTCGTTGGTGTTCGTGGTGGAGCAGCACGTAGAAGACCATGGGGAAGACATGCAGCTCGGGCTCCATGGCGGCGTGGTTGTTCCCTGTATCTCCAATGGTGAGTCCTTTGACTTCTGTGCAGTGTTTCCGCCACGCTTTTGATGTTGTTGGTACCACTCCGGAAAAGGTGGCAGATTGGCATGTCTTAATACGGTGGGCGAGACATTGACTTCCGCCTGGCTGTAGGCGGCTACCGCTGTGGTGCCTGTTGTTTCCACACTGACGGTCGGTGTGGTAAAGGTGGCTATCTATCTGAGTTCTATCCGCTATGGTCATAATTTGGTGGTAATTACCGCCAGCCTGTTGGTGGTAATACCACCACTTTTACACCAACCACCAGGGTTGTAATGAGGGCCGATGACAGAGCTACGGTCCCTCTGTAAGTTAAGAAAGAGCAAAACTGGGTCTAACCCTACCAAGGTCAAGCTCTGGGAGCTCTTGGCAGAGTACACTAGGGACCACCCTACTGAAGGGGAAGACCTCCCCTCAGATGGGGTAGAAGTTGGGGATCAGGAGGAAGAACTTCTCCCTCCTAACCTAATTAGGGAGACCAGGGTTCCAAGATCCCTGTCTCCAAAGATAGTACTCACAGGATCTGGATCTTCCACAGGGGAGTCCAGCTCCTATGAATACATTGAGGGCAGCCTGAATGGAGAGGACATCCTTTTAGCAAGGATGGCCAAAAGATTAGCTTTCGAGAAACAGCTCATGGCTATAGAAAGGGAGAGAAAAGAAGTGGGTTTAGAACCCATAAATGGTGGCAGCAACAAAATAAGTAGGGACAGAGAGCATTCTGACACCCTTAATATCCCTAAAGGGATTGTTTCTAAATATGAGGATGCTGATGACATCACCAAATGGATGATAGCTTTTAAGAGGGCCTCTGGAACCAGAAGATTGAAAAAGGTCAATTGGGGAACTGTTTACTGGTAAGTGTAGGGATAGGCTCCTCACACTCACTGGTGCAGATGCTGAATACTATGACCTCCTGAAGGCTACCCTGTTTGAGGGATTTGGATTCACCACTGAGGAATACAGAATTAGGTTCAGGGGGGCTCACAAAACCTCGAGCCAGTCCTGGGTTGATTTCGTAGACTACTCAATGAACACACTGGATGGTTGGGTAACTGAAAATGAAGTGCATGACTATGATGGGCTGTAAGGAAATGCCTCCTTGGCATGGTTACCCCCTGACATTTTACCTTTTGCTGATGCCATGTTATGACTGAAAGTGTGCTGGGACCCTGCTAAGCAGGCTCCAGCACCAGTGTTCTTGCCCTAAACTGTACCATTGTTTCCACAATTGTCACACCCCTGGCACACAGATAAGTCCCTTGTAAAAGGTACCAGTACTACCAAGGGCCCTGTGACCAGGAAAGGTCCCTAAGGGCTGCAGCATGTGTTGTGCCACCCTAAGGGACCCCTCTCCTAACACATGCACACTGCCATTGCAGATTGTGTGTGTTGGTGGGGAGAAAAAAGGAAAAGTAGACAGGATGCCAAGCACACAAAAATACTGCCTGTGGCATATGTAAGTCACCCCTCCAGCAGGCCTTAAAGCACTAAGGCAGGGTGCACTATACCACAGATGAGGGTATAGCTACATGAGCAATATGCCCATACAGTGTCTAAGTCCATTCTTATACATTGTAAGTACAGTGTGGCCATATTAAGTATATGGTCTGGGAGTTTGTCAAAACGAACTCCACAGTTCCATAATGGCTACAGTGAACACTGGGAAGTTTGTTATCAAACTTCTAGGAATAATAAATCCACACTGATGCCAGTGTTGGATTTATAAACAAAATGCACACAGAAGGCATCTTAGAGATGACCCTTGTATTTTACCCAATCCTTCAGTGCAGACTGACTGGTCTGTGCCAGCCTGCCACTGAGAGATGAGTTTCTGCCCCACTAGGGTGAGAGCCTTTGTGCTCTCTGGGGCCAGAAACAAAGCCTGCACTGGGTGGAGGTGCTTCACCCCCCCTTGCAGAAGCTGTAACACCTAACAGTGAGCCTCAAGGGCTCTGGGTTACAATGCCCCAAGGCACTCCAGCTAGTGGAGATGCCCGCCCCCAAACACAGCCCCCACTTTTGGTGGCAAGTCCGGTGACATAATGAGAAAAACAAGGAGTAGTCACCCCCTCAGCCCGGTCCACCCCTAAGGTGACCAGAGCTGAAGTGACCCCCTCCTAGGAAAATCCTCTATCTTGTTTTGGAGGATTTAGCCCAATAGGGATAGTGATGTGCTCCCCTCGCCAGAGGGAGGGAATACAAGGAGGGTGTAGCCACCCTCAAGGACAGTAGCCATTGGCTACTGCCCTGTGACCCTAACATACCCCTAAATTCAGTATTTAGGGGCGACCCTGAACCTGGGACTTCAGATTCCTGACGACCTACAAAGAAGAAGGACTGCTTAGCTGAAAAGCCCTGCAGAGAAGGAGGAAGACGAGAACTGCGTTGGCCCCAGCCCTACCGGCCTTTTTCCAACTTCAGAGAACCTGCACCAGCAATGCATCCTGCGGGACCAGAGACCTCTACCGACTCAGAGGACTGCACTGCAACTACTAAGGACCAAGAAACTCTTGTGGACAGCGGACCTGTCCAACCAAGCAAGAAGAAACCATCTCTCACCTCACTCCAGAAGCGTGAGTCCCCACCACTCCGCACCCGATGTCCCTGGCCCGTATCCAGAGAAACCAACGACCCAGAGAGAATACCCAGGCGACTCTGACGACGTGTCCACCCTGGGCTATCCTCTCTGTACCCCCACGATGACGCCTGCAGAGGGAATTAAGAGGACCCCCCTGAAGGAGACTGCTCAGACGAAGAAACCCAACGCCTGGAAGAAGCACTGCACCTGCAGCCTTCAGGCCCGTGAAGAACCGACTACCGGTGCAGCAGTGACCAGCAGGTGGCCCTCACCCTTGCCCAGTAAGTGGCTGGCCCGAGAACCCCAGCTGTGCCCTACCTGCAGCGTCTGAGTGACCCCCTGGATCCCTTCACTGAAACCTATTACAAACCCGAAGCCCTGTTTGCCCCTGTGCCGCTGAGGGTGTGCTTTGTGTGCCTACTTTGGACCCCACCAGTGCTCTACTAACCCCCCTGGTCTGTTCCCTGAGGACGCAGGTACTTACATGCCAGCAGACTGGAACGGGAGCACCCCATGTCTCCATAGGAGCCCATGTTATTTTGGTTTCTCTTTGACCTCTGCACCTGACCGGCCCTGCGTTGCTGGTGCTGGGTGTTCGGGGTTGACTTGAACCCCCAACAGTGGACTACCTATGCCCCTGAGACTGAACTTGTAAGTGCTTTACTTACCGTATTAACCTAACTGTACTTACCTCCTCCAGGAACAGTTGAGTTTTGCAGTGTCCACTTTTAAAATAGCTTATTGTCATTTTATGAAAAACTGTGTACATTACTGTTTTGGTTCAAAGTCCTAAGTATACCTATGCAAAGTACCTTACATTTAATGTACTTACCTGCAATTTGTATCTTGTGGTTCTAAAATAAATTAAGAAAATAATATTTTTTGATATATAAACCTATTGGCCTGGAGTTAAGTCATTGAGTGTGTGTTCTCACAAACTGCTTGTGTGTGTACAACAAATGCTTAACACTATGCTTAACACTACCCTCTGATAAGCCTAACTGCTCGACTACACTGCCACAAATAGAGCATTAGTATTATTTATTATTGCCTCTGTCAAGCCTCTTGACTCTATGAACACTGTATCTCATTTTGATTTAGTATATACAGAGCCAGCTTCCTACAGTACCTAAGTAGCATTTACCAGAGACTTACAGGGGTACACCAGTAGACAATTGTGGGGCATAAGAATTGCTTACCAACCAAATTTAGGGGTGAGAACACCAAAACTGGGGTCCTGGTTAGCAGGATCCCAGTGTACTACAGTCAAAACACACTGATACCAGGCAAAAAGTGGGGGCAACCATGTCAGAAAGATGCTACTTTCCTAAAAGGGTTATGTACTCTTCCCAACGGAAGTAGTCATAGAAAGGGTGTAGTCACCCTGAAGGTGAGCAACCCATTGGCTGCCACCTGGCACTCACTTTAATGCCCCTAAATCGAGTCTTGAGGTTGTACCCTTGAACCCCTAAACTTGTTTTATGATAACCTAAGAAGAAAAGGACAAAGTAAAGACGCATCTGCAGAAGAGGAGATGAAGCAGCAGCATACCTGGTACCAACCCCGCCGGCCTGTATGCACTTCTCCATAGACTCTGCACCAGAAGTTGCCTCGTCCTGAAGCAGAACCTCCAGAAACATGTGAGGACTGCCTGCCTTCGAAATAGACTCAAGTCTCCTGTGAGCAGTGGAACTGCTCTCCAACCAGCTGTAAGGAAAGTACTCAACAGCCTCCAGAACTGCAAAGCCCTGACACCTGAAGTCCCCACGCACGCACTCCGGTGCCAGCAAGGTCCCACAGCGGTCCTGAGTCCAAGTCTATAATTGTTTCTCCCCTCCTTGACTCCCTGAAGTTACCTCCAACATCTGCACACAGGCCCCCTCTCCCGCAGCCTCTGAGGTGAGAGAAATTGGACACCTGCACTGCCGGCCGGAGTTGAGGTGGACTCCTGATGTCAATGATGTCCCCCAGCTCTCCTGCGCTTGAGTCTGCTGTGGTTTCACCCCTCCTAGACTCCACAATTACACTTGCAGCCTCAGACCATAGGACCCCCTAGCCACATGTGCTCCTGGACAAGGAAACCCAATGCCAGAGGACACCCCTACATCTGTCAGCCCTGGAGAAGAGGACCAAAGGTGCACCTATGTCCCAGGGCACTCCACATTTGCGAGCTGCCTGTTGCTCGTCCCCAACTGGCTCCCCAGCCAGAGACTGCAGCCTAAATCCACAGAGACCAATCCCCATTGAAATACATTGGGCTCCCAACGCCGGAGGACACCTCAGCACCCGGCCACCCCAGTGCTATCCGCTGTGACCTGTTGGGGTGGTCCTGGCCCTTGCCCAGTACTCACCTTAAGTCTACAAGATTGGTCCAGTGAGTTATCGTAAAGTGCTTGTTTGCTGAATGTGTGTTGCTTTCATACCATTGAAGAACTCTGAATTTGCACTGTGTTGATTTTTGCAAGTGAAAAGTAGTTATGCTTAAAAATTTACTTACCTTATAACGAAGTTCTTAGGTTCAAAATAAAATATAAAAATGTAATGTTTCTAAATTGGTCTCGGATTTGTTCTTTGAGTGTGTGTCCCATGTATTGCCTCTGTGAGTACAACACATGCTTAGCATTACCCTCTGATAAGCTTAACTGCTTGCCCACACTACCACAAAATAGAGCATTAGTCCTATCTACTTTTGCCTCTGCAAACCAACTGGGGATCTACTGGACTCTCTGCATAGTGTACTTCTTTTTAGTATACCATATAGAGAGTCAGCTTCCTGTAATGACCGTTATAAGCATTAAACAACCGCGAAGGGTCTTCCCTCTCCCCCTTCTCTGGCAGCCATGCTAGCCAGCTTGGCGATCCTGAATCCAACTATCTGACTAACACATAAAACTTGTTAATTACACCATAAGATGACAACATGCTCTAAGATAAAATCAATCACCACCGTACATACACCAAAACGGACATCTACGCTAAGGTGAATCAGGAAGGGGGCATGGCAAACTCTGAGATGGACCCAGCTCTGGAAGCAACAGATTGGGCCTCCCCTGTGGCACTATAGTAAAGCCATCAAGGATTTGAGAACATCCTTTGAGGGGCAATGGAAGAAATCTGAATGGATGTGTCCTTACTGAGACAGCATCTTACAAAGACTACTGAAAGTGTAATGTAGGTAGGTCACATATCCACAGCTGAAAATCAAATGCTATCTATGGAAGCAACATCTTACAGATCTCTCTAAAATGCTGGAGGAGATGGTTGATAATACAGAAGGATTTTTTTTAAAAGCACATTCTTTCATTCTACTTCGCCTCTTCTAGAAATGTGCACTGAAACAGCCCAGATGGGGATATACTGTACAATTTAAGAAGTGCTATGATTAGTTATCCAGAAGCCTGGCAAACCGTCAGAGTTTCAGTCTTTCACAGGCCAAATAAAAAAAAATTATGTGGAGGCCAAAATCCTCCTCAAGGGCCTGTTAAAGAGCCTTGCAGAATAATTTGCTTAACTTTGGTTACACCTTATCTGGTAGAGACTATCTAGCTGCAGATTCCTTACTTTAATATTATCCCCAGGCGTAAGACTGGATACAGAAATTTTTCATGAGCAGTACCCGTGCACACCGGTACGTGGCATCATTCAGCTCTGAGTGACAGTGCTGGCATCATCTGCGCCCGGAGTGATGTATGAACTGCCTATATAGGCATCACTTTAGACCGGTGCCGTCAGTTCTTTTTCGCAGCTTTCCACGCCAGAAGTGCAGAGTCAGGCATGAAGTACACTGACCCCTGGCACATGAAGCTAACGCCCTTAAAATGGAAACAGCCCTTTACTCTCATATCCACTTGCAGAGAGGGAAGGACGGTGGGGTCAGTAACTAATCTGCACATATACAGAGTCTCTTCCAGATTAGGCATTATTAAAGGTAAATAACTTGTTCATCTGATAGAGACTTAGAGACTTCTAGCTGCAGATTCCTTACCTTAGAATAAATACCCAAGTAATACCTCCCCAGAGGTGGGTCTGCAAAACAAATTAACACAAACAAATCATGCAGGTCCCAAAAGGGAAACTGACCGAAAAGGAAAACCGCCCAAACCTACATGCTTGATTGTCCAGGCAGTAGTGCTTGGTAAATGTGTGCAGATACACCCAAGTTGCTGCCTGGCATATGTCCAGGTATGGAATTTCGAGTGCTAATGAAGTGGTAGCAGCCTTGGTTCTGGTGGAATAAGCACACAAACCCTCAGGGAGTTGCTGTTTACCCAATGCATAGCAGATTTTGATAAAGAGCATGATCCATCGTGAGATGGCCAGTTGGTGTGCCACTATCCCTATGTGGGCTCCAACATAACCCACAAAGAGTTGGTCAGCCATCTGGAACTTTCTTGGCAAGGTAAAACGACAAAGCTCTTTTTGGGTCCAGCCAGTCTAGTCGCTCATCTTCTTATCAGTGATGAGGCACAGTATAAAAGGTAGGCAGGGTGATAGCCTGGCCTAAATGAAATGGGGTCACCACCTTCATTAAGAAGGATGCTCGAGTCCGAATGACCAGCTTGTCCAGAAAGAATTAAACATAAGGCAGGTGTACCAATAGAGCATCTAACTCACTAACACTCTGGGCGGATGTTATTGCCACAAGAAAGATTGTACTGATGGTGTAGGAAAGTACCCTCTTTTTGGCATAGTTACCCCCACTTTTTGCCTGTCGTCAGTATGTTTTGACTGTGTTCTCTGGGATCCTGTTAACTAGGACCCGAGTGACTGTGCTCTCTCCCTGTAAACTTGGTGGCTTGGACCACAAACACCCCACATTTGGCATATTAGTGCCCCTTATAGGTCCCTAGTATATGGTACCCAGGGCATTAGGGCACCAGGGGCTCCCCAAGGGCTGCAGCATGTTTTATGCCACTCATGGGAGCACATGTAAAATGTGTCTGCAGGCCTGCCATTGCAGCCTGCATCAAAAGGTGCATGCACCCTTTCACTTCAGGTCACTGCACCAGGTCACTATAAGTCATCACTATGGTAGGGCCTCCTAGACCAGAGGAATAAGCAGAGGTGCCCACACAAACTCCAGCTCCATTTTTCCTGGACTTCGTGAGTGATGGGACACCATTTTACATGTGTACTGGACATAGGCCACTACTTATGTCCAGCTACATAATGGTAACTCCGAACCAAAGCATGTTTGGTATCGAACATATCAGAATCATACCCCAATACTGTTGCCAGTAATGGAAGTATGATTCCATGCACTTTGGGGGCTCCTTAGAGAAGGACGTGTAGCACACACGTGGAGGAGGTCCTAAACCCGCCCTTCCTCCCAGTAGCAGATGTGGCAAGGGACACGCCGCCCACCACCTCGGAAGTGGAGGAGGCGCTTAAAGGCAGCGGCTTCTCCCCATGGCATGGGACATGCCTGGACGAAGACCAGGCCAAGAGCTGCCCGTCTGTGCCTGTCAGAGCCCAGAAGAGGCTGGGCTGGGCCACCCCACTAAGATCTGCTGCCATTATAAAAGGTAACGTAGGGCTCGAACTATTTGAAGAGGGAGTAGACTGTAAAGCTGGGTATTGAAATACTTTCCCCTACAGTGTCATCTGGGCATTATACCCATACACCGACAAGTTATCTCACCACTAGGCATAAGCGAATAACAAAAGTATTTCAGGCCTGCATGACAACAGGGGTCTAGTGTAGGCATAGGTGTACTCATGTAATTTCATAGAGATAATTTTTCTGATACAAGAGCTTAAGGATGAGCAAGAGAAAGCACCCAAACGCAAAAACTACACCTCCTCTCAAAGATCATACAACGATATTAAAGTACATTTCAGGCGCCATGGGGGCCACGGACAAGCACATTTTAAACGTAGAAGAAAGAGTATTGTCACATGGGGCCCTACAGCGTCTTCCAACAATGCGGAACAGCCCATCTATTCCTGACCATGACTATCGGACTGAGGCAATAGAGAGTAACATCAATGATGAAGTCTAAAATGGATGTATTGAACATATAGTGAGGCTATACTAGCTGCCGACGATTCTCCCCCTCCACCTAAACGCATAAGAAAGCCACGGGTATCCCAAGGGGACAATGACTTAAACATAACGAAACCCCAACTTGGTAGCAAAGGTGAAATAAGCATCCCACCTGCTGGGCAGACACTAACCAAAATTACTACAAGGAAATCTTTCCAGAAGCCAACTGAAAATATATCAAAAACACATGTAAACATTATAGATACAAACAAAGCCTTAGAACGGACAGTTAAATTGTCACTTGATGCTCTATCAAAGCGCTTAATTCAGGTAGAGAGCAACGTGGCAACTATCCTTGACTTACTAAAGACAATATTGGCTGACTTAAACTCTATAAGCACCCAATCTAATAGCACAATCCACTGAAATTCATGCCCCATAGTCGACTCGCAAACCCTGTCAACTGCAGATTTAGCAAACCAGCCCTGTACTGAGAAGCACATAAATGAGGAATGCACACACAGGGCACTTCAGCCCATGGCAGCCCATAAAAGCCTGAGTAATCCTGAGAGGGAAAACACGCTTCACTCACTCTCTGATACACCAATCCTCCCAAGTGACATCTTACATCCCGCTGTGACTCCTTATGTAGTTGTCTTGGCCAACGTCCCCACTATACCCAGTTACAGCTGAGAATCATGGACTGCATTGAGAAATAAATCTGATATAGACCTATCAGGAGGGGTCTCTGACGTCACCTGATGGCACTGGCCACTCAGAGCCCTCCAGAGTGCCCCCACACCTTGCAAAGCAAGATGGCTGAAGTCTGGGACACACTGGAGGAGATCTGGGCACCACCCTAGGGTGGTGATGGACAGGGGAGTGGTCACTCTCCTTTCCTTTGTCCAGTTTTGCGCCAGAGCAGGGGACAAGGGGTCCCTGAACCAGTGTAGACTGGCTTATACAAGGAAGGCACCATCTGTGCCCTTCAAAGCATTTTCAGAGGCTAGGGGAGGCTACCCCTCTCCAGCCTGTAACGCCTATTTCCAAAGGGAGAGGGTGTAACACCCTGCTCTCAGAGGACATGCTTTGTTCTGCCTTCCTGGGACTGTGCTGCCCAGACCCCAGGAGGGCAGAACCCTGCCTTTGAGGTGGCAGCAGCTGTATCTGCAGTGCAAGCCTCAGAGAACTAGTTTGGAAGTACTGGGGGTCCATGGTGGAGCTCCCAGGATGCATGGAATTGGCTCCCCAATACCACATTTGGAATGGGGGGACAATTAAATGATCTTAGACATGTTACATGGCCATATTCGGAGTTACCATTGTAAAGCTACATACAGGTATTGACCTATATGTAGTGCACAAGTGTAATGGCGTCCCCGTACTCACAAAGTATTGGGAAATGGCCCTGAACTATGTGGGGGCACTTTTGCTAGTGCAAGGGTTCCCTCACACTTAGTAACTTTGCACCTAACCTTCAGCAAGTGAAGTTTAGACATATAGGTGACTTATAAGTTACTTAAGTGCAGTGAAAATGGCGTCAAATAACGTACAAGTTACTTACCTTCGGTAACAAAATATCTGGTACAGACATATTCTAGTTGCAGATTCCTTACCTTAGAATTTTACCCCTGGCGTCAGACTGGATCCGGAGATTTTTCTTCAAGCAATACCCTTCCGGTGCAGGTAGGTGGCGTCGTAGGCGTTGTGGTCGCCGCAATGACGTCTGGAGTAGTATATAGACGCCGCCCTCGCGCAGTGACGTCAGTTTCTTTTAACGACTTTCCACGCCAAAGTGCAGAGCCACTAAGAACACTGAGATTGGTGCACCAGAGCTAAGGACCTGAAAGGGGAAATCCCTGTCCCTAGAAATCAGTTCGCAAGCAGGGAGGAAGGGTGGGCGGTAAGGAATCTGCAATTAGAATATGTCTCTCCCAGATATTTCGATACCGAAGGTAAGTAACTTGTACATCTGATAGAGACCTCTAGTTGCAGATTCCTTACTTTAGAATAGATACCCAAGCAATGCCATCCTCGGTGGTGGGCTGCGAACCAAGATCATACTAGAAAGTCCTGTAGGACCGAACGACCAAAATAGCCGTCCCAATGGACCTGACTGTCCAGGCAGTAGCGCTTAGAAAACGTGTGCAGTGACACCCACGTAGCCACCTGGCAGATAGCCAGGACAGGAACTCTGTGTGCTACGCAGTGGAAGCAGCAGTTGTTCTGGTGGAATGAGCACGCAAGACTTCAGGAGGTTGCTTCTTGGCCAAACCTATGCACATTTTGATGCCAAGAAGCACCCATTGAGAGATGGTACGTTTTTGCACCGCCTTTCCTTTTTTCACACCCACATACCCAACGATGAGTTGATCGTCCACCCAGAAATCTTTAATACGATTGAGGTAGAACGCCAACACTCTTTTTGGGCCTAGAAGGTGGAGTCTCTCCTCATGGGAAGGATGTTGGGTGCATACAAAGTAGGCAAAGTGATGGACTGGCCTACATGAAAGGGTGTAACCACCTTAGGAAGGAAGGAAGCCTTAGTGTGCAACAAAACTTTGTCAGGGTGCACAGACAAGTATGGAGGCTTTGAGGAAAGGGTCTGTAGCTCACTCACCCCGCGAGCAGAGGTGATATCGACTAGCAGGACTGTTTTGAAGGTGAGGAGCCGCAAGGGACAATTATGCATTGGCTCAAAGGGAGTACACATCAAATGAGTAAGTACAAGATTAAGGTCCCACGAAGGCATGATAAATGGAGTGGGAGGAAATAAATGGGTGACCCCTTTTAGGAATCTACTCACAATAGGAGATTTAAAGAGTGAGGGCTGATCAGGTAGCCTAAGAAAGGCTGAAATGGCAGATAAATACCCTTTAAGGGTGCCCAAAGCAGAGCCCTGCTGGACTAAAGAAAGAATGAAAAGAAGAACCTAGGATAGAGGGGCAGAAAGGAGATCAACAGATTTGTTGGTACACCATGCCACAAATTTATTCCAACAACAGGCGTATACAGTTTTAGTTGATGGACGCCTGGCTGCCAAGATAACATTGCAGACTTCGGGTGGAAGGGCAAAAGCAGTCAACTGTTGCCGCTCATTCTCCACACATGAAGGCGGAGGTTGGACAGGTTTGGGTGAAGAACCATCCCCTGTTGCTGCGACAGAAGATCCGCCAAAGAGGCAGTCTGAGTGGAGTATCAATGGACATGCTCAATAGCTCTGGATACCATACTCTCCATGCCCAGTCCAGAGCCACCAAGATGACTTGGGCCCGGTCATTTCTGATTTTCTTGAGAACTCTGAGCAGAAGAGGTATAGACGGAGTTCTACTTGAGACGAAAAGCGTCTCCGAGCGAGTGCCAGTTTGAAAACTGCGACGCACAAAACAGCTGACATTGTGCGTTCTCTGCGGAGGTGAACAGATCTAACAAAGGCTTTTCCCAATGCCGAAAGAGACCTTGCGCCACCTCCGGATGGAGATGCCATTCGTGATCGGCTGTGCATCGACGGCTGAGTTTGTCCGCTCTGGTGCTGAGGAAACCCGCCAGATGCTGAACCATCATGGTAATGCCCTGATGTTCCAGCCATGTTCAGAGGCGTAGTGCCTCCTGACAAAGGGTCCTTGACCCTACTCTGCCCTGTTTGTTGTAATACCAAAAGGCAGTAGTATTGTCCATGAACACCTGCACCACTTTCCCTTTGAGAGAGGGAAGGAATGCTTTTAACACAAGCCTGATCGTTCGGAGCTCCAGCAGATTAATATGGAGCCCGACTCCGCTGGAGACCAGAGTCCTCTGATCTCCGCCTCTCCCATGTGGCCAATCCAACCCAGAAGTGCCGCATCTGTCACTATAGAGAGATATGGCTGGGGAAGGGAGAGGGATCTGCCTTGGACCAAAGGCGGATTCGAAAGCCACCACTGCAGGTCTTAAGCAGTCCCCTCCGAGATCTGGACCAGGTCGGAGAGATTCCCCTGATACTGCGCCCACTGGAACTTCAGGTCCCACTGCAGAGCCCGCATTTGCCATCTGGCATGTGTTACTAGCAGGATGCAGGAGGCCATGAGGCCCAGCAGCCTCAGAGTCAGTGTCACCGAAACCCAAGACTGAGGCCGAAAGATCGGAATCATAGCCGGAATGTCTCATTTTTCGGGAGGATAAGCCCAGAACCATTCTGATGAAAGGGAGCGACTGAGAGGGGGTCAGGTGTGACTTCGGCACGTTTATAGTGAACCCCAGCGTGTGCAGGAGGTTTGCCGTAGTCTGAAGGTGGGAGACGACTTTCTGGGGCGAGTGCGCCTTCAACATCCAGTCGTCGAGGTAGGGGAAGGCTGAAACCCCTAACCTGCGCAGATGAGTTGCAACCACCGACATCACTTTCGTGAACACCTGAGGGGCGCTGGTAAGGCCGAAGGGGAGCACAATAAACTGAAAGTGCTTGTGACCTACCACAAATCGTAGGTAACATCTGTGGGCAGTCAGGATGGGGATGTGGAAATAAGCGTCCTGCATGTCCAACGCTACCATCCAGTCTCCTGGGTCCAAGGTAGACAGAACCTGAGACAGGGTGAGCATTCTGAATTTCTCCTTCTTGAGGAAATAGTTTAGGTCCCAAAGGTCCAGGATAGGACGCAAGCCCTTGTCCTTCTTTCATATCAGAAAGTAGCTGGAATAACAACCACAACCTACTTCTGGCACAGGGACCTTTTCTATAGCTCCCTTGGCCAAGTGAGCTGCGACTTCCTGGCAGAGAAGCGCCAAATGATACTCTGGAAGGTGATTGAAGGATGGTGGCATGGTTGGTGGAGCAGATTTGAAAGGGAGAGAGTAGCCCTTTCGAACAATCTGCAAAACCCACCTGTCCGTGGTGATATGTTCCCAGTGGGGCAGGTGATGGCGAATCCTGCCACCAGCTGGACGGGAGTGAGGGGACCGACTAGGAGGGTTTGGAGGCTGCAGCGGGGGCAGAGGTGGACTAGACAGACCTCTGGGTCCCTGTCCCACAGCCACGTGGGATTCCGCGTCCCAGGCCACGCATAGGCTGACCAGCGCGCGAGGCAGGGTGGCTGTGTGGAGCACGCGACAGGGAGCCCCTTCCGTGGCCACGAAAGGGGAGAAAAGTGGACTGTGGTGGGCGAGGGGCAGAGGAAAGACAGAGGGCCCGAGCCATAGCCAGGGAATCCTTGAATATCTCCAAGGCCGAGTCCGCTTTGTCTCCGAAGAGATGGGTGCCATTAAAGGGCATGTCCATGAGCGACTGTTGGACATCCCCAGAAAACCCAGAAGTACGTAACCAGGCGTGGCGTCGTAAGGCCACCGTCGTAGCAACCAATCTGCCCAGAGAGTCCGTCATGTCCTGCCCACAACGGATTGTGAACTTTGCCGCATCTCTCCCATCGTTCACAGCTTGGGAGACGATAGTACGGGCCTCCTCCGGTATCTGCGGCAGGACTTGCACAACCGTATCCCACAAAGAGTGGGTATAGCGGCCCAAAAGGCATGCGGTGTTCACAGACCGCAGCGCGAGACTGGAGGAAAAAAACAACTTCTTGCCAAACTGTTCCAGCCTTTTAAATTCCCTATCCGGGGGTGTGGGAAGGAATGCGCCTGAAGACGAGGAAGCCTGGATAACAAGACTCTCAGGCGTGTGGTGTTGGGAAAGGAATTTAGGGGCGTTCGGAGCGGGCCGATGGTGGCATGTAATAGTCCTATTCACAGAAGCCCCTGTGTTAAGTTTGGACCATGTACCCAAAAGGACATCGGTGAGGGCTTCATTAAAAGGCAAAAAGGGTTCTGAAGTAGAAGCCCCAGGTTGAAGCACCTCCGTCAGGAGATTAGACCTGACCTCAACAGTGGGAAGCTCGAGACCAAGGACCTCTGTTGCCCTACTGATCACCATACCATAAGTTGCTCCCTCTGCCATAGTCACGGTAGGAGGAGGCAGTATCCCAACGTTAGGAGAAGTATCCAGACCACTGGCTTTGCCCAGTTCCTGAGCCCAGTCCATAGCAGGGTCATCCTGGTATTCATAAGGGTCCAGGGACCCCTCCAATTCCTCCCCATATTCGTACCCATAAGAAAAAGGGTCCGAATCCGACCCGATAAGCCCCATCGAACCTGAAGACGGTGTCAGCTGACGCCGCTCCGAGTCGTTGTGGATAAGAATCGGGTCGGCGTCGATAGTGGGCACCACTGACGTCGGGAGCGTCGACATTCAACCCGACGCCAGGGAAGGTCTCAAGGGTGCGACCGGTGCTGATGCGGGTCCGCGCACGGATCCGGAGGTGACCTCCATGGCTGAGGTTGAAGCCACTGGCGCGGAAACCGAAGGCCCCTCAGCCAAACCCTTTGGGCCCGAAGGCACCATATCGGGGTCAGACCACCCAAATATGAGGTCCATGGCCTCATAAAACTCTCTAAGTTGGGCGGGGGTCGCTCTGGCTCCCTGAAACTCGGGGAAGCGCAGAGTCGACCCAGACACAGGCTCTGAGGATGGAGGCCTAGTGCGTGGACGCTCTTCCCACGTCGCGTTGGCTGAGCGATGGGGCGAAGTCAGAGAGCAATGGGACTTTTTCGACGACGACTTCTTCTTCTTCTTACCTTGACCCGAGGATTTAGAAGAAGACGACTGCTGATGACTCCGCAGCTGATCTCAAGACCTTCCTCTCGAACAAGACCGGGACCTACACGGAGTTGAGTGCCGGGCCGCCATTAGCTTTAGGGACCGCTCCCTCAAAGCCTTCAGGTGCATGGCCCGGAATTCAGAGCACGACTTCGGGTCGTGGTCACGCTCGAGACACCACAAACAAACCCGATGAGGATCTGTCACCGACATCGTCCGATGACAGTCCTCGCATGGCTTGAACCCGGTCTTCAGGGACATCCTCGATGCACCAAGGTCGCACAGCAAAAACTCGACACAACGTACGAATTTGGCCAAAAAATAGCCAGAGTAGCTCGTCTCCAGATCAGCACGTGGTGCGGAAAGAAAAGAACTGACGTCACTGCGCGTCAACTGTAAGTCTCTATCAGATGTGTGCGTTATTTCACGCAGGCTGCAATGGCAGACCTGTGCAAAGGTTTGTCTGAGATCCCTATGGGTAGCAAAAGAAACGCTGCAGCCCATATGGATCTCCTGGAACCCCAATGCCCTGGGTACCTAGGTACCATATACTAGGGACTTGTCCGGGTGGTCCAGTGTGCCAAGTGAAATTGGTAAAGGAAGTCACTAGCCTACAGTGCAAATTTAAAAGCTGAGACAGCATAAGCACTGAGGTTCTGGTTAGCAGAGCCTCAGTGACACAGTCAAGCACTGTTGACAACACATACATTAGGCCACAAACTATGAGCACTGGGGTCCTGGCTAGCAGGATCCCAGTGAGACAGGCAAAACACACTTACATATAGGTTTTTATCTATGAGCACTGGGGTCCTGGCTAGCAAAATCCCAGTGACACAGTAAAAATGCACTGATACACACTCACAAACAGGCCAAAAGTGGGGGAAGAATTGTCTTATTTGGAGGCACCAGTATGCCAAATGTAGGGTGTGTGTGGTCCAAGCAACCAAGTTTAAAAGGAGAGGGCGTAGTCACTGGGGTCCTGGTTAGCAGGATCACAGTGCACACCATCAAACATTCTGACAACAGACAATAAGTGGTGGTAACCATGCCAGAAAACTGGCACTTTCCTACACTTCACACTTTTAGGGATCTACTCTGCTAAGTTTGTGTAAGCCAGGGTGTGGCATAGCATTGCTCAAAACTTCTTTAGGGAGCCTAGTAGTTAGAGTAGTTAGGGACACCTACACCACTCTAGCTAGACACCATGTCTTCAGCGGAGAACACATCTGAAGCCCTGGACTCACCATATGCTGTTCTCACTTTCCAAGAGTTGAGAGAGTTCTGCTATGATAGGAAACTGAAGACAGGGAGGAACCCTAAGAAGAGTCTGCTTCTGGGCCTGCTCCTCCAGGCTGACAGGACAATGCTGGCAGCCAGGAGGAGGAAGATGCAAAATCTGATCCCCCAGTATTAGTGAGAGTAGATCTAGACACTGAGGTGGGTCAAGAGGAACCCAGGAAGGATCAGACAGCACCTAGGAAACCCCTCAGGCCTGCTGGGAGCCCTACTGGTAGTGGAACGGGGAGCCATACAAGTAGACCCCGCTTTATGGCCAGTGGGTTGGCTGAGAGGGTGGCCAAGAATCCTCCTCTGCCCACTCTCATGTCTTATCAGTATCTGAGGGGACAACACTGCTCAACTTCAGGTGGGGACTCCCTAGATAGGGAACTCAGACAATTGAGACTGGCAGAGGCCAGGCTGAGGCTGCAACAGTAACAACTAGCCGTAGAATAGGGAGGCCTTGGCAGTGGAGAGAGAGGGGAGGGTATGGGGCTTAGCACCCCTTGGTGGCAGCAGTTTTGGTTTCAGGGAAACTAGGGTCAGGGAGGACTCTTGATTCCAGGAATCGGAACAGGGTAATCCCCCCTTACAAAGTGGGGGATGACATTTACACGTGGTTTGCTGCTTTGGACAGGGCATGTAAAGTACAGAAGGTTCCCCAAAAGCAGTGGGCAGCTATATTTTGTGGCTCTCCTTCTCTAACAAGAGGAGGGACAGATTCCTTACTGTCAGGGAAGAGGATGCAGACAACTACAGGGTTTTCAAGACAGCCCTTCTAGATGGGTTTGGTCTCACAACTGAACAATATAGAATCAATTTCAGAGAGACCAGGAAAGAGTCCTTCCAAGATTGGGTAGATTTTGTGGACTGTTCTGTAAAGGCTCTGGAAGGCTGGTTGCATTGGAGGAAAGTCAGTGATTATCATGGCTTCTAGAACTTAATCTTGAGAGAGCACATTTTGAATAACTGTGTCTCTGACTTGTTGCATCAGTACCTGCTGGACTCTGATCTGACCTCGCCCAAAGAATTGGGAAATAAGGCAGAGAAATGGGTCTGCACCGGGGTGTGGAAAACTCACACAGGGGGTAACCACAAAAAGAAAGAAACAGGTAAGCATCAGGAGAAGAGTGGGTCCAAAGAAAAATCCAATGAATCTTTACCAGGCCCACACAATTCCTCTGGGGGGGAGGGCAAATTCTCTTCCTCCAGCTTCAACAAGCCTTAGTGGTATGTCTGTAAATACAAAGACCAAAGGCCAGGAGACAGCTCCTGCCCTAAGAAAAGCACCACTCCAACCACCAGTACCAACTCTACTTCTACTTCTAGTGCCCTTAGCAATAGCAGCAGTGGTGGGACTAACAGTAGCCAACCAGGGGTGTAGCTGGGCACACTTTATGGACTGTAGTGGAGTTGGGGTCGGTTAGAGAGACCACTGAGGCAGTGAGTCTCTGATGGGGCATTTACCTTGCCACCCTTGCTGCCTGTCCCTTTAACATGGGTGTAGGAAGTTGGCTCTGTATATACTAATTCAAAGTAAGAAATAGTGTGCACAGAGTCCAAGGGTTCCCCTTAGAGGTAAGATAGTGGCAAAAAGAGATAATTCGAATGCTCTATTTTGTGGTAGTGTGGTCGAGCAGTAGGCTTATCAGAGGGTAGTGTTAAGCATTTGTTGTACACACACAGGCAATAAATGAGGAACACACACTCAAAGACTTACTTCAGGCCAATAGGTTTTTATATAGAAAAATATATTTTCTTAGTTTATTTTACAGTTTTAGCGAAAATGGAAATAAGCTATTTTAAAAGTGGACACAGTGCAAAAACCAACAGTTCCTGGGGGAGGTAAGTAAATGTTAAGTTCACAGGTAAGTAAGACACTTATAGGGTTCAAAGTTGGGTCCAAGGTAGCCCACCGTTGGGGGTTCAAGGCAACCCCAAAGTCACCACACCAACAGCTCAGGGACGGTCAGGTGCAGAGGTCAAAGAGGTGCCCAAAACACATAGGCTTCAATGGAGAACAGGTGTGCCCCGGTTCCAGTCTGCCAGCAGCTAAGTACCCGCATACTCAGAGGGCAGACCAGGGGGGTTTGTAGGGTACCGGGGGGGTACACAAGCAGGCACAGAAAGTACACCCTCAGCGGCACTGGGGCGGCCGGGTGCAGAGTGCAAACAGGCGTCGGGTTTTGTATTGAAAGCAAGGGGGAGACCCGGGGGTCACTTCAACGATGCAGGCAGGCACAGGGGGGGCTCCTCGGGGTAGCCACCACCTGGGCTAGGCAGAGGGTCATCTGGGGGTTGCTCCTGCACTGGAGTTCGGTTCCTTCGGGTCCTGGGGGCTGCGGGTGCAGTGTTGGTTCCAGGCGTCGGGTCCCTTGTTACAGGCAGTCGCGGTCAGGGGGAGCCTCTGGATTTCCTCTGCAGGCGTCGCTGTGGGGGCTTGTCTCTGGCTACTCACGGGCTCGCATTCGCCAGGGAGTCCTCCCTGTAGTGTTGGTTTTCCGCAGGTCGAGCTGGGGGTGTCGGGTGCAGAGTGGAAAATATCACGCTTCCGGCGGGAAACATGAAGTCTTTAAAGTTGTTTCTTTGTTGCAAGAAAGTTGCAGATTGTTGAACAGGGCCGCTGTTCACTGGAGTTTCTTGGTCCTTGGTTGCAGGGCAGTCCTCTGAGGCTTCAGAGGTCGCTGGTCCCTGTTGGAAGCGTCGCTGTTGCAGTTTTCTTCGATGTTTGGGAGACAGGCCGGTAGGGCTGGGGCAAAGCAGTTGTTGTCTCCGTCTTCACTGCAGGGCTTCAGGTCAGCAGTCCTTCTTCTTGTTAAGGTTGCAGGAATCTAGTTTCCTAGGTTCTGGGGGCCCCTAAATTCTGAATTTAGGGGTGTGTTTAGGTCTGGGAGGGCAGCAGCCAATGGCTACTGTCCTTGAGGGCGGCTACACCCTCTTTGTGCCTCCTCCCTGTGGGGAGGGGGGCACATCCCTAATCCTATTGGGGGAATCCTCCATCCACAAGATGGAGGATTTCTAAAAGTAAGGGTCACCTCAGCTCAGGACACCTTAGGGGCTGTCCTGACTGGTGGGTGACTCCTCCTTGTTTTCCTAATTATCTCCTCCAGCCTTGCCGGCAAAAGTGGGGGCAGTGGCCGGAGGGGCGGGCATCTCCACTAGCTGGGATGCCCTGTGGCGCTGTAACAAAGGGGGTGAGACTTTGAGGCTCACCGCCAGGTGTTACAGTTCCTGCAGGGGGAGGTGAGAAGCACCTCCACCCAGTACAGGCTTTGTTTCTGGCCACAGAGTGACAAAGGCACTCTCCCCATGCGGCCAGCAACATGCCTGGTGTGTGGCAGGCTGGCAAAAACTAGTCAGCCTACACTGGAAGTCAGGTATGTTTTCAGGGGGCATTTCTAAGATGCCCTCTGGGTGTATTTTACAATAAATTGCACACTGGCATCAGTGTGCATTTATTGTGTAGAGAAGTTTGATACCTAACTTCCCAGTTTTCAGTGTAGCCATTATGGTGCTGTGTAGTTTGTGTTTGACAAACTCCCAGACCATATACTCTTATGGCTACTGCTAGAGGGGTGACCTACCTATGCCATAGGCAGTGTGAGGTTGGCATGGCACTCTGAGGGGAGTGCCATGTCGACTTAGTCAATTCAATTCAAAGAAGCTTTATTGCGGCTACAAGAGCCAAAAAAGCACGAGCAGTAATAAATACAAATAAATACACATAATAAAATTGCAGGTAAAGATGATAAAAGGGAGTAAAAGGTAAGAGAAAATGGAAAAAGTGGAATAAAAAAAGGAATAAAATGAAATAAAATGAAATGCGCTGGGCAGGATATTGGGACAGACTTATTTGGAGTCTTTATCCAGAAGAGTTTTCCCTCTGACAAGCCAACTAGCTCCGAGGAATTTGGCGATGGCGATCACTAGCGTTGGCCTGGTGTCTGATCTGAGGATTCGCAGAGCTAGCGCAGAGCAGCGTACTCCCAGTAGTCTGCATGCCGGGGCCAGCCATTTCCTACGGGAGGCGGTATACGCGGGGCAGGCAAAAAGGAGGTGAGGGAGGTTCTCGACGGGGCTTTGCAAGCTGGGCATGCGGTTGATTCATTGTGTGACCAGCTACTGGTGAAAAGTCTTAGTGGGAGTGTTCCAATGCGGAGCTGGAAGTACAGTTTCCTTTCCCTTGGGGCCGTGATTAGGTCCCAAAAAGCTTCGTACTTGCATGACTCTTTTAGGTTGGCAAAGTCACAAGATAGTGTAGTGTGGAGTGCAGCCCTTGAGTCTTCGTAGTTGGCCATTTGCCAGTATAGTTTCTTTAGTTCGCTTTTCGAGGGAAAGACTGACGTGGCTGGTAAGTTCCAGAGATCATCGAGCCCGAGTGAGTAGAGTAAATCCTTGATGCATCGTAGCCAGGGGATTCTGTGAAGATGGTCGGCTTTTAGGATGACCTGTAGAGCTTCAGTGAAGATGTCGAGCTCCGGAGTGGTCCAGAGATGCCTCCAGTACAGCAAAGGTCGCAGGCGGGCTTTGTGACCAATGCGTTTGATGCCGAGATCCTTGAAAAGGGGGAACAGTTGGGTACTTTGCAGGAGGGACACAAGGTTTCTTAGGAAGTTGTTTTCAGCGGTGGTTAGGTCTTGGGTTTTGGTATAGCCCCAAAGTTCAGCCCCGTAAAGCGCTGAGGAAACGGCCTGAGCTTCGTATAGCTGTAATGCTGGGCGAATTGGTTTTGTGTGTGAGAGGTGGAAATTTTTTAGTAGAGCCCCAGTTGTTTGTCTTAATTTAAGGGCTTGTTTTCCTATGTGTGGCTTCCAGGACATGTTGTCAGTGAATGTTATGCCCAGGTAGCTGAAAATGCCCACCTTCTCAAGCGAGGAGCCCTCTAAAGTAAACTTCCCTTTGAAAGATCTGTGGGGATTAAGGGTCATTAATTTTGTTTTCGAGGCATTGATTTCGAGTCCCTGTGATGAGCAGAAATGCTCGAAGCACGCAAGGAGTTTCCTTAGACCACTGGGGGTCTTGGATATCAAAAGAGTGTCATCGGCAAAAAGTAAGACTGGGATTTTTTGTGTGCCAAATGAAGGTGCGTCAGCCTGCAGTCTGAGGAGGGAGGGGACAATTTCGTTGATATACAGGGAAAAGAGGGTCGGGGCAAGTACACAACCTTACCGCACACCCCGAGAAACGTGGATTCTATCAGTTAATTGGCCCTTGTTGCCCCACCTGACTTGTGCGCAGTTGTCCTCGTGGAGTCGTATCAAAATGGCAAGAATGTGCTCTGGGATTCCCATCCGAGAGAGAGTGACCCAAAGTTTGTTACGAGGTACTAGGTCAAAAGCGGATTTGAGGTCCACAAAAGCTACATAAAGGCTGCCTTTACCAATGAACACTGTTTTCCAATATAATAATAGGAATCTGAGGGCTTGATCAGTGGTGGAAATCTTCTTTCGGAAACCGGCTGGGAGGGGGCTAAGGATATCACGGTCAGTCATCCATTCTTCGATCTTTCCTAGGAGGCAGTGGCAGAAGACTTTTTGGACACAGTCAATTAGGCTAATAGGTCTATAGTTGCAGGGAAGTGATCTGTCGCCCTTTTTAAAAATTGGAATAACAATAGCCGCTTTCCAAGACTCGGGAATTGGCGCCCCGGATGCTATTGCGTTAGCTAGAATGGTGATGTATCTTGACCAGGATGCTAAGTCTGTTGAGAACAGGTCTGCTGGGACGCAGTCTGAACCAGGGGCCCTGCCGCGTTTTATAGTGCTTAGAGAGTAGGTTATATCACTTTGGGAAAACAACAGGGGTGCTGCGGTGGTGGGTGCTAATGAGTGAATTAGGTTGGGGCCCGTACAGACAGGGGTGGGGCTATCATGATCAGGGGAGTACAGACTACTAAAGTGAACTATCCAGTCGCTTGGGGCAATGTTGGTTGTAATGTCCAAACCACTATTTTCTGGGCCTCTCGCTGCCAGGGACCAGAACAGACTATAATTCCTCTTGCGCACAGCATCGCTGAGTGCTGTCCACCATTTGTTATCTTGATCACGCTTGGCTATGCGTATTGCAGATTTATAGGACTTCCTAGCTACGCGGGTGGCGGTGGGGTCCTTGGATTTAATGGCTTGAACTAGGCGCTTGTTTAGGGACCGCACGTTTTGTTAAACCAGGGGTGCCTGCCTATGGGTCGTTTGTCGTCGTGGGCTGGGGGTACTGAGAAGTGAGCTGCGATATCCCTAAAGCAGGAGGTGTGGATTGAGCTTATTTCCTGGTGGGGAGTTGCAGAACCTGCCTCTAGGCCCATTAGTGTGGATTTTAGGGTGTTATTGGCAGCGTTGATGAGTGCGGGCCGAGCCACGATCTTGTCCCATTTTAGGTGTCTTTTATTGTTGGCCAGGCTAATACCCTCGGGAGCTACTGCTGCGGAGTTAGACGTGGCTAGGAGATTACCTAGGCTAATGTGTGGACAGAGAGAGGATTGTGATCACTTTCAGTTCTTTCGATGATCGTCATATCGATGACTAGAGGCCACAATCTTATATCGAATAGGCAATAATCGATTCTGCTGGTGTGGTTGGTTTTGTTGTACGTGTGACTACCATTGGTGTCTGAGTTGGTTCTGCCATTTAGCGCCCTGAGCCCAAACTCCATGGTCAGTGATTTGACCTGGATAGCGACCGACGTCCATCTCTTGATGGGTGGGATTGACAGGGTGGGGATAGACCAGGCTTGATCTTCCTCGCGGGTGGACCTGAGATCGTCCCAGTCAAGGGGTTCGAATGTGACGTTGAAGTCCCCAGCCACAATGGTTTTGTGATGACGGGGATAATTTTGTAAGAGGGCTGCGAGGGCGCAGAGGGTTTTGGAGACTTGACCCCCCCTGACCCCTCGAGTGTAGATATTAAAGATGTTCACCACAGAGTCTATTTCCAGCTTTATTTCGGTAAAACAATACCATAAAAGCATACTGGCAAAATTCTTACATTTCTAAAAGGAACAAAAACACTTTTTAAAAGAAAGAAAAAAGACAAAGGACAAAAAAAAAAAAAAAAGAAAGAAAGAAAGAAAAAAAAAAAAGCACTAAAAACAGATCGAGACCAGGGCTCCCTCAGGGCCATACAGTGCAAATAGGCAAGTTATGGGTATAGATGTTATTAAAGATCAACAATTATTCCATAAAACACTATAAAATATACAGTACACATCATCATGCAAATCACCATATAAATATTATAAAATTTTATAAAATTCCCCTAAAATATAAACCTTTATACAAAAGACAGTTAAAAATTGCTATCTCACTAGTAGTAGCATTAACTATGGACTAGCTAAAAAAGTGACCATTATGAAAATAGGATATATGCTTTTGAATGATTATTTGCCTCTAGTAGGTTCAAGTTGCCTCTACAATCTTAGCAGTATAGATACCATCATCACGTGAGGGGTTATTTGACTAATTTTTAAGAAATGATTAACAATCCCTAGGGCCCAACGTTTCCTTTCTTTCTTGGGTGCCTATATTACTTAGAGGCCATATGCAATCAAGTAATACAAAAAGGCTCATTGTTCTAGCAGCAGCTAATATTCACTTAACTACTAGAGACAAGTTATCTGATGTTGGTCTTAAAAACAATAGATAAAAGTCGATTACAGTATTTCATTTGAAAGACCCATAAAATGTACCTCCCGTGCCATCAGGCACTTGTTTGCCTAACTAAGAGGAGATTTTTTGGGATAAAAGTAGATAAATATCAGAATCCAGGAGCAAGTTTCATAAGTGACAATGACCATTCTAGGTAACTTAATCAACCTCCCAGTAACTACGGTCCTCCCGGGCATAGACAATGTCCCCTGGGCTAGATATATCCTTGGCTGATTGTAGGTCCCAAGGCCATTGAATTGCAGAGGGTGACTCCCAATTATCGATTTCAGGACCATAGGTTAAGTTTGGGAGTTTTGCCTGAATTAAAGCGCCTACAACCTCAGGCCCGCCTTGTCTCTGATGAATGAAATTGCTATTAAGAATCGGCTTAGACCAAAAACAACATATGGTGTCGAGCTGGATCTCAAGAATCTGGCAGCTTCATTGTAGTTCCTGATTCCAACGTTCCTGCAGATGGGTCGGATCCATTTCTTCCTTAGTTTATCGTAGGCAATGCAATTTAAAAGGACATGATCCGTCGTTTCTGGTGTCTCCATATTACATAGCTCGCAGGTCGCCTCATGATTACTCCCATTCAGGAGGCCCCATTTAACGGTAAAAGCCTTGACCTGGAGAATCCCATATCGATACTTCATAAATAAAACTTTTGCTCGTCTAGGTTGAATAGTATCGATCCATTCCTCAGCGCTCGGTAATGGTTTAAAATCCAGAAAACTTAAGGTTAGTCTACCTGAATCTTTGCTATGAAAAGGGCTATTAAAGGTGAAGTTCCAAAATACTTGCTTTAGTCGGATCTTTGATTGGGTTGTGAGTATATGCGGTTCATCCCAATAGAATTTCAGCCCTAAATTGTAAAAACTTTGCCTGATATAATGAAGCCACGGGAGGGAAATAGTCTTGTCCAAGCCCATGATCTCAATTAATGCTTGCCTGTATTGGATCAGTTCAGGGGTTGTCCAAAGTCTACACCAATAGAGCAGGGGCCTCAGGGCTGCCAATTTGCCTATTTGTTTCATATTAGTGTCATAGGCTAAGGGAATCAACGGAGTGGATGGAGGGAGGCCCAGTACCCCCCTCATGAAATTATTTTCCTGAGTGGCCAATGGAGTTAGTTTTGTGAATCCCCAGAGTTCTGCGCCATACAGAGCAGCGGCCTGTGCTTTGCACCTATAGATCTCGAATACTGGTGACACAGTGCTCGACCTTGAACATTTGTAATTTTTACTAATTGCCATGGAGCTATGAGTTAAGGAGATAGCAGCTTTGTTCATGTGCGGCGCCCATGACAATTTGGCATCAAGCAGTATCCCTAGGTAGTTGAAATTTTTAACTCGTTCCAGTACATGCCCTCTAATCCAAATGTTTCTCTTGAGCGCTTTGTGGGGGTTAACAGTTAAGTATTTAGTCTTGTTTGCATTTATTTCTAACCCCTTCAAGCTGCAATACTCACTAAATTTATCTAGTAGAGTTTGCAGGCCCATTGGAGTTTGAGACAATAGGATGGTGTCATCTGCAAAAAGGAGGGCGGGGACTGGATCATCATTCAGTCTTGGTGAGTCGTGGTTACTTTGTTTCAGATGATGAACCAGATCATTGATGTATAATGAGAAAAGTGTTGGGGCGAGCACACAGCCCTGTCTCACCCCCCTCTTGATAGGTATTGGGTCTGTCAGCTCTCCTTTTGGCCCCCACCGGACCTTTGCGAATGTATTTTCATGTAGCCTCTCCAGCTGGCCCAGGAGGTTCCCTGGCATGCCCTGTTTTCCTAATGCTGCCCATAAGGAGTCTCTCGGCACCAGATCAAAAGCTGCGCGCAGGTCCACAAACGCAATATACAGGTGGCCTTTCTTTAGTCTAGTGTATTTCCATATTATTGTCAATAGCCTAAAGGCCTGGTCGACTGTACTGGTCTGTAGTCTAAAGCCTGCTTGGTATATAGACATTATGCTGTTCTCTTCTATCCAGGTATTGATTCTAGTCAGGATCTGTCTAGCATACATTTTTTGTGTGACGTCTATGAGGCTAATTGGTCTATAATTCCCTGGGTCTTCCCTGGATCCTTTTTTGTGGATTGGGATTATTTCTGCCCCTGTCCATGTCTCGGGCATTAGGCCTCCCCTTGCTATGGCGTTACTTAGAAGGTTTAGATAAGGTGCCCAGATTTCCATGCTATGTTTGAACATATCCCCCGGAATCTTATCCAAACCGGGGGCTTTTCCTGGCTTGATTGCTTCAATGGCAATCACCGTCTCCTCCAGACTAAACTGTAACTCGGGTAAAATACCCCAAGTAACTGGGGTTTTAGGTCTTGAGGGATAAAAATCGAAGGTGGGGGGGTCAGAGTAAAGATGTGTAAAGTAGTTAACCCATGTTTTGGGGTCTATGTGATGGTCTGTAGTAAATATCCCCTCTTTGCTACCATGGGTAACTATTTTCCAGAAGGTCCTTGCATCATTGCTTTTTGCTGCTACCAGCAGGTCTTGCCATTTTTGGTCCTCCCAGTTGCGTTGGGCAGTAGCCAGCGTTTTCTTATAACTGGCCCTTGCCTGCTGTACGGCTAATTGATTTTTTTGCTTTAGTGCCTCTACCAGTACTCTTTTCCTCTCTCTACATCTGATAGTATACCATGGACTATTAGAGGTGGTTTGGGCCTTCTCCTTTTTGTGCTTATTCTGTAGCTGTTTGGTCAGGACAGGTCTTAACATTGTGCTCAATGAATGGTGGATAGCCGTAATAGGAATGTCACTAGGTTTATTTTCTGCATAAGGCTCCAGGAGATCAGAAAATATGTTGTAAATATTTATCATAGTGACCTGATTGCCTAATATTGCTAGCCATTTTACAACCCTTCTGTTGTTACTGAGGGTGGGTTGTAACTCCACCTTGTCATGTTCTATATATTTCGAGTCCAAATCTAAGAAGTGTGCCTTGAATTCAATTATTAGCGGGAAGTGATCGCTATCCCTTCTTTTATCGATTTTAAAGGTCGCTAGTCTTTCCCATGTATTTATACTATGCAGAATGTAATCTATTTTTGAAGTTGAGTTGCCTCTCTGGAAAGTAACCAGATTAAGGCCGACTTCACCCACTCTGCCATTACATGCCCTCAGTCCATGGTTTAATGTAAGGCTCATGATTTGCAATGCGGCCACTGTGCCTGGGACAGTTTTTTCTATTGTTAGGTAAGGAATTGTTCTCATTCGGTCTTCCTCTTCTGCTAAATGTTTGAATCCAGTTATAGGTTCATAATTACAATTAAGGTCACCCCCTATCATAATTGTCTCTCCTACTGGGATTTTTTTGAGCAGGTCGTCTAGTAGAGTTATTTCTGGAGACTCCACGTTTGACTTTCTAGGTCTTATATATACATTAAACAAGTCGGTTATTATCTTGTTTTTTTTTCCCATTATCAACCATAAAATGTCCTCCGACTCAGTGGCTTGCATGCGTATCTCAACATTTAATGAGATCTTCGCCCATACAACCAACCCCCCAGATGGTCTCCCTCTGGCAGCTGAAGTTGCACTGATAAAGTAGGTTTTATATCCTACTTTATACGGTGGATCTTTAAACCACGTCTCTTGGAAGAGACAGACATGGTGTCGATCAATATAGTCCTGCCATTCGGGGTCTATAAGCTTATTTTTTAAGCCAGCTAGATTCCATGAAATCATGGTGATAGGACCCCTTCCGTTTAGGCTTGTGGCATTGAAAGTATGGCTCGGATAAGTTGTTAAATTTTTCCTACCATACAAGAGCTCCACTGCGCTCCCTGCCCCTATAGCATGAAGATCATTCCCTTCATGGGGCTCCCCTACTATTGGGTCCCCATTGGGTTCCACTTGTGCCTGATCTATCTGGATTAGTCAATCCACTCTCTCAAGGTTTGAATCATAATTTCTCTTTTGCAGTCCCTCATTGTAATTGTGTTTATGCCTTTGTACTCGAAGTTTGGTAATTAATGGATCCAAGCTAAACCTCATGGCATTGGAATTAGGGGCGGGGGTTCTCTGTTCCATGTCAATCAAACCTCTGATTAATCTTCCATCCTTGAGTGTTAATGCAATGACGTCAAGTTGGCCCCTCTCTCCAGGGATTCTTTCTGCCCCCCTAATATCTGATCGAATTATGGATAAACAGTGTCTTTTGGCCCTAATCCAATGTGTAAGCTTGTTTTTTAAGGAGTCCTCATCTTCTCTGCTATTTAAGGGCAATTTTGGAACATTTAACAGATGAACAACATTTGTCCTAGTAGGAAACCTATCCTCCTCAGAGTATGGATTCCATATAGTGTTTTTGTTATAATCATTAGATACTTGGGGATAGGAGTTCAGAGTAAGTTCCAAATGTCCTTTTTGGGGTCCTTTTACCAAACGGGGATCTCTTTGTGGTTTCCCTGTTCCTTGGCATAAGTTACTATCATTTCTTCTCTAGGAATTGCGTGAACCAATATGTTCCACATTGACCCCTATCGTGCATCCCTGTGGTTGTTGCACAATCTTAGCTGTAGCTGGGGTAAGGTTAGGGTTAGTAATCAAATTTTGAGGATATGTGGGTCTACCTTGTAGATGGCGTGATATGGGGGGGGACTCCCTTTCGCATTGGGCTCTATAGGTACCCCTACCCCCCTCTTTTTCCACAATATCTGTTAAGGTTCTTACTTCAAGTTTCAAATCCCTAACTTCCTGGATTAATCCGGTGATTAGATCGTAAAGGTCTGCTATAGATCTTGATTTATTTTTTAGAGGGTTCCCTGATTCTGAATTGAGAGGAGTGGTCCTTTCATTATCTAGCTGTACAGTTGGGATAAATGGGTGTAATTCATCCACGGGTTCCCCCTCTTGTGTATTCTGTATGTTACTGCTATCGAGTTCTGCCAGGACTGCATATTTATTGGAGCACCTAACTTCGCACTCCTGGATATGGCCCTTCTTCCTACCATTATCAATGGTGCATAGGTGTATGGGTCTAGTTGCAGCAACCCTAGGGCTATCAGTCCTGACATCAGATGGTGCCTCCCCCTCTTGCTGGGAAACGATCTCTATCGCTTTATCATCCACTGGTCTGATTTTCTTCGTATAATAGGAGGTAATCTTTTTATCGGGACCCTCCCGAATGGTGGTCCTACTGCATAGTAGTGACTCTACCTCCTCGATAAGATCGTCTATTTCAGCTATTGTGCAGTTCTCACCCGCATTCCTAAGTTTTTTTTACAGAATTCATCTTTCCCCTTGGGGGTTCTGATGCCTTGCGTTTTCCCATGGATTAAGCTGCCTAAATTGTGCTTTGGCTCTGTGAACCAGACCCCAATATGTAATTATAAAGGAGAGTAGGAGAAGGGCTAGTCGAGCGTTGCAACAATAGGTGGAGAATACGGTCCAAAGGCCCTCTATAAAAGGACCTATTTAGGAGTAAGAATCAGCACAGTACCTTCAGGCAGCCATACGTGCCCATGCAACTTTAGATGAATGTCAGGGGGGTGGCCCTGCCCTGCCTCTTCCTGGCAATGACGGGCAAGGACGGGCCCGCCCTTGGCCCGGGCTTCGCCCGGGCGCGTCCCGCGCGGCGGGAGCGCGATAAGAAATTTAAAGGGCTCCTGCCCTTGACACGCCTCTCTGGACCTCCTTGCGCTTCCCGCGACGGCGGGAGCGCAATAAGAAATTTAAAGGGCTCCTGCCCTTGACACGCCTCTCTGGACCTCCTTGCGCTTCCCGCGACGGCGGGAGCGCGATAAGAAATTTAAAGGGCTCCTGCCCTTGACACGCCTCTCTGGACCTCCTTGCGCTTCCCGCGACGGCGGGAGCGCGATAAGAAATTTAAAGGGCTCCTGCCCTTGACACGCCTCTCTGGACCTCTTTGCGCTTCCCGCGACGGCGGGAGCGCGATAAGAAATTTAAAGGGCTCCTGCCCTTGACACGCCTCTCTGGACCTCCTTGCGCTTCCCGCGACGGCGGGAGCGCGATAAGAAATTTAAAGGGCTCCTGCCCTTGACACGCCTCTCTGGACCTCCTTGCGCTTCCCCTCACCACAGAGTCAGGCCCAAAGGATAGACGAAGGCCTAACAGGTCGGGAGAGACGGTAGGTAGCTGTGATATATGGCAGCCAAGTGATGTTTTGATCCAGATTGTCAGGCCCCCTGAGGGCCTGCCTCTCGTACTGGCCACAGCGGGGATGTGGAAATTTGTGTAGCCTGTTCGGAAAAGTGGATCGAGTGACCATGTTTCCTGGAGGAGACATATGTCGTGTTCGTCAATAAAGGAGCAGAAGGATGGAAGGGGGAGAATAGATTTCAGACCTGCCACGTTCCATGAAACAAGTCGTACCCCAGATTGTGGCTGAATTATCCTGTCTGAATGCCTGGGGTTTGTAAGGTTGGCTGTCAGGGGTTGGTCTGACAAATGTGGTTGAGTGAGCAGAGATGGGTTGGTGCCAATGTTTGCCCGTGAGGCTTGCGGTGGTTGGTGATGTTCCTCTGTTGGAACTGGCCTGGTCCTGGTCCAGGAAGTGCGTGCAGGCCTAGGCAGCAGCACTTGGTTTGGTGGGCAATATGCCTGCAAGATGGGAGGAGCGTCGTTGTCATGATTGTTCAGTGGACCGGAAGTGGTCTCGGTGTCATGGGTAGGGGAGAGAATACATGGACAAGCAGTGGTGGGGTAAAAGAAGGATCTGCGGGTGATAGATGTTAGAAGGTTGCAAGGTTTGCCTGCACAGATTTTAGGGGAGGCTATGAGTCAGTCATATTTATCAAGAGAGGATAGGTTTACTGCTGGGTGGTAACTCGAGCACTCCTCGTGGAGCGTGGGTGGCTTGGGGTGTTTGAACTGGATGCATGAGTGTGCTGGTGGGCTTGTTCTTGCCTCTAGGGCCACCAAATTGTTTACCATGGTCCTGTTCCTGAGTGTCAGTTTTAGGATATCAAAGTGAGTTCCTGGGTCTGGCCGACGTACTACATTAATTAGGTCCTCGCGTATTATGGATCTGCAGCCTCTAACATGGCGAATCCAGTGGATTGCCTTGTTTTTGATAGAGTCTGCCCCTTCCTTGCATCATGACAAAGGCACTCTCCCCCTGTGGCCAGCAACATGTCTGGTGTGTGGCAGGCTGGCAAAACTAGTCTGCCCACACTGGAAGTTGGGTATGTTTTCAGGGGGCATCTCTAAGATGCCCTCTGGGGTGTATTTCACAATAAAATGTACACTGGCATCAGTGTGCATTTATTGTGCTGAGAAGTTTGATACCAAACTTCCCAGTCTTCAGTGTAGCCATTATAGTGCTGTGGAGGTCAAGCATGACAGACTCCCAGACCATATACACTTATGGCTACCCTGCACTTACAATGTCTAAGGTTTTGCTTAGACACTGTAGGGGCATAGTGCTCATGCACCTATGCCCTCACCTATGGTATAGTGCACCCTGCCTTAGGGCTGTTAGGCCTGCTAGTGGGGTGACTTATCTATGCCATAGGCAGTGTGAGGTTGGCATGGCACCCTGAGGGGAGTGCCATGTCAACTTAGTCATTTTCTCCCCACCAGCACACACAAGCTGTGAAGCAGTGTGCATGTGCTGAGTGAGGGGTCTCTAGGGTGGCATAAGCCATGATGCAGCCCTTAGAGACCTTCCCAGGCATCAGGGCCCTTGGTACCAGGGCTACCAGTTACAAGGGACTTAGCTGGGTGCCAGGGTTTTGCCAATTGTGGAGACAAAGGTACAGTTTAGGGAAAGAACACTGGTGCTGGGGCCTGGTTAGCAGGGTCCCAGCACACTTTCAAGTCATAACTTAGCATCAGCAAAGGCAAAAAGTCAGGGGGTAACCATACCAAGGAGGCATTTCCTTAGAATGGGTAAGTACATGCAACATCCTCTGATTAATGGTGTTGAGGCTGCGGCCAACAGGACACAGGTGCCATTGTCACCATGGTGGCTGAAAAACTGGTGTCTCCTGAGCAACACGTCTTTGGTCACCAGTAACAAGTGAATGATGCCCACAATAACACTGTGTGCCACCCCATGGCAGTTATTGATTTCAGTTGGGGGTGGGGGTTACTGGCCCTAAAAAGGCTGTAGTGTCCACAGACCTATCTGTAGAATGTCTACTAGGGAACAACTTGGAGGCTTCAGCTGGGGCTGAAGTGGAGTTGGAGGCCCATGCAGCAATGCTGGGCATCTCAGGACATATATTTGCCCTTACAAGAGCACAGGCCAAAAGGCAGAAAGATCAGGGAACCTTGGAGCCTGGAACAGTGGCCCAAGACCTTCCCAAACCCAAGAGTAGAAAGGGCAGGAAATTGCCCCCTAATCCAGCCTCCAGTGAGTTTCAACCCCAGAGGGAGAAGAATCCATTCCCTTGGTAGATTCTACAACAGAGGAGAGGAAAGCTGACACAGCTGAGCTCTTGGGTTAAGGGTGGCCTGCCAGGGAGGAATTCAGTAGGAACAGAGGACTTGTCCTACACTGGAGGGATGAGGCAGCAAGCTGTCACTAAAGAGGCAGCGGATGTCAGTGTCATCCAGAAGGTGTACTGGGAAGACAGTCTCCTCTACTCAATGCCAATGGACCCCAAACCTGGTGCCTCCAGAAGACTGGTGGTCCCTCTGAAGTATAGGGAATTTCTATTAACCTTGGCACATGGCATTCTACTGGCAGGTCACCTAGGGCAAAGCAAAACTTGGGGCAGGCTTCTCCCTCACTTTCATTAGCCGCATATGTTAGAGGACACGAAGGAATTTTGTTGCTCCTATGTCACCTGTCAAGCCAGTGGCAAGACAGGTGACACCCTAAAGGCCCCCCTAATTCTACTTCCAGTGGTTGAGATACCCTCTGAAAGGCTTGGGGTGGATATTTTTGGCTCCCTTGACCCTCCCACAGCCTCTGGGAACAGGTTTCTATTGGTGGTGGTGGACCATGCCACCAGGTACCCAGACGTTTTTCCTCTTAGGACCATTACAGCTCCTGCAGTGGCCAAAGCCGTTCTTGGAATTTTCTCAAGAGTGGGTTTTCCTAAAGAGGTGGTGGGTTTTCCTAAAGAGGTGGTATCAGACAAAGATGCAAACTTAATGTCTGCATACCTAAAAGCAATGTGGAAAGAGTCTGGTGTTACGTATACGTTCACCAGCCCTTGCCACCCCCAAACTAATGGTTTGGTAGAGAGGTTCAACAAAACTCACAAAGGTATGATCATGGGGGTAGGAAGCTGGCCTGGTGTGTGGTGGCTACCTACGTTACCTACCTACACCTTATACCAGGTCCTGGTATCCCCTATTAGTGCAGTGTAGGCAGTGTCTAGAAGCCAGGCTCTCTAGAGGTATCAGGGGATGAGCAGCCACGGCTTATCTAGGAGATATGTAATACTACTGTAGTCACACAGCACTTACACACATGAAAGAAAACACTTGGTGCTACAAAAGTAAAGGTACTTTATTTTAGTGTCAAAATTACCAAAGAGTACTAGAGAGCAACCCTCCTACAGGGGGTAAGTAACACACTAGATATATACACTAGTTATCAGCAATAGGCAAAAAAAATGATAGAAAACAGTGCAAATGCAAATGCAAATAGACAACAGTGAGCCTAGGAAACCATGTACCAAAAAATGGAATGTGAACACAGGGCCCCCACCTAGGTAAGTAGAATGTATAGAGGGGACCAGCGGGTACTAGGAAACCCCAGAAGTAAGTAACACAGTGCCCCCTAGCGACTAGGAGGAAAGGAGTAAATAACTAAATGTTCCCCAAACCACCCAAAAGGAAGAAAAAGCAACAACCAGACAAGACTGCAGGAAACCAGCAATGGATTCCTGAAGAGGAAGACCTGTGGAAGAAGGGGACCAAGTCCAGAAGTCACAGAAGAGTCCAGGAGGAGTAGGAGCTACTACCACCCAGCTGAGGATGCAGAAGTTGGTTGACGGTAGGACGAAGAAGGTTGGAATTGCAGCCCTGGAGCAGGTGAAGATTTCCTGGAGGAGGCAGTCGACGTCCCACGCTGCATGGATGGTCGTAGTCAGTCAGTGGCGTGGAAAAGTCTCCAAAAAGACTTGGCAAAGGTAGAAGTCGCTGTAGAGCAAAAGTGGAGCTGATGAGGACCAGCAAGGTCCAGGAGGACTCAACCCATGGGGGGAGCCATAGGGGGAAGATCAGCAAGGCACAGAGTCCAAAGAAGAAAAGGCAGCCCCCATAGGAGACCCACTGGACAAGGAACCAGGAGTCACAGAGGAGCCCACTCAGCACTAGTGGAGAAGGGTCCCACGCTGCAGGAGAAGGACGCAGAGGGCCGTGCGTCACAGGAAGGAGTACTGGGGGCTGGTGCTACATGGAACCTGAAGATCCCTTGGAGGAGATGCAAACAAGTCTTGGCAGCTGCAAGAGATGCAGTGCACAGGGGTACTGTCCTGGCTGGGAAGGCAAGGGCTTACCTTCACCAAAGTTGGACAGCTGGCAGAGAGGACCAAGAGGACTGCTCCAGACCACCACCCGTGATGCAGAATCCACGCAGCTCAGGATGAGAGGAGATCCACGCAGCCAGGCGTCGTTGCAGTTGGTGCCTGTAGATGCACGGGAGCGACTCCTTCACTCCAAAGGAGATCCTTCTTCCTTCTCTTGCAGGCTTAAGACTTGCGGCCCTCATAGGATGCACAGCTGGGGAAATGTTGCAGAAGCTAGAAGAAGCCATGGAAACAATGTTGCAAACAGAGTCTTCGTCACAGATGCAGAATGTTGGTTCCTGGAGGGTCCAGTCGTGGTTCCAGTGGCTAGAAGTCAAAGTGTGGTTGCAGAGGAGTCCTGCTGGAATCTTGCAAGCCGAATCTGAAGACTCACCCAAGAGAGAGACCCTAAATAGCCCTGAAAGGGGGACTGGTCACCTAGCTAGGTGACCACCTATCAGGAGGGGGCTCTGATGTCACCTGCCTGAACTGGCCACTCACACGCTCCCAGAGGTCCCTGCCAACCTTGGATTCAAGATGGCAGAACCCAGGAACCCTCATGAGGAGCTCTGGGCACCACCCCTGGGATGGTGATGGACATGGGAGTGGTCACTCCACTTTCCATTGTCCAGTTTCGCATCAGAGCAGGGACTGGAGGTCCCTGAAAAGGTGCAGACTGGTGCACCTTTTCAGGAGGACACCAAATCTGCTCTTCAAAACATACCAGTGGCTTGTGGAGGCCACCCCTCCTAAGCCACGTAACACCTATTTCCAAAGGGAGAAGGGGTTATCCCGATCTCTCAAAGGAAATCCTTTGCTCTGCCTTCCTGGGCTTGAGCTGTTCAAGCAACAGGAGGGCAGAAACCTGTCTGAGGAGTGGCAGCTTGGGCTGCCTGGAAATCCCCAGAACGCTAGTAGGAGCAATGCTGGGAGTCCTCTAAGGAGCCTCAAGAGTGGATGGAATCATACATCCAATACTGGCAACAGTATCGGGGTATGATTCTGACATGTTTTATAACAAATATGCCTAGGAGTTACCATTATGTAGCTGGACATAGGTAAGTGACCTATGTCCAGTACAAGTGTAAAATGGCATCCTCACACTCACGAAGTCGCAAAAAATGAAGCTGGAGTTCGTGGGACACCTCTGCTAGTGCAGGGGTGCCCTCACACACAGGAACTTGCACCCTGCCCTCTGGGCTAGGAGGGCATGCCATTGGGGTGACTTACAGTGAGTTGGTGCAGTGAACTATAGTGAAAAGGGGTGCATGCACCCTTTCACTCAGGCTGCAATGGCAGGCCTGCAGAACACTTTGCATGGGCTCTCCATGGGTGACGTAATACATGCTGAAGCCCATGGGGATGCCCTGGGTACCATATACTAGGGACTTACATGGGGGCACCAGTATGCCAAATGTGGGGTGTAAGTAACCAAGTTAGAAGAGAGAGAGAGTATAATCACTGGGGTCCTGGTTACCAGGAATCCAATGAACACAGTCAAACACACTGACAAACAGCCAAAAAGTGGGGGTAACCATGGTGGAGAGGAGCTCTGCATTAGAGTGGTTACTCCCAGTATCATCCACTGTTTGGCCCCTTCCCTGTGGGGAGGTGGACCACCCTATCAGTTTGAGATTTCCTCCTGAAACATGTTTAAACTGTGAACCCTTTAGATCCCTATATGAAGGTTGTTGACTAAAGGGTATCAGAGAAGGGCAGGATTGCTGTCCCTGTGGCTCTGTGGTAGGGCAGGGTTGCTGTCCTAAGTGGCTGAGAGCAGGACAGGGGTGCAGCTCTAAAGGCTCTAGAGAAGGACAGGGTTGCTGTCCTAACAAGGGTAGAGCAGGACAGGGCTGCTGTCATAAAGGTTCTAAAGAAGGACAGGTGTGCTGTCCTAACTTGTCTGGGGTGGTGCAATGATGCTGCCCCATTGTTCCACTGGAAGTGCAGGAGGGCTGCTCCAAGTTTTCTAAGATAGGGCAGGTTTGCTGTTTTATCTTAGGTTCCTTCCAGAGGGATTCTTTTACCCCTAGGAGCTCAGATGTGGTAGTTTGTGGCTCATGTAGTACAGGTTCCACCCTGGGGGGGTATCCTTCCTCAGAGGAGTGGGATCCTCTGTGGGAGTGTGGACAGGAGGTAATTTTGTATTCTGCCTGTTTGAGTTTTTAGGAGTGTCCTGGGCCATTATTCCAGGCTCCAGGGCCCCTTCCCTACTTTACTCTTCAGCCTGTTTTGAGGTTAAAGTGAGCAAATGTTTGGGGATGCCCAGCATGACTGCATGGGCAAGGAACTATACTTCAGCTCAATCTGAGGTCTCCAGGTCATTACCTAGGAGGCACTCAACAGGTAGGTTAGAAGACACTACCACCTGTTTAGGGGCAGTAACTCCACCCCAGCTAAAGTCTACCATAGCTATGGGGAGGCACTGAGTGGAGTTATTCACATACGTGAATTGGTACTGGTGACCAAGTAGAATTGTTCAGGTGACACAAACCTTTCAGTTACTATGGTGACACTGGCACCTGTGTCCCTGCAGGCCTCTGCCTCAATACCATTTACCAGGATGTGCTGCTTGTACTTATCCATGTTAAGGAGACAAGCAGCTATGTGAGACAAACGTTGTCTTAGGGGTTTCTATATCTATCCCAGATCCCACTACATACTCAAAGGTGAGCCCAACTACATATTTGGGCTGACTACTGCCAGCCAGTAGTCCCGCCACTGCAACACTACTACTACTAGGGGCACTAGGAGTGGAAGTGAAGGTAGTAGTGGTGGATGGCTCAGTGACTTTCCTAGGACAGGAACTATCTCCTGACCAATGGCCTTTGTTTCTACAAACGTAGCACCAAGGCTTTTTAACATGGGAGGGAGAAGAAGAGGTTTTAGACCCACCCCCAGAAGGGTTTTGTGGGCTTGATGAAGACTCCTTGTTTCTACCTTTGTCCCCACCCTTATCCTGAGACTTTCCTGCTTCCTTCTTCTTCTTGTCACCCCCTGTATGAGCTTTTCTGCTCATCCTAGTTCTGACCCATTTGTCTGCCTTCTTTCCCAATTCTTAGGGAGAGGTCAGATCTGAGTCAACCATGTATTGGTGCAACAAGTCAGACACACAGTTGTTCAAAATATGCTCTTTCAAAATTAGATTATACAAGCTCTCATAATCTCTGACTTTGCTGCCATGCAACCAGCCTTCCAAAGCTTTAACAGAGCATTCCACAAAATTAACCCAATCCTGAGAGGACTCCTTCCTGGTCTCCCTGAACTTGATCCTATATTGTTCAGTGGTGAGACCAAATCCATCTAAAAGTGCACATTTTAGAACAATATTGTTGCCAGCATCCCCTTCTCTGACAGTGAGAAGTCTACCTCTCCCTTTGTCAGAGAAGGAGAGCCAGAGGATAGCAGCTCACTGTCTCTGAGGAACCCTTAGTACTTTACAGGCCCTCTCCAGAGCAATGAGCCACTTGTAAATGTTATCCTCCACCTTGTAGGGGGGGAAACAGCCTTGTTTACGTTTCTAGAATCAAAAGAGTCCTCCCTGACTCTAGGCTCCCTGAAATAAACTTGCTGCCACCATCGGGTGCTAACCCCAACCCTGACCCCTCTCACGCCACTGCCAATGCCTCCTTATCTAGGGCTAGCTGTTGCTGCTGCAGCCTCACCTTCGCCTCCTCCAGTCTCGGTTGCCTGAGTTCCCTGTCTAGGGAATCTTCCCCTGGAGTTGAACAGTGGGTTCCCTCAGATACTGTGGAGATGTGAGGGTTTCTACCCATGGACACCCTCTCAACCAGTCCCCTAGGGACAAAGGTGGACATACTGGTGTGACCTCCCTTTACACTGCTAACAGTGCTCCTAACAGGACTATGGGTGTGTGTAGGAAGTTGGCTCTGTATATACTATCTCAAAGTGAGAGATAGTGTGCACAGAGTCCAAGGGTTCCCCTTAGAGGTTGATAGTGGCAAAATTAGATAATACTAATGCTCTATTTTGTGGTAGTGTGGTCGAGCAGTAGGTTTATCATAGGGTAGTGTTAAGCACTTGTACACACACAGGCAATAAATGAGGAACACACACTCAAAGACTTAACTCCAGGCCAACAGTTTTTATATAGAAAAATATATTTTCTTAATTTATTTTAGAACCACAAGATTCAAAATTTGAGTTAAGTACATAAAATGTAAGGTACTTCACACAAGTAAGTATAGAACTTTGATTTAAAACAGTAGTACACACAGTTTAGGTTAAAATGGCAATAAGCTATTTTAAAAGTGGACACTGCAAAAATCAACAGTTCCTGAGGGAGGTAAGTTTGGTTAGGTTTCTCAGGTAAGTAAAGCACTTACACAGTCAGTCTCCTGGGCATAGGCAGCCCACCGTTGTGGGTTCAAGGCAACCCCAAAGCCACTGCACCAGCAACACAGGGACCTTAAGGTGCAGAGGTGAAAGGAGGGCCCAAAACACATAGGCGCCTATGAAGAACAGGGGTGCTCCGGTCCTAGTCTGCTTTCAGGTAAGTACCTGCGTCCTCAGGAAGACCCTGGAGTTTTGTAGAGTACTGGGGGGGGAGGGGGGCACACAAGCCCACAAAAAACACCCTCAGCGGCACAGGGGCGGCTGGATGCAGTGGACAAACTAGGCTCCGGGTTTGCTATAGAAAGCAATGGAGAGACCCGGGGGTCACTTAGGCGGTGCAGGGAGGGTGCAGGGGGGCTTCTCGGGCCAGCCACCGTCTGGGCTAGGATGGTGGCTGCCTTCTGGTCACTCCTGTACTGGGAGGTGGTTCCTCTCGGTCCTGGGGGCTGCGGGTGCAATGCTTGGTCCAGGCATCGGGGTCCTTTGTTACCAGGCAGTCGCGGTCAGGAGGAGCCTCTGGATCCTCTCTGCAGGCATCACTGTAGGAGTGCAGGGGGGTCGACTCAGGGTGCCCAAGTCGTCGTAGTCGCCTGGGAGTCCTCTGGGTTCAGGGCAGTCCTCTGAGTCCTCAGACGTCGCTGGTCCCTGTCAGATGTGTCGCTGTGCAAGTTCTTTGAGCTTGGAGACACACCGGTAGGGCTGGGGCCAAGTCAGTTGGTGTCTCTGTTGTCTTTCTTCTTCTTTCTTCAGGTTGCAGGAATCTGATTTCCTGGATTCAGGGCCGACCCTAAATACTGAATTTAGGGGTATGTTTAGGTCTGGGGGCAGTAGCCAATGGCTGCTGTCCTTGAGGGTGGCTACACCCTCCTTGTGCTTCCTCCCTATTCCTATTGGGGGAATCCTCCAAAACCAAGATGAAGGATTTCTAAAGGCAGGGGTCACCTCAGCTCAGGGCCTGTCCTGACTGGTAGGTGACTCCTCCTTGTTTTTCTCATTATCTCCTCTGGACTTGTCGCCAAAAGTGGGGGCTGTGTCCAAGGGGGGCATCTCCAATAGATGGAGTGCCCTGGGGCATTGTAACACGAAGCCTGAGCCTTTGAGGCTCACTGCTAGGTGTTACAGTTCCTGCAGGAGGGAGGTGTGAAGCACCTCCACCCAGTGCAGGCTTTGTTTCTGGCTCCAGACAGCACAAATGCTCCCACCCCAGGGGGTCAGATACTCATCTCAGTGGCAGGCTAGCACAGAACAGTCAGTCCTGCACCGAAGGATTGGGTAAAATACAGGGGGCATCTCTAAGATGCCCTCTGTGTGTATTTTGTAATAAATCCAGCACTGGCATCAGTGTGGGTTTATTATTCTGAGAAGTTTCATACCAAACTTCCCAGTATTCATTGTAGCCATTATGGAGCTGTGGAGTTCGTCTTTGACAAACTCCCAGACCATATACTTAATATGGCCACACTGTACTTACAATGTCTAAGAAAAGACTTAGACACTGTAGGGGCATATTGCTCATGCAGCTATGCCCTCACCTGTGGTATAGTGCACCCTGCCTTAGGGCTGTAAGGCCTGCTAGAGGGGTGACTTACCTAAGCCACAGGCAGTATTTTGTGTGCAAGGCAGCCTGAGGGGGATGCCATGTCGACTTTGCCGTTTTCTCCCCACCCACACAAACAATCTGCAATGGCAGTGTGCATGTGTTAGGTGAGGGGTCCCTTAGGGTGACACAACACATGCTGCAGCCCCTAGGGACCTTCCCTGGTCACAGGGCCCTTGGTACCACTGGTACCTTTTACAAGGGACTTATCTGTGTGCCAGAGGTGTGCCAATTGTGGAAACTATGGTACATTTTTAGTGAAGAACACTGGTGCTGGGGCCTGGTTAGCAGGGTACCAGCACATATCTCAGTCAAGTCAGCATCAATATCAGGCAAAAAGGGGGGGGTATCTGCAACAGGGAGCCATTATCCTACACCTAGTATATGGTACCCAGGTACCCAAGGTGTTGGGGCACCAGGGGGAGCCCATGCAAAGTGTATCTGCAGGCCTGCCATTGCAGCCTGCGTGAAAGGGCACCCTTTTCACTACAGTTCACTGCACCAGCTCACTGTAAGCCATCCCTATGGTAGGCCTTCCTAGCCCAAAGGGCAGGGTGCAAGTACCTATGTGTGAGGGTACCCCTGCATGAGCAGAGGTGCCCCCATGAACTTCAGCTCCATTTTCATTTTTGTGAGTGAGGGGACGCCATTTTACAAGTGTACTGGACAAGGGTCACTACTTATGTTCTGCTCATAATGGTAACTCTGAACCTTGGCATGTTTGGTAACAAACATTTCGGAATCATACCCTAATACTGTTGCCAGTATTGGAAGTATGATTCCATGCACTCTCGGGGCTCCTTAGAGGACCCCCAGCATTGCTCCTAGCAGCCTTATGGGGTTTTCTGGGCCGCCCAAACTGCTGCCACCCTTCAAGCAGGTTTCTGTCCTCCTGCTGCTCGAATAGCTCAAGCCCAGGAAGGCAAAACAAAGGATTTCCTTTGTGAGAGGGAGCACCAACAGCAGAGGACCAGCACCGTGGATCTCCTCTCATCGTGAGCTGCGTGGATCCTGCATCACGGGTGGTGGTCTGGAGTGGTCATCTTGGTCCTCTCTGCCAGCTGTCCAACTTCAGTGAAGGTAAGCCCTTGCCTTCCCACAAAGGACAGTACCCCTGTGCACTGCGTCTCTTGCAGCTACCACTGCTTTTTGGCATCTCCTCCAAGAGATCTTCAGGCTCCCTGTAGCCCCTGCCCCCAGCACTCTTCCCTCCAACGCACAGCCCTCTGCTTGCTTCTTCTGCAGCTTGGGACCCTTCTTCAGTTGAGCTGCCTGGGCTCTTCTACGACTCCTAGGTCCTCTTCCAGCGGGTCTCCTGTGGGGCTGCCTCTTCTTCTGTGGACACTCTGCATCGCTGAGGGTCCCCTGGGACAACCCTCCATGGGTTGAGTCCCCCTGGACCTTGCTGGTCCCTTGCAGCTCCACGTTTTGTCTACTGTGACTCTTGACTTTGCCAAGACTTGTTAGTGACTTTTCTACGCCACAGACAGGCTGCAATCTTCCATCAACTCTAGCCTCCAGGAACTCTTCACCGACTCCAGGGCTGCATTGCTGACCATCTTTGTCCCAGCGTCGACCAACTCCTGCAACCTCAGACGGGTGGGTAGTGACTCCCGCCACCACCGGACACTTCTACGAGTTCTGGACTTGGTCCCCTTCTTTTTCAAGTCTTCCTTCTTCAGGATCTACTGCAGGTTTCTTGCAGTCTTGTCTGGGTGGTGCATTATTCTTCTTTTCAGTCCTTTTGGTGGTTTAAGGAAAAACCAGCAACTTACTCCTGTTTTCCTCGATGTTTGGGGGGAGGGGCACTGTGGTACTTACCTTGTGGGGTTCCTAGTCCCAGCAGCTCCACTCTACAGATTCAACTTACCAGGGTGGGGGTCTTGCATTCGCATTCCATTTCTTTAGTATATGTTTTGAGCTCCCCCTAGGGTCACTATTGTCTATTGCTATTGCACTATTTTCTATTACTTTTTATGCCTGTTTCTGATTAGTAGTGTACATATTTAGTATGTTTAATTACCTCCTATTGGAGAGTTGCCCATCTAGTACTTTTGGTAATTGCGTCACTAACGTACATGTTTTTTACCTTTGGTAATGATATATCTGCTAGACACATATTCTAGTTGCAGATGCCCTACCTTAGAATTTTCCCCCTTGCGTGTCGCTAGGTGGCATCGGTCGACTCCACGGGCGTCGTAATCGCCGTGATGACATCGGGAGTAATACATAAATACCGCATCAGCGCAGAGACACTTTTTCACGACTTTCCACGCCAAAGCACAGAGCTGGGAAGAACACTGAAATTGGTGCACCAGAGCTAAGGCCCTGAATGGGTAAATCCTGTCCCTAGAAATCAGTCCCCGGGGATCACTCAGAGGCTACAGGGGAGGTCCAGGAGGTTGTCTTGGGTGAACCACAGGCTGGAGAGGGAGGAGGGCTGCCTGCTGAACGTTGCTCCACCAGAGGTCAGGTTCTCCAGAGCCTGGGTGCAAGTGTGTCTTTAGGCGTCGGATATCTTTGTCCGGAGCTTTCGCGGTCAGGGGGTTCGTCGGGATTCCCTCCGCAGGTGTGGTCATTGAGGGGTGGAGAGGTCAATCCAAGGTGGGCACTTGCTCAGAATCGCCTGGGGATCCTCTCTAGCTGGTTGGGATACAAGGACACGGGCCATGGGCATTGGGTGCAGAGTGGTCAGGATTAACGCATTCGGAGTGAGTCTGGAGTTCTTGGTCGTGCTCCAGGCACCACAAACAGACCCAATGCGGATCCTTCACTGACATCATGCAGTGACAGTCCACACAAGGTTTGAATCGGGTCTTTGGGGACATCCTTGACACACCAAAAACTTCACAAAAACTCGACAAAAAAGAGTCCAAGTCATCAAAAATTGACCTAGGGTATCTCTCTCCGGATCAGTGTGTGGCGCAGAAAGAAAATAACTGACGTCACTGCACTGAGGCGGTGTCTATGTACTACTCCCGGCGTCATCACGGCGACTACGACATCAACACCACCAGTGGAGTCGACAAACGCCATCTAATGACGTGCAAGGGTATTTCTCAAATACAAAAAATGTCCGGAACCAGTCTGACGCCTGGTGGAAAATTCTAAGGTAAGGAATCTTCAACTAGAAGTCTCTATCAGATAGAAAGTACCTTTATTTTTTTAACACTGAGTGTTTTCTTTCATGTGTTTAAGTGCTGTGTGACTATAGTGGTATTGCATGAGCTTTGCATGTCTCTTAGATAAGCCTTGGCTGCTCATCCACAGCTACTGCTACAGAGTCTGACTTCTAGACACTGCCTACACTGCACTAATAGGGGATACCAAGACCTAGACACTGCTTACACTTCAGTAATAGGGGAACCCTGGACCTTGTTAAGGTGTAAGTACCTTAGGTACCCACCACACACCGGCCAGCTTCCTACATTGGTGGCAGCGGTGGTATAAGCACTTGTAATTGCCTTACCATTCTAGCACTTGGTACTTTCCACAGGAAAGACCACTTACTGACTAGGGGTACACACTGTTCTAAGTGTCAGAGAATTAGTCCCCAAAGTTTGGGTAGGTTAGGGGTTTGGCATAGCACTTGCTCCAAACTTCTGTAGGTAGAATAAGAGTTAGGGTAGTTAGGAACACCTACACCACTCTAACAATACAATATGTCTTCAGCAGAGAACACAGCTCAGGCCGTGGACTCACAATATGTGTGCCTCACTTGCCAAGAGTTGAGGGAGTTGTGTTCAAATAGAAAACTGAAGACAGGAAAGAACCCTAACAAGAGTCTGCCCCTAGGCCTCCTGCTCCAGGCTGACCATGACAATGCTGGCCCGTCAGGAGGGGGAGGAGGAGGATGCAGAATCTGACATCACCCACCACCCACCCCCAATGTTAGACAGAATCTAGACACTGAGGGTCAGCTCTTTTCCTTAGAGGATCAGAGAGCCCCTGGTAAACCCCCAGCCCAGCTGGGAGCACTACTGGTAGTGGGAGGGGAAGCCATAGAAGTAGGCCCCCCTTTGTACCAAAAGGGTTGGTCGAGAAGGTGATTAAGAATAGGGACAAAACTTCCTCTGCCCACTGTGTCTCATCAGGATCTAAGGGGCACACTGCTCAACTTCAGATGAGGATTCCCTGGAGAGGGAGCTCAGGCAACCTAGATTGGAGGAGGCCAAGTTGAGGCTGCAACAGCAGCAGCTAGCCCTACATAGGGAGGCCTTCGCAGGGGAGAGAGACAGGCAGGGTTTGGGGTTAGCATCCCAAGGCAGCAGCAGTTTTAGTTTCAGGGAGCCTACGGTCAGTGAGGACTCATTTGGCTCCAGATACTTGAACAACATGGTCTCCCCAACAAGGTAGGGGATGACATTTACAAATGGTCCACTGCTTTGGAGAGGACCTGCAAGTTACAGAGGGTCCCCCAAAGCAATGGGCAGCTATCTTGTGGCTCTCCTTCTATGACAAGAAGAGAGACAAACTCCTTAGTGTCAGGGAGGATGATGCGGACAATCACTTAGTTCTCAAAACATCTATGTTAGATAGCTTTGGTCTAACCACTGAACAATACAGGATAAAGTTCAGGGAGACGAAGAAAGAGTCCTCCCCGGATTGAGTAGATTTGTGGACTATTCTGTGAAAGCTCTGGAAGGCTGGTTGCATGGAAGCAAAATCAGTGATTATCAGGGCTTGTACAATCTAATCTTGAGAGAGATGCCAGTGTATCTTGAGAGAGCACATTTTGAATAATTGTGTGTCTGATTTGTTGAATCAGTACCTGGTGGTTTCTGATCTGACCTCTCCCCAAGAATTGTGAAAGAAGGTAGACAAATGGGTCCACACCAGGGTGAGTAGGAGAACTCACACAGGGGGTAACCACAAGAAGAAAGATACAGGTAAGCACCAGGAGAAGGGTGGGGACAAATTAAAAGAGTCTTCATCAATCATGCCCACAAAATCCCTCTGGGGGTGGGGGCAAATCCTCTTCCTCCAGTTAGTTTAAAAAAACCTGGTGTTATCTCTATAAGAACAAAGGCCATAGGCCAGGAGATCGCTCTCCTGCCCTTAGAAAGGCACCAAGCCAACCACCACTAACCCCACTTCTACTTCTAATGCCTCTAGCAATAGCAATAGTGGTGGGACTACTAACAGTAGTCAGTATAAGGGTGCAGCTGGGCTCACTTTAGGTACTGTAGTGGGGTCTGGGTGGGTTAGAGAGACCAATGAAGCAGTGTTAGTTTCTGAAGGGGCACTGACTTTGCCACCCTTGCTGCCTGCCCCCTTAATATGGGTAAGTACAAACAGCATCCTCTGATAAATTATGTTGAGGCTGAGGACTACAGGGATACAGGAGTGCCAGTGTCACTATGGTGACCGAAAAACTGGTGTCTCCTGAGCAACAGATACTTGGTCACCAGTAGCAAGTGACTGATGCTAATAAAAACACTGTGTTCCACCCCATGGCAGTTGTTGATTTCAGCTGGGAGGGGAGAAGGTTTACTGGTCCTGAAAAAAGTTTGTAGTGTCCACAGACCTACCTGTAGAGTGTTTACTAGGGAACAACTTGGAGACTTCAGCTTGGGCTGAAGTGGAGTTGGAAGCCCATGCAGCAATGCCTGGCATCCCAAGGCATATTTGTGCCCTCACCAGAGCACAGGCCAAAAAGAAGAAAGCTCAGGGAAACTTGGAGCCTGGAACTATGGCCCAAGAACTTCCTAAACCTAAGAGTAGAAAGGGCAAGAAAGTACCCCCTACTCCAACCTCCAATGTGGATTCAAACCCAGAGGGAGAAGAATCCCTTCCCTTGGCAGAACATACACAAGAGGAGCTACAAGCTGACACGGCTAAATTCCTAGGTGCAGGGGGTCCTGCCAGGTAGGAGTTCAGTAGGACACAAAAAACTTGTCCCACACTGGAGGACTTGAGGCAGCAAGCTGTCACTCAAGAGGTAGAGGATATCAGTGGCACCCACAAAGTGTATTGGGAAGACAAACTCTTGTAACCAGAACCAAGGGAACCCAAGCCTGGTTCCACCAGGAGGTTGGTGGTCCCTCTGCAGTACAGAAATTTTTTGATAAACCAAGTATATGACATTCCCCTGGCAGGTCACCTGGGACAAAGCAAAACTTGGGACAGACTTGTCCCTCATTTCCACCAGCCCCATATGTCAGAAGACACAAAAGAGTTTTAGGATCAAATCTGTTTATTGTTTTAAAAAAAAAGCAAAACAAATATAAACATACAAAACACAGCTCATCGCGGGACATAAATGCAAGACATCAGCACAATAGCAATCTCATATCTTCATGCAGAAGTCTCTCTCGTAATCAAAAGACCACACCCAGAGGAACCATCCAGCCAGTCTTCTCGTTGCAGAATCATGTGTCCACCGGCAGTGTCCAATAGTCTTCCAAGGTGCTAGTCCCACAGATGAGAACACATAAACATATAAACGCAAACACTTTAACTATGCCTCCCTCCGAGAAACCATGTCATCTTCCTGTCTCTCCACACCTCAACCCCTTGCATCATCCAAGCTCACCCCCCCCATCCAACCTACCCCCCCAGCCCTCCAACCAAGAATTCAAATTAGCCTCAAGACTCTCAGGTAGATCGGGCATGTCATCTCGGTAAATTCTGTGGAGAGAATCCGAAGGAACTGCTTCCACAACTCGCCCAAGTCTCCTGCCCGCTGCTGGGAGGCTAGCGTAAGTTTCTCCATAGCTAAGATAAACCACAGCTTCTGGAGCCATGAGATAAGCGTCGGGACTCTGTCTGTACCCAAGAGAGCTAGGATCAGTTGCAGCGCTGCGTTAAGTGCTAAAGCCATCTGCCTCCCTTTTAAGGACCGTAAAGGAAAAGTAAGGGAATTAGGCAGCCCCAATAAAATATACAATGGGAGTCTCGGGAACTTAACTTGGAACGCTGCATCAATATCATCTATAATGCTTTCCCAATTGCGGTGCAGCTTGGGGCAGTACCAAAGCAAATGCCTAAGCGTACCTGTAGCTCCACACCCCCTCCAGCAAAGATCCGATTTATCACGATTCCATGCATGCAACCGCCCTGGAGTGTAATACCAATATGAAGCGACTTTATATGATGTCTCTGTCCCAGCTGCATTATATGCTGTGTGGTGTATTCTATAGAATATGCTGTCCCATTCCTCATATTAGAGTTCTCTCTCCAGCTCCCTCTCCCATCGCAACTGACCCTTTGACTTAGGTGGGCGGTTTTCCCCTTGCAGAAGCCGATAAAGTTCAGAGATAATTCTCTTATCATCCTTCTTTAGGAACAGCCATTTTTCAAATGGCGTAAGAGGCCTATCTATCAGACCTCTGTTCGCCGGCAAGAGAGCCCAGTGTCGAACCTGATAATACATCAATCTATCCGCCTCCACTAGGCCATAGCCCTCTCTTATCTGGTTGAAGGACAACACCCTTTGTTCATCAAAAAGACTTCCTACTCTCCTACAGCCCCCTTCATACCAACGTCTCAGGCCATCCACACGAAGTCCTGGCTCAAAGTCAGGGTTCGCGCCTATGGGGGTCATAGGGGACGGAAAGGAAGTCAGCCCTAGACGGCAAGAAACCGCATCCCATATGCGTAATGTTGTTCCGGTAATCGGGGAAGAATAAAGGCCTCCCGCCCTATGCCGGCGCCGAAGCCAAGGTTCCTTCCATATATGAGAGCCCGCCACCGCCTGGTCCATAAAACACCAGTGTTTCTCCGTGAGTGGGCGACTCCACTCCACAAGAAAGCACAACTGTGTTGCCTGAAAATATCTCAGAAGACATGGTATCGCCAATCCCCCACTGCCCTTGGGACGATATAAAACCTGCCGCGATAGACGTGCCAGACGACCCTCCCATATAAATCTCAGGACCGCCAATTGTAGGGTGGCAATCGTCTGAGGAGGTGGGGCTAGTGGGAGCGCCTGAAACATATACAGTATTCGCGGCAAGACTGTCATCTTGACCGCAGCCAGCCTACCCAGTCAAGACAGTTTATGGCTCCCCCACAACTCCAGGTCCCGCTGTACATCGCGAACCAACTTCGCAAAGTTCAAGCTCTCCGTTTTAACGGCAGACGTCGCCAACTCAACCCCGAGATAGGAAAGGCGTGAGGACGACCAAATAAAGGGATATCGAGCCTTCAAATCCTCCTCGTGATCAGCGCTTAGAGACAGACTAAGGACCTGAGATTTCTGCATATTCACTTTAAATCCCGAAACCTGGCTAAACTCAACTAGTATCTCCATAAGAGCAGGTAAAGAGGTAGCAGGCTCCGCAAGTGTAAGAATAACATCGTCAGCATATAAGGTAATAACATGGTGGTCTCCGCCAAATTTCACCCCAGAAACCAAGGGACTGTCCCGCAAGCGCTGTGCAAGGGGCTCCATGTATAACGCAAACAAAAGGGGGGAAAGCGGGCACCCCTGCCTGGTCCCACGCCCAACCAGAAACAGCCTAGAAAGCACGCCATTAACTCGGACCACCGCTCTAGGGGACCGATAGGCACACTGGATCCAAGATCTAAACCCTGGGCCCAAACCGAAGCGCTCCAGGACCCGGAAGACATATGGCCAATGGACCCTATCGAACACCTTTTAGGCATCGACAGAGAGAAAAAGCGCCTCTCTGCGGGATCTATCAATTTTATCTAGCAGATGCAGAAGTCGCTTCGTATTATCGCCACACTGTCGATTCGGACTAAAACCAGACTGATCCGGATCAATAAGACCCGGCATATAAGGATTAAGGCGGTAAGCAAGAATCCCCATAAATAATTTAGCATCAATATTCAGAAGCAAAATTGGCCTATATGAAGCGCACTCCTCCGGGTCTTTGCCCGGTTTATGTATAACAGTAATGGTAGCGTCCAGCATACTCAGCGTCAGGGTTCCCATAGTCCGAAAGGAATTAAAAAGCCTCACAAGAAGCGAGGCGAGCTCAACACAAAAGGTCTTATAAAACAATGCCGTGAACCCATCAGGGCGGGGGGACTTCCTGCTCCTTAAGCGGGAGATAGCCGATATAACTTCCTCCAGCCTTATCTGTTGGTCCAGCAGGGACGCCTCCTGCTCACCAAGAGGAGTGATTGCTATGCCCTCTAGGTAAGAATCCAGGGCCACGTCATCCCGCTCATCCGCCGCATATAACCCCTGGTAAAACCCCGCAAATGCCTCTGCAATCTGATCGCTCGTGCAGACCTTTTCACCTGAAGGAGAACGAATCAATTTGACCGCCGACGCTGCACGCTGCGCTCGCAACCGGTGCACCAATAGCTTTCCACATCTATTGCTGCCTGTAAGGAAATGCCTCCTTGGCATGGTTACCCCCTGACTTTTTGCCTTTGCTGATGCCAAGTTATAATTTGAAAGTGCGCTGAGGCCTGCTAACCAGGCCCCAGCACCAGTGTTCTTTCCCTAACCTGTACCTTTGTTTGCACAACTGACACATCCTACCATCCAGGTAAGGGTCCTGATGCCAGGGAAGGTCTCTAAGGGCTGCAGCATGTCTTATGCCACCCTGGAGACCCCTCACTCAGCACAGACACGCTGCTTGCCAGCTTGTGTGTGCTGGTGGGGAGAAAATGACTAAGTCGACATGGCACTCCCCTCAGGGTGCCATGCCAACCTCACACTGCCTATGGCATAGATAAGTCACCCCTCTAGCAGGCCTTACAGCCCTAACGCAGGGTGCACTATACCATAGGTGAGGGCATAGGTGCATGAGCACTATGCCCCTACAGTGTCTAAGCAAAACCTTAGACATTGTAAGTGCAGGGTAGCCCTAAGAGTATATTGTCTGGGAGTCTGTCATACACGAACTCCACAGCACCATAATGGCTACACTGAAAACTGGGAAGTTTGGTATCAAACTTCTCAACACAATAAATGCACACTGATGCCAGTGTACATTTTATTGTGAAATACACCCCAGAGGGCGTCTTAAAGATGCCCCCTGAAAACATACCCGACTTCCACTGTGGGCAGACTAGTTTTGCCAGCCTGCCACACACCAGACATGTTGCTGGCCACATGGGAAGAGTGCCTTTGTCACTCTGTGGCTAGTAACAAAGCCTGTACTGGGTGGAGGTGCTTCTCACCTCCGCCTGCAGGAACTGTAACACCTGGCGGTGAGCCTCAAAGGCTCACCCCCTTTGTTACAGCAACCCAGGGCACTCCAGCTAGTGGAGATGCCCGCCCCCTCCGGCCACAGCCCCACTTGTGGCGGCAAGGCCGGAGGAGATAATGAGAAAAACAAGGAGGAGTCACTGGCCAGTTAGGACAGCCCCTAAAGTGTCCTGAGCTGAGGTGACTCTGACTTTTAGAAATCCTCCATCTTGCAGATGGAGGATTCCCCCAACAGGATTAGGGATGTGCCCCCCTCCCCTCAGGGAGGAGGCACAAAGAGGGTGTAGCCACCCTCAGGGCTAGTAGCCATTGGCTACTAACCCCCCAGACCTCAACACACCTCTAAATTGAGTATTTAGGGGCTCCCAGAACCTAGCAACATAGATTCCTGCAACCTAAGACGAAGAAGGACTGCTGACCTGAAAGCCCTGCAGAGAAGACAGAGACACCAACTGCTTTGGCCCCAGCCCTACGGCCTGTCTCTCCACTTCAAGAAAAACTGCAACAGCGATGCGTTCCACAGGGTCCAGCGACCTCTGAAGCCTCAGAGGACTACCCTGCATCTAAAAGGACCAAGAACTCCCGAGGACAGCGGCTCTGCTCCAAAGAAGAAACAGCTTTGCAACAAAGAAATAACTTTAAAAGAACTCCACGTTTCCCGCCAGAAGCGTGAGACTTTGCACTCTGCACCCGACGCCCCCGGCTCGGCCTGTGGAGAAACAACACTACAGGGAGGACTCCCCGGCGACTGCGACCCTGTGAGTATCCAGAATTGACCCCCCTGACCCCCCCCAGCAACACCTGCAGAGGGAATCCCGAGGCTCCCCCTGACCACGACTGCCTGCTTCCAAGAAACCGATGCCTGGTAAAGACACTGCACCCACAGGACCTGAAGGATCCGACCTCCAGTGCAGAAGCGACCCCCAGGTGGCCCTCTCCCTTGTGCAGGTGGTGGCTACCCCAAGGAGCCTGCCTGCTTCGCTGAAGAGAACCCTGGGTCACCCGTTGAAACCAATTGCTAACCCGACGCCTGTTTGCACTCTGCACCCGGCCGCCCCCGTGCCGCTGAGGGTGTACTTTTTGTGCTGACTTGTGTCCCCACCGGTGCCCTACAAAACCCCTCTGGTCTGCCCTCCGAAGACGCGGGTACCTACCTGCTGGCAGACTGGAACCGGGGCACCCCCTTCTCCATTGAAGCCTATGCGTTTTGGGCACCACTTTGACCTCTGCACCTGACCGGCCCTGAGCTGCTGATGTGGTAACTTGGCGGTTGCCCTGAACCCCCAATGGTGGGCTACCTTGGACCCAACTTTGAACCCTGTAGGTGGTCTACTTACCTGCAAAACTAACAAACACTTACCTCCCCCAGGAACTGTTGAAAATTGCACTAAGTGTCTCGTTTTAAAATAGCTTATTGCCATTTTTGTGAAAACTGTACTTTTGCTGATTCAAAGTTCCTAAGTTGCCTAAGTGAAATACCTTTCATTTGAAGTATTACTTGTAAATCTTGAACCTGTGGTTCTTAAAATAAACTAAGAAAATATATTTTTCTATACAAAAACCTATTGGCCTGGAATTGTCTTTGAGTGTGTGTTCCTCATTTATTGCCTGTGTGTGTACAACAAATGCTTAACACTACCCTCTGATAAGCCTACTGCTCGACCACACTACCACAAAATAGAGCATTAGAATTATCTCTTTTTGCCACTATGTTACCTCTAAGGGGAACCCTTGGACTCTGTGCATGCGATTTCTTACTTTGAAATAGTACATACAGAGCCAACTTCCTACACTCCAGATATAGTATTTGTGCTTAAGTCGTGCTACCATGTACTCCGCCCTATCCCAGTCCAGTCATTTCAACTGCTGCCAGTGGATTTATGGGAACACTCCAGGACAGCTACCCTCTGCTCTAGCCTCTCCCTCACCTCTCTCCTTGCTCCATTATCCCTCGCCGATAATGCCATCACCTCGCCCTGCACTACCACCTTCAGCACCTCCCACACAGTCTCCACAGAGGTACTGCCCTCGTCGTTGAAGCTAATATAATCCCTAATCGCACGACAAAGCGATTCCACCGCTATCTCGCTCTGAAGCAGGGAGTCCCTAAAGTGCCAGCTCGGTGTGCCAACGCGACCTCTCTCCATGGCCAGCTCAACCGTAATAGGGGCATGATCAGTCAGGGCCCTGGGCTCAGTCATAGCCTCCATGACCCGGGTCATAAACTCATGCGAGGCCAGAAAAAGATCGAGCCGTGCATTTGTCTTGGTCGCTGCTGAATAAAAGGAATAATCGTGGAGTGTGGAATGTGACTTCCTCCATACGTCCTCCAGCCCACACTCAGCCAGCCATTGACGCCCCATCTCCGACACGGCTCCAGTCTGTCCAAAGCGCTGGCCCGAGAGGTGAAGCTCGTTATCCATCACCAAATTGAAATCTCCCCCTACCAAAATGGCACTATCAGGCGAACTAAGTATAGGGGAAACTGACTGTCTCAGGAAGGTCTCCTGCTGGGAATTCAGAGCATAGAGGGAAGCAATGGTAAAAGAGAAGGTCCCAAGCTTTATTCTAATAGCCAGGAACCTACCTGGGACTTCGTGTACCTTCCCAACTATCTCCCCAGCAAATGTCCTCAAAAGCAATATTGCCACCCCCGCATGTTTCGTAGTTGTTGAGGACCAAAGCTGCTTAGGGAACCATCTGGAGCGCATACGGAACGTATCCCTATGTAACAAATGGGTCTCTTGTAATAGACAGATATGGCTCCCAAATTTCTCCAGAGCGGACAGTATCGCTAACTGCTTGGTTGGGTTGTTAAGCCCACGGACATTCAAACTTAAGCACTTAATTATCATACCATCAAGGGGCGAAAATCGCTCAGGGGGGGAGAGAATCCACAGAGGGGCCGGGACTCAGAACAGCATCTCCGCCGCTCCAGGTAACATGACCGACTAATTGGGGCCCATGATGACCAAACTCGCAGGGAAGCATACAAACATATATCTAAAACGCACAACAGGTGCTCATAACAAAAAAGTCCTCTCACACACATCCCAAAGAGGAAAAGTCTCCACAGGGCCATAGAACCACACCGGATCGCCCGTTAAGTCCACCGACTCCGCCGCCCAGGCCCGCTCACAAGGGCACAAGCCCGTCATGAGCGACCCCTTGCTGAACAATGGCACTCTGTCTTCCTCGCCTAGGCAGTTGTCCCAGCGCTACACTGCTCACTGCCGACTGACGTTCCAATATCCGCTCCGACTCCGTAGGGCGCTGCTGCTTCCTCCTTCTCTCCTTCCTCCTCCAGCGCGGGCGATCTCCTCCCGCCGGACCTAAATTCGAGTCCGAGCCCTGAGCGTCTCCCTCCAGGCCCAGAATCCGGCGAGCCTCAGATACTGTCTTCACCTGGCAAAGCTGGTCCTCCCAGCGGAAAACAAGGCGGAACGGGTGACCACATATATAGGACACAGCATGCGCACGTAAGTGCTCTGTGATAGTCTTAAACTCCCGCTGCAAGGTTCAAACCGACAGGTCCTGGTATAACTGCAATTGATGGCCACTAAAGTGGACCTGCGGGGTATTGCGTGCCCGCTGCAAAATGTTTTCTTTCAGTCCATAATTGTGGACGCATGCCAGGATATCCGGCGGGCGGTCCCCGGCTCCCCCAGCTCGGCCCACACGAGATACTCTGTCCAGGACAATCTCCTGTGACGCCTTCAGGTCCAGCACTGAACGGAACAACGCCACCACAAAGTCTCTAATGTCATCCTTCTCCGCTCCGATCGGCACTCTTCTAATGCGGATATTGTGTCTGCGCGAGCGGTTCTCCAGGTCCTCCACTGTCATCTGAAGGAGGTCCTGCTGTTCCCGCAAGCGCAGAACCTCCTGCTGCAGGACCGCTACCTCCTCGCCGTGGGCCACCTCCCCATCCTCAACCTGGGTTATCCGCTCACCCAGGGACGAGAGCTCCATCCGCAACTCCTTCACCTCATGCAATATATCTTTACGGAGTTCTTGCAGGTCCCCGCGGAGCGATTCAAGCAGGGAGGTGAGGAAGCCCTTCGTAACCGGGGCAGCCTCCTCCTCCGATGTCTCCTTCCTTGCTTCAGGGGACCTTACGGCTGGCGGATCTTCAGGCCCCCCCCCCCAGCACCAGGCGTCCCCCCGTCAGCATTTCTCTTACCGTCCGGTCTCGCTTGGGCTTGGGGGGGTCGCCATATCTACTACCTCTGACAGCTACAGCCCAGGTATTCAGCCAGACCTCTGCGCACCAACACCGGACTCCGTACACCCCAGGCGGGCCCCTCACCAGCAGCCGTCAGCCTCTTCTCCGCAGTGCACTCCACGGGACCACTCCCAAAGACAGCTCGTTTCCGTGCCAGGCAAAGGTCACCACAGGCCGCTTACACCTCCAACTGGCGTCCAGGGCCCCCTGCGTCACCACTGCAGCAGAGCACAGTCACTCAGGGGGGTCCTCGCCCCTCCGTCGTCCTCTCCGAAGGGCCAGCCCTCTGGGCCCAGCCAGCGGGCCCCGCAGTCTCTCCTCTCTGGCGCTGAGCCCACCAACGGTGCCCCGCCACCGGCCCGTCCTTCAGGGGGTCTTATCCCCGCTAAGGGTACCACCGCACCCCTGCTGCCTCCTGGCTCGCCTCCCGGCTCCAGGCCTGCCGCCTACACCAGCCGCAAGCGCCGGCCCAGCAGACACGGCCCGCGCGCGCCACCAATCGGTCGTGGACGCCTTCAGTGCACGGGCCCAAGCATCTTGTCTGGACCTCACGTGCCCCCCCGATCGGGGTCGGGCTGCAAATCCAGGGCCTAGGCGGCGGAGCTCGGACCAACGCGTCCGCTCACGCCGCCTTCTTGGCCAACACAAAAGAGTTTTGTCGCTCCTGTGTCACCTGCCAAGCCAGTGGCAAGACAGGTGGCACCCCAAAGGCCCCTTTAATCCCACATCCAGTGGTTGGGGTACCCTGTGAATGGGTTGGGGTGGATATTGTTGGCCCCCTAAGCCCTCCCACAGCCTCTGGGTACAGGTTTATGCTGGTGGTGGTGAACCATGCCACTAGATACCCAGAAGCTATTCCTCTTAGGACCAATACAGCTCCTGCAGTGGCCAAAGCTCTTCTTGGCACCTTCTCAAGAGTGGGTTTTCCTAAAGAGGTGGTGTCAGACAGAGATGCAAACTTTATGTCTGCATACCTAAAAGCAATGTGGAAGGAATGCGGTATTATTACTAAGTTCACCACCCCTTACCACCCTCAAACCAATGGTTTGGTAGAGAGGTTTAATAAAACGCTCAAAGGAATGATCATGGGACTCTCTGAACAATTCAGGAGGAGATTGGATGTCCTACTGCCATGCCTCCTCTTCACTTATAGGGAGCTCCCCCAGAAGGGTGTGGGCTACAGCCCATTTGAGCTTCTTTTTGGGCGTCCTGTTAGGTGTCCTCTTTCTCTTGTAAGAGAAGGCTGGGAGCAACCTCTCAAGCAAGACATGCTGGACTATGTACTTGGCTTCAGATCTAGGATGGCTGAGTATATGAAGAAGGCCACTAAAAACCTTCAGGCCAGCCAGGTGGTCCTCACACAATAGTGGTGAAAAAGGGTGAGGTTACCTACCTGGTAGACCCTGGCACTCCCAGAACCCCTTCTGGGTACTTCACATGAACCGCATAAAGCCCTACTATGACAGGGCTGATATGACCCTGCTCATGACTACTGATGAGGGACAGGAAGAAGACAGTGGCCCTCTCCCCGACCTATTCTCCCATATTGCAGCTGATGGGTCAGTTGATGGATTAGTCCTTGCTGACTGTCTCTCTGAGTGCCAAAATGTAGACTGCAGGAATCTATTGGGACAATTCTCAGAACTGTTCTCATTGACACCTGGTTAAACCACTTGATGTGAACACACCATTGATACAGGGGACAGTTGGATAATAAAAAGTAAAATTTACAGGCAACCTGACCATGTCAGAGACTGCATCAAATCTGAGGTTCCGAATATGCTAGACCTATGGGTCATTGAGCACTCAGACAGCCTCTGGGCTAGTCCAGTGGTTCTGGTCCCAAACCCTCACTCCCAAAATGGAAAGAGAGAAATTAGGTTTTGTGTTGACTACAGCGGGCTCAACACTGTTACAAATACAGATGTTCATCCTATCCCTAGGGCAGATGATCTAACAGATACACTGGCATCTGCCAAGTATCTAAGAAGTTTGATTTGACTGCTGGTTATTGGCAGACCAAGTTATAAGATGATGCTAAACCCAAAACAGCATTTTCAACCACTGGAGGGCACTATCACTTTACAGTGGTGCCCTTTAGGCTGAAAAATGCACCTGCCACATTTCAGAGGCTGGTGACTACAGTCCTCCAAGGACTGGAAGCTTATAGTGCAGCTTATCTTGATGATATACCTGTCTTTACCTCCATTTGGGAGAATCACTTGGTCCACCTGTGGAATATTTTGGAGGCTTTGCAGAAAGCAGGCCTCACGATCAAGGCCTTTATGTACCAGATAGAGCAGGGGGAAGTTGAATATCTGGGCCACCTGGTAGGTGGAGGCCAGATTCAGCCACTGCAGGGGAAGATTCAAACCATTTTGTATTGGACTCCCCCTACTACTCAGACCCAGGTGAGAGTCTTTTTAGGCCTCACTGGGTATTACAGGAGGCTCATTAAGAACTATGACTTCACTGTAGCCCCTCTTTATGACCTCACCTCAAAAAGGATGCATACAAAAGTTTTGTGGACAGCTAGCTGTCAAAAAGCTTTTGAAGATCTTAAACAGGGCATGTGCTCTCCACCTATTTTAAGACGCTCTGACTACTCCAATCAATTCATAGTTCAGACAGATGCTCCTGAGGTAGGGGTTGGGGCAGTTTTGTCACAACTTAATACAGAAGGCCAGGACCAACCTATAGCTTTTATAAGCTGAGGGTTGACCCCCAGGCAAAAGCATTCATCAGCCATAGAAAGGAGTCCTTTGCTGTGGTTTGGGCTTTGAAGAAGCTGAGGCCGTACTTCTTTGGCACTCACTTCCTTGTTCAGACAGACCACACGCCCCTTCTATGTTTAAAACAGATGAAAGGAGAAAATCCCAAACTAAAGTAAAGTACCTTTAGTTTAGTAACACTGAGTGGTTCTTTCACATGTTTAAGTGCTGTGTGACTATAGTGGTATTGAATGAGCTTTGCTTGTCTCCTAGATAAGCCTTGGCTGCTCATCCACAGCTACCTCTAGAGCCTTGGCTTCTAGACACTGCCTAAACTTCACTAATAGGGGAACCCTGGACCTGGTATAAGGTGTAAGTACCATAGGTACCCACCACACACCCAATAAGGTTCCTACAGAGGAAAAACCCTCTCCCTTTGGAAATAGGTGTTACATGGCTTTGGAGGGGTGGCCTCCCCAAGCAACTGGTATGCTTTGAAGGGCACATTTGGTGCCCTCTTTGCATAAACGAGTCTGCACTGGTTCAGGGACCTCCAGTCCCTGCCCTGGCACAAAACTGGATAGTGGAAAGAGGAGTGACTACTCCACTGCCCATCACCACCCCAGTGGTGGTGCCTAGAGCTCCTCCAGATGGCCTGTTGATTATGCCATCTTGAATCCGTGGTGGGAAGAGGCCTCTGGGAGCATCTGAGTGGCCAGGTCAGGCAGGTGACGTCAGAGCCCCCTCTTGATAGGTGGTCACCTGCCTAGGAGACCAATCCCCCTTCCAGGGCTATTTAGGGTCTCCCTCTTGGGTCGGTCCTCAGATTAGACGTGCACGATTCCAGCAGGCCCTCTCTGCAATGTGTACTTCGACTTCTGGCCACTGGAACTGCAACTGGACTTCACAGGAACATACGATCTGAAGCTCTAGTGATGACTTCGCCCTGCAACAATGTTTCTCCAGCTCCTTCCAGCAACTGCAACACTTCCCTGGCTGTGCATCCTCTGAGTCTTCAATCTGCACCAAGAAGCAAGACGGAATCTCCCTTAGAATGAAGGTGTCACTCCCCTGCATCCGCAGGCACCAGCTGCAATGACGACCGGCCACGTGGATCCTCTCTCTTGCAAATCTTTTTGAATCCTGCAACACAAGTGGTGGTCCTGAGTGGTCCCCTTTGCCCCTTCTAACAGCTGTCTAACTTTGTAGGTGGTGAGCCTTTGCCTCTACTTGCAGCACAACTCTTGCAGCTACCAAGGGTTGTTGGCTCTTCTTCCAAGGGATCTTCAGGCTCTGTGTAGCCCCGGCCTACAGCACTCTTCCCAGCAATGTATAGTCTCCTTCCTCCTGCTCCAACGACGTGGGACTCCCTTCCAGGTGTGCTGAGTGGGCCTCAATGCGACTCCTGTGTCTGCTGCTCTGTGGGAGCTGCATCCACGACTTCTTGCTCTCCTAACTGCTGTGGACGCCTGGGACTCCCCTCCATGGGTTCAGTCCCCTGGGACCTTTCTGGTCCCCGGCAGCTCTTCAAATCCTCTTTTGCAACTTTTGCCTTTCACAAGGCTTGTTGGTGGTTTTTCCAAACCACTGACAATTCTTCAGACGTGGGACATCGACTGCATCACTTCTGGACCTCTTCCCCATCTCCTCTGATGCATTGCCGAATCCTGGTCCTCACCATCCTGCAACTCCAGGAGGGTAGATAGTGGCTCCTGCCCCAACCAGGCACTCCAACTGGGACTGGACTTGGTCCCCTTCATTTGCAGTCCTCTTCTGTATGGATCCATCTTCTGTCTCTTGCTTGAGTCTTGCACAGTCCTTTTCCAAAGTTTCTCTGTGGGTTTGGGAAGAACCAGGTACTTACCTCTTCTCTCCTGGTCACTGGGGGCCACTCTGGTACTTACCTTTTGGGGTTCCTGGTTCCTCCAGCTCCCCTCTATAGATTCCATTTACCTGGGTGGGGGTCTATCATTCGCATTCCATTTTTTTAGTATATGGTTTGGGCTACCCCTAGGGTCACTGTAAGGAAATGCCTTCCTTGGCATGGTTACCCCCTGACTGTTTGCCTTTTGTTGATGCCAGTTATGATTAAAAGTGTGCTGGGGCCCTGCTAACCAGGCCTCAGCTCCAGTATTCTTTCCCTAAACTGTACCTTTGTTCCCACAATTGGCACAGCCCTGGCACACAGATAAGTCCCTTGTAAAAGGTACCCCTGGTACCAAGGGCCCTGTTGCCAGGGAAAGTCTATAAGGGCTGCAGCATGTCTTATGCCACCCTGGGGACCTCTCACTCAGCACATGCACACTGCCTCACGGCTTGTGTATGCTGGTGGGGAGAAAATGACTGAGTCGACATGGCACTCCCCTCAGAGTGCCATGCCAACCTCACACTGCCTGTGGCATAGGTAAGTCACCCCTCTAGCAGGCCTTACAGCCCTAAGGCAGGGTGCACTATACCCAGGTGAGGGCATATGTGCATGAGCATCATGCCCCTACAGTGTCTAAGCAAAATCTTACACATTGTAAGTGCAGGGTAGCCATAAAGAGTATATGGTCTGGGAGTTTGTCAAACACAAACTCCACAGTTCCATAATGGCTACACTGAAATCTGTGAAGTTTGGAATCAAACTTCTCAGCACAATAAATGCATACTGATGCCAGTGTGGGATTTATTGTAAACTACACCCAGAGGGCATCTTAAAGATGCCCCCTGAATACCAGTCTGACTCTGAGTGTAGGCTGACCAGTTTCTGCCAGCCTGCTACAACCAGACGAGTTTCTGGTGAGTGCCATTGTCACTCTGTGGCCAGGAACAAAGCCTGTACTGGGTGGAGGCGCTTTTCACTTCCCCCTGCGGGAACTGTAACACCTGGTGGTGAGCCTCAAAGGCTCATGCCTTTTGTTACAGCACCCCAGGGCATCCCAGCTAGTGGAGATGCCCGTCCCTCCAGCCCCTGCACCCACTTTTGGCGGCAAGGCAGGAGAGGATAATGAGAAAAACAAGGAGTTGCCGCCCACCAGTCAGGACAGCCCCTAAGGTGTCCTGAGCTGTGGTGACCCCTGCCTTTAGAAATCCTCTATCTTGAGATTGGAGGATTCCCCCATTAGGATTAGGGATGTGCCCCCCTCCCCTCAGGGAGGAGGCATAAAGAGGGTGTAGCAACCCTCCACAACAGTAGCCACTGGCTACTGCCCCCCAAGACCTAAACACACCCCTAAACTTAGTATTTAGGGGCAACCCTGAACCCAGGAAATCTGATTCCTGCAACCTGAAGAAAGAAGGACTGCTGACCTGAAACCCCCGCGGAGACGACAACTGACTTGGCCCCAGCCCTACCGGCCTCTCTCCAGACTCAAAGAACCTGCACAGCGACGCATCTGACAGGGACCAGCGACCTCAGAGGACTGCCCTGAACCCGAAGGACAAAGAAACTCCAGAGAACAGCAGCACTGTTCACCAACTGCAACATTTTTGCAACTTTGAAACAACTTTGAAAGAACTCTCCTTTCCCGCCAGAAACATGAGACTTCTCACTCTGCACCCGACGCCCCCGGCTCGTGCTCCACAGAATAAACACTGCAGAGAGGACTCCCAGGCGACTATGACGTGAGTAACCTGGGACGACCCCCCCTGCACCTCCACAGCGACACCTGCAGAGAGGATCTAGAGGCTCTAGAGGCTCTCCCTGACCGCGACTGCCTGGTAACAAGGAACCCGATGCCTGGACCAAGTACTGCACCTGCAGTCCACATGACCGAGAGGAACCAATCTCCAGGGCATGAGTGACCAGCAGGCGGCCCTCTTCCTAGCCCAGTCGGTGGCTGGCCCGAGAAGCCCCCCTGTGCCCTGCCTGCATCACCTAAGTGACCCCCGGGTCCCTCCATTGCTTCCTTTAGCAAACCCGACGCCTAATTAGCACACTGCACCCGGCCGCCCCTGTGCCGCTGAGGGTGTGTTTTGTGTGCCTGTTTGTGTTCCCCCCAGTGCTCTACAGAACCCCCCTGGGTCTGCTCCCCGAGGACACAGGTACTTACCTGCCAGCAGACCGGAACCGGAGCACCCCTGTTCTCCATAGGCGCCTATGTTTTTTGGGCCCTCCTTGGACCGCTGCACCTGACCGGCCCTGTGTTGCTGGTGCGGTGACTTTGGGGTTGCCTTGAACCCCCAACGGTGGGCTGCCTATGCCCAGGAGACTGACTGTGTAAGTGCTTTACTTACCTGAGAAACTTAACCATACTTACCTCCCCCAGGAACTGTTGATTTTTGTACTGTGGCCACTTTTAAAATAGCTTATTGCCATTTTAATATATACTGTGTGTACTACTACTTTAATTCAAAGTTCCATACTTACCTGTGTGAAGTATCTTGCATTTTATGTACTTACTTCAAATATTGAATCTTGTGGTTCTAAAATAAATTAAGAAAATATATTTTACTGTATAAAAACTATTGGCCTGGAGTTAAGTCTGAGTGTGTTCCTCATTTATTGCCTGTGTGTGTACAACAAATGCTTAACACCACCCTCTGATAAGCCTACTGCTCGACCACACTACCACAAAATAAAGCATTAGTATTATCTAATTTTGCCACAATCAACCTGTAAGCGGAACCCTTGGACTCTGTGCACAATATCTCTCACTATGAGATAATATATACAGAGCCAACTTCCTACAGTCACTATTGTCTATTGCTATTGATCTGTTTTCTACTGCTTTCTATGCTCATTCCTGACAACCAAGGAGTATATATATTGTGTTTATTCACATGCTAATAGAGTACTGCCAATATAGTATTTTAGTAATTGTGTCACTAAAATAAAGTACCTTTATTTTTGTAACATTGTGTGGTCTGTTCATGTGTGTGAGTGCTGTGTGACTATAAGTGGTATTGCATGAGCTTTACACATCTCCTAGATAAGCCTTGGCTGCTCATCCACAGCTTCTAGACACTGACTACACCTCACTAATAGGGGATACCTGGACCTGGTATAAGGTGATAATACCACAGGTACTCACCACACACCAGGCCAGCTTCCGACAAGCATGTTGATAGTAATTTCTGGCGAGTGCAGGAGGTCCGTTGTAGTCTGGAGGTGGGAGACAACTTACTGTGATAAGCCGGATTCAACACCCAGTCACTGAGATAGGTGAAGACCGACACCCCCGCTCTCCACAGATAGGCTGCACCCAATACCATCACCCTGGTGAACACCCAAGGAGCGCTGGAATGGCCAAAAGGGAGCACTGCAAACTGAAGGTGCTTGTGGCCCACCATGAATCACAGGTAATGCCTGTGGGCAGGCAGGACAGGGAAGTGGAAATATGCGTCCTGCACGTCCAGCTCCACCAACATGTCTCCTAGTTCCAGGGCAGATAAGACTTGAACGAATGTGAACACTTTAAATTTCACCTCCTTCAGGAAGAAATTAGAGGGATAGATCTAGGATAAGACAAGGTCTCGATCTTTTTTGAGCATTAGAAATTAGCGGGAATAACAACCACATCATACTTCTGTTGTTGGTTTCCTCACTATGGCTCCCTTGTCCAAGAGAGCTGCCATGTCCTGGCACAGTAAGGATATGTGGTCTCTGTCATCCTATTGCAAGTAAGGGGCATGGATGGAAGGTGTAGGAAAGTATCCCTTTTTGACATGATTAGCCCCCACTTTTAGCCTGGTACATAACGTGATTTTGACTGAAAGTGCACTGGGTTCCTGCTAACTAGGTTCCCAGTTTGAGATCTCTTTCCCAAATTGTTACAGTTGCTTTCCCCAATTGGCACAACCTTTAGCATCCTCTGTAAGGTACTGACTAGTAAATAAAAGAATTGACATTGGCACGCCTGGAAAGAAGTGAAGTTCGCACGCGTGGGTGGCGCCTATATAGGGCCCGTGATGTCATTTCCAGTGCAGCCTCCGCCACCGATGGAAACAGAGCTGATCAATCCCTCCTATTGGCATGCAGGGGCACTGCTCAAAAAATCTTCTGGGTCCAGTCTGATGCCTAAGGAGAATTCAAAGGTAAGGAATCTGCAGCTAGAAGTCCCTATCAGATTCTTGTTTTGTGTTTCTGACACTTACCTGAGGACTTGGAGAGCAACAAAAACCAACCTCTGGAGCTCCTCTATTGACACTGGAAGTGGCAACAGGACCTAGAGTGGGTCTTGGATGTAGAGTGGGACTTGGAACGGTCTTGGCACAGAGACTTCTTATTCTTAGACATAGAATTTTGCCTTGCATTCCTGTATGGCCTTTTGATTCATTGACATGCAGTCGTGGCAGGCTTTGGAGGTGTGGCTCAACCCCTGGCACCACAGGCACACCGGATGGGAATCTGTCACAGACATTTGTTTGCAACAGTTCTTACAAGGCTTGAAGCATGTTGTTTTATGGGGTCACATCCCTTGCACACTAAAAGAGAGATGAGCGGAGGCTCCATACCTGCCTTCCGGTAGCAATGAAATAAAGGCAATGAAAACAGCGCACTGAAGTGGTGCCTTTATAGGCCTTGTACATCACTTCTGGAGAGGAACGGCTTCAGTGTGGAGTCTCAAGGCACCACCTCTGGCACGCACATGTACTGCTGAAAAGTGTCCAGATCCAGTCTGATGCCTGGGGAATGTTCAAAAGGTAAGGAATCTGCATCTACAAGTCTCCATTAGAAGCACATATTTTTCTAGTGCAAATGAAAAAGTTACTTACTTAGGGGTAATGATATTTCTTTTGGATACTCTACCTGCAGATTCCTTACCTTCCTTTAATAATCCCTCAGGTGCCAGACTGGACAGGCCCAGAAGACTTTTCTTCATAGGACTCTCCTGACAGTAGGGGACGCAGGACCATGCAACACCAGAAGTGATGTCCCTGTGAAGTTGCTGACTGCATAGAGCACCCCCGCTGACTTGCCAATTTCAGTTCCCTTTTTTTCACAGCTTTCAATATAGAATTCAAGGTACTATAAAATAATGCTTTGCAAACAGACAGAATAAGAATTTGCTGTGAACTATAGTACCACATAAAACAGATTAAACAATTTAATCCTGCAAAAGCAGAATAGTAAATGACCAATGAGAATTAGTGATTTCATTTTGAGATTTAATTTAATTATATTAATGCTAAATGTACACTGTATTTATCAGCCCAGCAGAGAGAACCAATACAATACAATACTTTTTCTTCAAATACTGAAAATATGCACAGTTCTTTACTTACTTTTACAGAGACCTTATTAGTCGGTTCTTCTTTAGACCTGCGATAACCATTTTCAAGTTTGTCTTCTCCTTTAACTTCTTTATCTTTCTTCTCAGATTTTTTCCTTATGCGGAGTGCCGTGTGCCAAGAGGATGATTTTCTGAAATGTAAAAAAAAAGTTAACAAAAGAACTATTGATGCCAGACGTTCTCAACATCAAAAATTGATTTCTCTGAAATTAAAAGCATCATAAATTTACAGTCAAAATAAAGCATTAAGTTAATACAATTTAATGTATGCAAAATATCTACTGTTTCACACTTACATTTTACTTGATTACCTCTGCATGAACCCTGTAAGAGAAGTAGATGATAAAAGATTTCTAAATAGTATGCCTGACAAAGTTATAATGATCCTCCTGGTGTACGCAGTGAGTAAAACCTTCAACAAAAGCAGCAAGATGCTCAACAAAACACCTGGCTTATCACCTTGTTATCAGTGGAATAACTAATTTAAAGAAAAGATCAACAAGGGCCAAGTTAAATGAAGATGTCATCCTTGAAGAAAAGAGGACTTCTCTTTTGGTAATGATATTTTATGGTTCTGCAAAATACTCACCATTTAATTGTCTTCTATAAGCCAGACTGGATCAGTACAAAATTTCCCCCCAGCAAGAGCTTTCTAGTACCGTCAGGGGGCAACACCCAGCTTCATCTACCCTTGATATGACACCATCATGGTATATATGGTACCAGCTGCTGCACTGGCATGAGTTCCTAGAATAGTTTCCACACTAAATAAAGGTGTGCACAGATGAAACAAGACTGTACTAATGACAATCAGAGGATATGATACAATGGTGTACAATGGGATCTTTTTAACCGTGGGATCTTCTTATTAAAAGTACTAACTCATCAGGTGAAGTGGAAAGGCGGTGAACAGTCTTCAGAATGATGTACAAGTATAAATATAATTAGTGAAGGTAAGTATCTTTTTCTTCTGAATGAAATTTCTTTCCACAAATATCTCATCTTCTGAATGACTTCTAAAGGAATACTCTAGAAGGTGAGATTCAATCAATCAATCAAGCATTTGTAAAGCGCACTACTCACCAGCTAGGGTCTCAAGGCGCTGAGGGGGAGGGGGGGGGGGGAACTGCTACTGCTCGAATAACCAGGTCTTGACGCATTTCCTGAAGGTCAGGAGGTCCTGGGCCTGTCGTAGGTGGGTGAGGAGGGTGTTCCAGGTCTTGGCGGCAAGGTGGGAAAAGGATCTGCTGCCTGCTGTAGTTCGATGGATGCGAGGGACGGCAACAAGGGCAAGGTTAGCGGAGCAGAGTTGGTGGGTGGGAGCGTGGAAGGTGAGTCGCTCGTTGAGGTAGGAAGGGCCAGTGTTGTGAAGAACTTTGTGGGCGTGGATGAGGAGTTTGAAGGTGATCCTCTTGGTGACGGGAAGCCAGTGTAGGTCTCGGAGGTGGGCTGGGATGTGGTTGCGGCGTGGGATGTTGAGGATGAGGCGTTGTATACGATGTACTTTCTTCTGGAGTTTGGCTGTGGTTCCTTCATAGAGCGCGTTGCCGTAGTCCAGTCTGCTGCTGACGAGGGCGTGGGTGACCATCCTTCTTGTTTCGATGGAGATCCATCTGAAGATCTTGTGAAGCATGCAGATCGTGTAGAGTGGTGCTGACTACCAACAAAGTCAAACACAGCCCTGGCAAGTTATCCAATACTGTATGCTTAAGCTGTGGGCTAATGGTGTTTAGCAAACATAGGTACGGATGACCATGTAGCCATCTGTCAAATATCAGCCACATGGACGATAATGGCTATAGCAGGAGAAGCAGCCTTGGCCATCATAGAGTGGGCAGGAATGCCAGCCACAGAGTCTTTCTTGATCAAGACATAACAGAACTATATGTAAAGGGTAGCATTTAGTTGGATCACCTTTCTTGGCACACCAACAGCTGATCTTCCACTCTATACTGTTATGTACTGTCAATGCAATAAAATACTGAATGCCAGGGGGTCCAATCTATGAAGTCTTGATTTCTATTTTGTGAGGTGAGAAGGAGGGAAAAAGAAAGGCTTTCAGAGAGACTGGCCCATCGAGAAGGCAGACACAATTTTGGGCAAAAACAGAAGGCAGGTGTGAAGCACCAATTTATCAGAGTAGAACACAATGAACGGTGGCCGAACCAGAAAAACATGTAATCCTTCAAAGATGTGGGCCAAAATGATGATCTCCAGTTATTGCCATACAGACGTTAATGTCAGCAGATGCACTGGATAATGTGTTGCTTCTAGAAACCACGAGGAAAGTTGACACCAGATTCAAATCCTAATGCAGAAGAATAGATTACATACAATGGAAAAACACAAAGCAAGTAAGAAAAACCAACAGGGGAGACTTAAACTGAGAGGGTTTATCTGGTAGACACATGAGGTTGGACTAGGCAGCAGAATAGACTATTCTGATGGTCACCGCGAAACCCTACTGAACAAAAAAAGTAAAGAACCCATATTATTATTAGAGAGTTGGACTGGAAAGGGTTCAAACCCAACTCGCACTAAGAAACAAACTTTGGCTAGTGACTCATCTACCAATTTTGTAGCAGATTTCCTGGCATCCAGAGTGACATCAACTAGCTATGTAGGTGTGGAAAAGGTCTCCAGCTGGCACAGCTCAATCTCTATGCCTGTAGCTGTAGCCCTAGAGGATTGAGGCGGAAGACCCAACTGCCCTCCCGAGAAAGCAATTCCTCTTTGAGTGGAAGAGAGGGCTGAATGCAGAGTCTCAACAGGTCCTTGTACTGAATACTTCTCACCTAATCTGGAGCAATCAAGATTTACTGCGTTCATCCTCCCAAACTTTCTACAGTACTCTCATCAAGTGGTAGAAAAGTAAACCCCACAACCAGCTGAATTTGAAGGCTTCCCAAAGGAATCATTCAGAGGGAAATTAATGGTTGACAATTCCTTTTCTGGACTATCGTGAAGAGATCCTGGAAAATATTATGCCCCTCACCTCAGAATGAAGGTCCAAAACATGGTCATCATAGGAGAGGCATCCACCCTCAAATTCAGGGAGCCTGCACAGTGAGACTCCACTAGAAAGACAACCCTATGTAGAGACTATCGTGAAACGTAGAAGGCCTCCCAACACAAGGCCAGGAACCCACGCCATCCTGCCTGCAGATGCAGTGAACTGCGGTTGTGTTGAGGAAAAGGATCTGGGCTATGCTCCCTGACATGGAAGGGAAGATAGCCTTCAGGGTAAGACATTTGGCTGCATTTCCAATAGTTTATGTAAAGGACTGGTCTGAAGTAGACCAAAGACCCTACACTGTTGTTTTGCAAATATGGTAGTCCCAAGTAGGAGGCTGGCCTGGACTGTAGTGGGTACCAAAGGTACTTACACCTTATACCAGGTCCAGTTATCCCTTATTAGTGAAATGTAGTCAGTGTCTAGAAGCCAGGCTGTCTAGGGGTAGCTGTACAGCCAAGGCTTACCTAGGAGACATGAAAAGCTCATGCAATTACCACTGTAGTCACACAGTACTTACACACATGAAAGAAAATACTCAGTGTTATAAAAATAAAGGTACTTCATTTTTAGTGACACAATGGCAAAAATACCTTAGAGACTATACTCCCTTAGGAGGTTAGTAATATACGCAGTATATACACTAGAATGCAGAAATAGCTGTAGAAACAGTTACAAAACAGAGCAAATAGTGACAACCACAATAGGTTGCAATGGGACCTAGGGGGAACACAAACCATATCCTAAGATAGTGGAATGCGAAAGTCGGTTTTCCATCTAGGCAAGTGTAGTGTGTAGAGGGGAGCTGGGAGTGTAAGAAAACACCAAATCTAAGTAATAGAACCCACCGCAGAGCCCAGGAAAGCAGGAGTAAATCACAGTATGATTCCTAGAACACACACGAGCACGTGATAGAAGACAATGCAAGAACCAGAAGAGACTGCAAGACACCAACAATAGATTCCTGGACCTGAAGACCTGTGGAAGAAGGGGACCAAGTCCAAAAAGCACTGAAGAGTCCAAGGAGAACAGGAGCCCCTGCTAACCCGGATGAAGGTGCAAAAGAAGAACCAACGGTGAAGATGAACAGTCAGTACTGCACCCAAGAAGACGGATGCGAGTTCCTGATTGGTGCAGATGATGTCCCATGCCGGATGGATGATTGCATTCTGGTTTGCGTGGCTGAATTCTGCCAACAAGCCTTGGCACGCGCAAAGCTCGCAGTTATCGGAAAACGGCGCTGCCTGGGACCAGGAGGGACCTGTTGGCCTCTACCCAGAAGGGGGGAGATAGAGGGCGCTCTCAGCAACTCAGAGAGCCCTCAGAAGACCAGGCAGCACGGGCAGAAGTCCCACAGTACAGGGACAAAGAAGGTACAAATGAAGGCCTCTGTAGCATGACACAAAGGGATCCCACGCTGCCAGAGAACCACTCAGGAAGCTGTACGTCACAGGAAGGAGTGTTGAGGGCTGGAGCTGTGTTGTGCATGAAGAACTTCATGGAAGGTCACACAAAAGCCTTGGCAACTGCAAATTATGCAGTGCAAGGGGATACTGTCTTATGTGGGGAAGCAAGCTCTTACCTCCACCAACGTTGGAAAGCTGGACCTTAGGAACGTCGGGACAACTTCAGTCCACCACCTGTGGTGCTGGATCCATGCACTTAGTCAGGAGAGGGGACCCACGCCACCAGTCGTCGCTGCAGAGAGGTACCTGCTGAAGCAGGGAAGGGACTCCTTCACTTCAAGGGAGATGCCTTTGTTCTTCTGGTGCAGGCTGAAGACACGCAGTACTCAGAGGATGCACGACCTGGAAACAGTTGCAGTTGCTGGCAGGAGCTGAAGATACAATGTTGCAGAAGTCGTCTTTTGCTTGTTTTTGCCGTTTGTCGAGCTCCTGGAGGATCCAGATGCAGGTTCATCGGTAGAAGGTGAAGTAAAGGATGTAGAGGATTCCTGCTGGAGTCTTGTAACCCGAATCTGAGGAAACACCCAGGAGAGAGACCCTAAATAGCACTGAAAGGGGGAATGGTCAGCTACAAAGAAAAGCACCTATCAGGGGAGGTCTCTGACGTCACCTGCTTGCACTGACCACTCAGATGCTCCCACAGTGCCCCACCAACTTGGAATCCAAGGTGGCGAAAACCAGGGACACTCTGGAGGAGCTCTCGGAACCACCCATGGGGTGGTGATGGACAGGGAGTGGTCACTCCCCTTTCCTTTCTCCAGTTTCACGCCAGATCAGGGACTGGGGATCCCTCAACCGGTGTAGACTGGATTATACAAGGAGGGCACCATCTGTGCAATTCAAAGCATTTCCAGAGGCTGTGGGAGGTTCCCCCTCCCATGCCTGTAACACCTATTTCCGAAGGGAGAGGGTGTATGCCCCTCTCTCAAAGGAAATGCATTGTTCTGCCTTCCGGGGCTGAAACTACTTGAGCAACAGATGGCAGTAACCTGTCTGTGAGGGGCTGCCTGGAAAACCTCAGAAGTCTGGTATGGCAGCATTAGCGGTCCACTGTGGAGCCCCCAGAGTGCACTGGATTGCAAAGCCAATACTAGAATCAGTATTGGGGTACAATTCCCAGGTGTTAGACACCTTACATGGCCATATTCGGACTTAACATTGTTAAGCTGGACATAGGTATTGACCTATGTCCACTGCACGTGAAAAATGGCGTCCCCGCACTCACGAAGTCCGGGAAAATGGTCCTGGGCGACGTGGGGGCACCTCTGCTATTGCAGGGGTGCCCTCACACACAGGTACTCTGCACCCTTCCCTCAGGGCTGGAGAGCCTGCTATAGGGGTAACTTATAAATGACCTGGTGCAGTGTAAATGGCAGTGAAAGGGTACTTTTCACGTAGGCTGCAATGGCAGTCCTGCAGAAGCTTTTGCATGGGCTCCCTATAGGTGGCAAAAGTAATGCTGCAGCCCATAGGGATCCCCTGGAACCCCAATGCCCTGGGTACCCAAGTACCATATACTAGGGACTTATAAGGGGGCACCAGTATGCCAATTTGGGATGAAATACTGGGTTCCCAGTATGTAGTGACGATTTTGAGAGGAGAGAGTGCATAAGCACTGGGGGTCCTGGCTAGCAGGATCCCAGTGGCACAAACAAACTGACGTCAGGAAGAAATTGGGGTAACATGCCAAAAAAAGGGTACTTTCCTACACCCAGCCATGCACAAAGGCACTCCCTTATCACAGTAACCAGTGGCTATGAGGTTGGTGGGTACATCCACGAATGGAGATCCAGGAGAATGGATCCAGTCCAGATAAGAGGCCAGGAAGGAGAGAGCATAGCAAATGAAGCATAATCTTGAGTACCCAGCGAGCAGACATTTTTGTCTCCCAACTGGTGGCAAATTGGTAGAGATGTGGGAGGTCCATCCCCTGCCTGGAAGTAAAGTGGGGGGAAGTCAGAGAGATTTTGAAGTAAAGATACAGGAGACTGGTGCTTATTCTGTTGGCGTCCTTGAGTTCCAATTTACTAATCACTGTCCTCACTATGAGAACAGTCCCCAGGTGCAGTGGCCAATGATGCTACCAGCAAACATTCTAACCAAAAATAATCAAACTTAACACCAAATATATGTGTAAGAAAGCAGCCTTTTTGGCATGGTAAGCCCCACTTTTTTCCTGGTATCTGACGTGATTTCGACTGAAAGTGCACTGGGCCCCTCCTACCCAGGTCCCCAGTGCCACATCTCTTTCACAAAATTTTACAGGTGTTTTACCCAATTGGCAAAATCTTTAGCACCCTCTGTAAACCCCTAGTAAATGGTACCCCTGGTCCCTAGCACCTAGGGTACTAAAGAGAGTGCCCTAAGGGCTGCAACACTTATTGTGCCACCCTAAGGGACCCCTCACCAAGCACATAACAGGATGCCATTGCAGTCTGCGTGTCTTCGTGCGACCAAAGTGAAAACACGACACAGCACACAGGCTGTGTGCTCTGTTCCCTAACACTGCATGCAATCTATTTAAGTCACTTCTCTGAGGAGGCCTACAGCCCTAAATCTGCCGGGAACAGGATTCACAGGGCTTAAACCCAGAAGGCATATACACTATTCACTGGTAGAGATATAGAGATACCCGACGTCGGGTAGAAAAGGCCAAAAGGACCCGAGGTACTACGATACATCGGATCCCCGTTTCTGCGCAGAAAAGAAGACACTGACATCAGCGCGTTGGAGGAGGGAATATATGGACTCCGCGGTAGGAAGGTAGCCTCTTTCTAGCCTTGTTACCCCCACTTTTGGCCTGTTTGTGAGTATATGTCAGTGTGTTTGATATGTGTCACTGGGATCCTGCTAGCCAGGACCCCAGTACTCATAAGTGTATGGCCTGTATGTGTTCCCTGTGTGGTGCCTAACTGTATCACTGAGGCTCTACTATCCAGAAACTCAGTGTTTATGCTCTCTCTCTGCTTTAAAATTGTCACTGCAGGCTAGTGACTAATTTTACCAATTCTCACTGGAACACCCTTATAATTCCCTTGTATATGGTACCTAGGTACCCAGGGTATTGGGGTTCCAGGAGATCCCTATGGGCTGCAGCATTTCTTTTGCCACCCATAGGGAGCTCAGACAATTCTTACACAGGGCTGCCACTGCAGCCTGAGTGAAATAACGCCCATGTTATTTCACAGCCATTTTTCACTGCACATAAGTAACTTATAAGTCACCTATATGTCTAACCCTCACTTGGTGAAGGTTAGGTGCCAAGTTACTTAGTGTGTGGGCACCCTGGCACTAGCCAAGGTGCTCCCACATTGTTCAGGGCAAATTCCCCGGACTTTGTAAGTGCGGGGACAACATTACATGCGTGCACTACATATAGGTCACTACCTATATGGTAACTCCGAACATGGCCATGTAACATGTCTAGGATCATGGAATCGTCCCCCCAATATCATTCTGGTATTGGGGGGACGATTCCATGCATCGCTGGGTCTCTAGCACAGAACTCGGGCACTGCCAAACTGCCTTTCCGGGGTCTCCACTGCAGCTGCTGCTGCTGCCAACCCCTCAGACAGGATTCTTCCCCCCTGGGGTCTGGGCAGCCCAGTCCCAGGAAGGCAGAACAAAGGATTTCCTCTGAGAGAGGGTGTTACACCCTCTCCCTTTGGAAATAAGTGTGAAGGGCTGGGGAGGAGTAGCCTCCCCCAGCCTCTGGAAATGCTTTGATTGGCACAGATGGTGCCCATCTCTGCATAAGCCAGTCTACACCAGTTCTGGGATCCCCCAGCCCTGCTCTGGCGCGAAACTCGACAAAGGAAAGGGGAGTGACCACTCCCCTGACCTGCACCTCCCAGGGAGGTACCCAGAGCTCCTTCAGTGTGTCCCAGACCTCTGCCATCTTGGATTCAGAGGTGTTGGGGCACAATGGACAGCTCTGAGTGGCCAGTGCCAGCAGGTGACGTCAGAGACCCCTCCTGATAGGTGCTTACCTCTTTCAGTAGCCAAGCCTCCTTTCTCAGTAGCCAACCCTCCTTTTCTTGCTATTTAGGGTCTCTCCTCTGGGCTATTCCTCAGATAACGAATGCAAGAGCTCACCAGAGTTCCTCTGCACTTCCCTCTTTGACTTCTGCCAAGGATCGACCGCTGACTGGACGCCTGCAAAACCGCAACAAAGTAGCAAGACGACTACCAGCAACATTGTAGTGTCTCATCCTGCCGGCTTTCTTGACTGTTTCCTGGTGGTGCATGCTCTGAGGGCTGTCTGCCTTCACCCTGCCCTGGAAGCCAAGATGAAATCTCCTGTGGGTCGACGGAATCTTCCCCCTGCAAACGCAGGCACCAAACTTCTGCATCACCGGTCCTCTGGGTTCCCTCTCATCCTGACGAGCGTGGTCCTTAGGACACAGGAACTGGGTCCAAGTGTCTCCCACAGTCCAGTGGCCCTTCTGTACAAATTTGGTAGAGGTAAGTCCTTGCCTCCCCACGCCAGACAGCAAACCTGTGTACTGTGTAATTTGCAGCTGCTCCGGCTTCTGTGCACTTTTCCAAGGACTTCCTTTGTGCACAACCTAGCCTGGGTCCCCAGAACTCCGTCCTGCATTGCCCAACTCGCTGAGTTGGACTCCGACGTCGTGGGACTCTCCTTTTGTGACTCTGAGTTCCCAGATCTTCTAAGTGCCTGTTCCGGAACTTCTGCGGGCGCTGCCTGCTTCTGTGGGGGCTCTCTGAGTTGCTGAGCGCCCCCCGTGTCCTCCTCCAAGGGGCGACATCCTGGTCCTTCGTTGTCCCCAGAAGCACCCAAAATCCTCAACTGCGACTCTTGCAGCTAGCAAGGCTTGTTTATGGTCTTTCTGCCTGGAAACACTTCTGCAACATCCATAACGCCGTGGGACATCTTCCATCCAAAGGAGAAGTTCCTAGCCCTTTTCGTTGTTGCAGAATCTTCGGCTTCTTCCGCCCGGAGGCAGCCCTTTTGCACCTTCATCCGGGGTTTAGTGGGCACCTGCCCCCACCGGACACTTTCGTGACTCTTGGACTTGATCCCCTTCCTTTACAGGTCCTCAGGTCCAGGAATCCCTCTTCAGTGTTTTGCTGGTGCTTGTGGTTCTTGCAGAATCCCCTATCACGACTATTGTGTCTTTCTGGGGTAGTAGGGTAACTTTACTCCTACTTTTCAGTGGGGTATTTTGGACACCCTTACTGGTTTCTCTCAGTCCCAGCAGCCCTCTACAATCTCCCATAGGTCTGGGGTCCATTCGTGATTTGCATTCCACTTTTGGAGTATATGGTTTGTGTTGCCCCTAGACCTATGTCTACCTATTGCATGCATCCTATTGCGATTCTACATTGTTTGCACTACTTTTCTTACTGTTACTTACCTGTTTTGGGTTTGTGTACATATAACTTGTGTATATTACTTACCTCCTAAGTGAGGGTATCCTCTGAGATACTTTTGGCATATTGTCACTAAAATAAAGTACCTTTATTTTTAGTAACTCTGAGTATTGTGTTTTCTTATGATATTGTGCTATATGATATAAGTGGTATAGTAGGAGCTTTGCATGTCTCCTAGTTCAGCCTAAGCTGCTTTGCCATAGCTACCTTCTATCAGCCTAAGCTGCTAGAAACACCTCTATTCTACTAATAAGGGATAACTGGACCTGGCACAGGGTGTAAGTACCACAAGGTATCCACTATAAGCCAGGCCAGCCTCCTACACATACATTCACACTTCAAAAACTGTATATCGTACTTAGAAGTTATGGAGTTCATATCCTCTGACGCCATGTCCTGGGGACGACGTCACTGTGGAGTCGCTCGACGCCCTCTGCCAACGCGCAGAGGGACTTGTGAAGAAAAGTTTCCAGATCCAGTCTGACGCCTGGGGAAGAATTCTAAGATAAGGAATCTGCAGCTAGATGTCTTTATCAGATACATGGTATTATGTATTTTTTTAAATTTTTACCAGGAGCTCGGGGGCCTTTCCAAAGGAGTCCAGGGTAGCTGCAATAAGGGCAAGGGTGCAACTGTTTTGTTTTTTTACATGAAGGAGGGCATCATCAGCACATTACAACACTGCATGGAGGCAACCTGAAAGGGGAATACCCCAGAAGCGCCACTCTTGATGTAGGCCAGTTGCCAGTGGCTCTATGGCAAGCGCACAAAGGAGAGTGAAGGGGGGACAGCTGTGGCCAGTGCCCCCCTTCATAGAAATTGACAAGGAGATGAGCCACCCTACCCAGACAGTTAGGCCTACATACAGCAGCTGGAAAAGTGTAATAAACTGGGCCTGAAGACCGAATGCTATAAGAATGTTGAATAAATAGGTCCAGCAAAGTGGGTCAAACTCTTTTTCAACATCTAAAATTAGGAGTTGCTTCACTAGCATATCTTTGTGGAGCTGTCTCCATGACTCTAGAGAGTCTGCGTAAGTTATTCAAAGTGCTTCTCTTGATTTCTGCAAGTTTCCTTTTATCTGGGTAAGTGGTGGACATATAGAGGTGTTGATGATGTAGGTCAGGGTGGTGCAGGTTTTAGATGTGGTGGGGGAATGGGTCTATTGGGGCCCCTGAATGGGAGGTTTGCTTAATTGCCGCTGTCTCATTTCTAATGAGGTTTGTAGATTCGGTCAGGTGGCTGCCTTGGTTGGTGGTGGTAGGTTAGCGATTAATTCTCTGGGGTTGGATCGTGTGTGAAGCTGTTTCTAGATGTTTGTGATTTTGCTGTGGAAGAAGTTGTTCGGAGGCAGCAATATTGTTGAAAATGGCTGAGAGCGAGGTGAATTCCTTGGCAATCGAGAAGATCTCCTTGCATCTTCTGAAACTTCCTTTATTGCGATTCACTCGTGCTTTTTTCTAGGTGTCTCTAATTTGCTGGTGATAGAGTCTGAGTGCAGCTTTGTAGGTAGTTCTATCGGTGCTGTGGTGGCTGGCTCTCCTTTTCCTTTCTAGCTGTCGTTTGTTGTCTCAGAGGTCATCTGTGTACCAGCTTGCCTGCTTGTTTGATTTACTATGGTTGCTGCATTTGATGGGTGTGAGGGAGCGTGCACAGTTCTGGATCCAATTGTTGAAGTTGTTAATGTCTTTGTTGAGGTTCTCTCTGGGGCTTGGCTGATCAGTGCTGAGGAAGCGCATAAACGATTTTGGTGAGGGCACACCTAGCAGCCAGAATGACATTAATGGAGGTCAAAATCAGTTAACTGCCGCTGTTCAGTCTCCCAGCACATAGGTGTAAACTGTGTAGGCTCAAGTATAGGACCCTGTGACGCTGCTGCAATATAAAGTCCTCCCTTAGAGGCAGCTAGAGCGGAGAACAGATAATCATTGCCAGAAGTTCTGGCCCAATCCAGATGTACTAGGATGACTTGAGGCTGCTCGATTTGGGTCTTGAGAAATCTGAAAAAAAAAGTGTGGAAGCAGAAAGGCATACAGAGATCCTGAGACCCATTCCAGTAGAAAGGTATTGCAGAGAGAGAAATGCATTGGAAATGACAACACACAGACGTGTGGGCACTGTGCATTCCCTGCAATGACAAAAATGTCACACCAGTGTTCTCCCTATTGCTGGAAGATTTCCTGCGCTACCTCCAAGTGTGCCCTTCATGATCTGGTAGGTAATGTCAGCTGCGTTTGTCTATCCTGGTGTTTAAAGATCCCGCCAGGTGATGTATGTTCAGGGAAATACCCTTGCAGCTCACCGTTTCAGAGATGTACAGCCTCTTGGAAACAAGGCCTACGACTTCACTCAGTCTTGCTTGTTGCAGTAACACATGGCAGTGCTGCTGCCCCGTATTCTCCTTGATGGGCAGGAGAAAAGCTTTTAGTGCCTAGTGAATTACCCACAACTCCAACAGAATGGTGTGCAATTTTTGCCAAAGACAAGAGGCCTCTGATCACCATCTCTTCCAGGTGACCTCCTCAACAGAAAAACAATGCACCCATAATAACCGTTAAGTCTGATAAGCGTATGAGTAGGGTTCTGTCACTGGGCAACCTGCGGTCCAGTACCCACAACTTCTGGCCTTTGTAGTCTCCTCCGACACCTCGATGGAATCAAATGGATTCCCTTGGGCTGCGCACAATGAGATTTCAGATCCCACTGCAGGGCCTGCATGTGTCACCTGGTGTGGTCCACTTGTAGGATGCCGGAAGCCAAAAAGTAAGATGTGTCAGAGCTCCTCTCACTGTGATCCCCATCAGTGGTTGAAATAAGTGGATCAGAGCCCGAATGTCTTGGACTCATTGAGGCAAAGGAATGGCTCCTATCAGTACCATATCTAGGATGGCACAAAATTACAGTGAGGCTTTGAGAAGGCATTAGGTGTGGCTTCAGAAAACTAATGGAGAAACCCAAAGATACCAACAGGTTGGCAGTTGTCTGAAGGTGTTTCAGAAATGATTTAGATTAGACTACCTTCAGCAACTGGTCATAGAGGAATGGGCATAGTGGTATTCCTAGCCTCCAAACTTCGACGATGTGCACTGACAATCACCTTCAAGTACACCAGAGGGCACTTGTAATGCCAAAGGGGAACAAGAGTAGCAACCAGTCGTATTTTCTTATGCCTGCACCATCTATATGGCTCCCTTGTCCAAGAGAGTCTGGACTTCCTTCCATAGAATGGACAAGTGGTCCCCCATAAGTTGTTGGGTGTAGTGCTTTGCAGGATATGTATGGCTGGATCTCTGACTCAACCTTGAAAGGGTTGGAAGGTTTGTTATTGTGGAGGCAGATTTTCCTTGTTTGCTCGATGCCCCTTCTGAACCCTGAAATAGGGCAACACTGTTGGAGAAACAGCCACAGAGGGGTTGAAAGGTCGAAGGGGCGCGCTGTAGCCTTGCTCTCTTTAAGCCATTTAATTGCCGTAAAGGCCTGGTCTCGAAATGGGTGCCATTGAATGGCATGCCCATGAGTGATGCCTGGAGATGCTGGAGAAGCCTGTGGATCTGATCGATGCATGGCACCAAAGCACCAGGTAGGTACCAACTGTCCTACCCAAAGAGGTAGTAGTAACCAGATTTGACCTAATCTCATACTTCGCAGTGTCTTGGCCATCTTCTATGATCTGTACCAGATTGGCTCTTGGATCGTCACACCCCAGGAGGCAACTTGAGTTAATGGGTTGGAGGGCGAGGCTGGTGGGGGAGAACATCCTTTTCTTAAACTTTTCCTTGCATTTGGACTTTCTGCCTGAAGGTGTCTGGGAAAGAATCTAGCCGTTGAGGTTTGTACCACAAGGTATTCTGCTGTGGGTTCCCCAGTGTTGGCCTATGTCTCTTAACAACATGCCTGCTGACAGTGGGACAAGATCCTGGTTTTACCCTGGTGCCTAATAGGATTTCTGTGAGGACTTTGTTAAAGGGGAGGTGCTGCTTCAAGGAGGTCTGTGCTGGTTCCAGGACCTCTGAGACAACATTATTTTCGACCTCCTATAAAGGCAGCTGGAGGTTGAAGACTTCTGCCCATCGCCTGTTCACCATTGCGAAGGAGGTAAATTCCTCCATGGTGGGGCCAACTGGAGTGCTAAGGCCAGTGTTCGGAGATGTGCTCAGGCCACTGGCATCTTGTAGGTCCAAAAATAAGTTTTCCTCATCATACAGGTGCGAGTCAGTATTTCCATCATCACCCTGTTGCTCTGGATCTGAAAAACAGCAAAGTAACAGAAGCGTCTGGAAGTCTATGGTGTTGTGCAATTTGTCTGTGAACACTCGGACCCAAAGAGGGTTTCTCCCAGGAAGCCAGAACTGGCTCTAAGAACACCAATTGAATTGGAGGAATGGTTCTGAAACTGTAAAGGACAGCTAAAGGAATTCAGTCAGAATGATGACTTTGTTTCAGCAGTAGGCTGCATTTCCAGTCTTTCAGACCCCTTTCATACCACAGAGTTTAAATAATTTTTCCACAGTACGTCCAGAATCATAAGGAATGTTTCCCTCTGGAAATGTGTCAAGGCCACCAGCATTTTTGCATGCCTATGTACATGAAGCTGTAATGCAAACAGGAAGGAGTCTCTCAGCCTCTGATTCAACTTCATCCATGCACTCATAGTATCTAGGGGGCACCTCAAGAGCATCTGACCTGATATGTTACTCCATCAGCAGAATTGCTGTGAAATAAGGAGAAGTTCTACCTTAGGGACATCATCAAAACATGCACTAACCTTTTCCTTCATCACCCAGATGACACTAGAGGTTGAAGCAATAACAAAACAAAACCAGTAATGAGAATAGCACCAATGATGAAGTCACATGTGGCACTGAAAGCAATACCATTGGAGCTGTGGTAGGCAGAGACCTCCTCAGATGCAGCAGCAAGGCTTAATCATGTTGAAGTATGGAACCAGTTGGCACCATGGTCAGAGCTGCCAGAATCACCAAATCTGGTGACATCGGCATTCCTTGAGGAGTAGCACAGAAAGTAGCAAACCATCCTAAAAAAATAAGCTCTGCCAGACAAAAGTTCTTGATCTGAGACAGGTCCGCTTAGTAAAACCCTTTTTTTTTCTCTTTTAAACACAAACTATCTCCAGCAGCGAGGAAAAGACTGGCATCAGATAATAAAACTGAGTCTTCAAACAGTCATGGGGACTGGAGGAATTACTATCTAACCACAAATTCCCCACCTTCAGAATATCCCCCAGCTGCCAGATTAGATCTGCAAAACTTCCCAGAAGTGCTCCTGCATGCTGGTAGCTGGTGTCATGTGGCTCTGCATTGCCCTTGACATTTTAGAGTGGAGCCACATATAAGCACCAGTCTTGCAGACTGAAACTAGATTCTTTCTTTTTGCTTCCCACACCCCTCAGAAACAGGGAATAAAACAATTGGTGGCAGTGTGCCGACAGCTAACTTGAGACATTTTGAGATGTTAAAAAGAGTACACTCCACAGAATGGGGAGGTGGGAAGGCACTGTTGACTGTGCATATAAACAGAGTATCAACCACAAAGTGTTACAGGAGATAACTTCTTCTTCTGATGGATACTACTAACAGCAAATTCCTCACCTTAAGAATATATTCCAAAGTAGTACTTTTGAAAGATGGAGGATCTGTCAAGTAGACGCAAATTAAACATCTTCAGAACCAAGCGGGTAAAGTGTCCTTCCTGCCAGACCTGTCTGTCAAGGCAGCAATGCTTTGTAAAAGTATGCACCATGCCAAGGACAAAAGCCCTCACACAAAATGCCCTTGTAGTGGCCTTTGCCATTGTTGAATAGGCTCTAAGGCTCTTGGGGGCTGTTTTTCTGGCCAGTGTCATCTTCCCTTGCTCCTAAAATCCCAAGAAAGAGTTGGTTATCCATTAGCTGAGAGTTAGTATGATCAATATAAAAACTCAAAGCTGTTTTGCGGTCCTTCTGATGGAGTTTCCCCTCCTATTTCGAGTGTTCAAGGAAAGCAAAGAAATCTGGTAGAGTGATTGATTGGTTAATGTGGAAGGAACTCGCAACCTTTATTAGGAAGGTCACCCACTTCTCCAGCACCAAAAAGAAGGTGGTGTAGGGTGATTGCACTGAAAGTGCCTGCAATTCACCCACACTACTAGCTCACATAATCACAATGAGAACGTTTTCAGAGTCAAGACTGACAGTGAGCAAATATGCGTAGGATCGACTGCCGTATAATTATAAAAATGCCAAGACCAAGTTAAAATCCCACTGGAACAATACAAACAGTTTGGGAGATAATGCGTGTCAAGCCTTTAATAAACCTCATGACTGATTTAAACAAAGACAACAGATTAATATACCAGAAGGGGCAGGTGGTTCTGATCTAAGGGTGTGTTATTAAAATCTTAAGGGTAGGATTTCTAAAAGGAAGGCCAGATCCAGATTTGGAAACAGACATTAAGAGGATTCATAGAGACCCTATCTGGATACAATCCTGATTGTGACTCTCCTAGAAAGATACTGGTGAACTATCTGACATATGTTGAAAGACTAAATCCTTTCTGCTACTCTAAAGTCTATATCTATGTCATATGACACCGACACCGTCTATGAAATTAGACCAGAGAAAGGCAAAATCACAGTGCAAAGACAGTGGGAGCTGGGAAGAAAAATGGAGGAACAGAAAGGCTTGGGGGCTAGTATCCAGTTCAAGATTCTCGTCATGTTGAAAGCAATGTGAAGAACCGAGATGTACAACCTTGGAGGAATGAAAGGTGCAAAAGAATTAATCAAGAAAATTAGGTCAATTCTTGGTGCACATCAGAAAGGACGATGGAACTTGGAAGTGAGCAGCCTATGGTTGGACGTTTAAATCTTACAAAACCTTTCATAGTAGTAATCACTCTAGAGCAGAATATAAATATATATATATATATATCTATATATATATATATATATATATATATATATAGATATATATATATATATATACACACACACACATATATATATATATATATATATATATATATACACACATATATATACACACACAGCTCCTACAGGGAAGAACCTAAGGTGAGAGGATTGTGTCCTATATTGCGGGGGAGAGTTCATAAGGGTGGGGGAGCATAGGGAGAAAAAAAAATAATAATAATCCTCAGGACACAGTTCCTCCCCGAGGAGCCGAAGGAATATTTGGTTGTATTTAGGTAGTTGAGATGAGAACTTAGGAAAGCATGGAGGTTGGCAATATTCTTAGAAAAAATGGGAATGTCAGTAGAAATCATCATGTGGAATGATAACGTTCTAAGAGCCATAAAAAAGCAAAGCTGTTAACTGTTTGTAGGAAGCTGGCTCTGTACATACTATATCAAAGTGAGATATAATCTGCACAGAGTCCAGGGGTTTCCCAGAAGCAAAAATAGATAATACTAATGCTCTATTTGTGGTAGTGTGGTCGAGCAGTTAGGCTTATCAGAGGGTAGTGTTAAGCATTTGTTGTACATACACAAGCAATAGAAGAAACACACACTCAATGACTTAACTCCAGACCAACTGGATTTTATATAGAAAAGTATGTTTTGTTAATTTATTTCAAGAACCACAAGATTCAGTTTGCAGGTAAGTACATAAAATAAAAGGTACTTTGCATATTTGTAATCAGGACTTGGAATGGAATCGACAATGTATACAGAAAGCTATTATAAAAGTACACACTGCATTTTTTAACAGTTCCAGCGGGAAGAAAAGATAGTACAGTTTTGCAGGTAAGTAGATGACTTACAGTTCTTATCTCCATGGTTTAGGTGTCCGTCGTTGGGGGTTCAAGCTAACCCCAAACACCCATCACCAGCAACACGGGCCGGTCGGGTGCAGAGGTCAAAGAGGAACAAAATTAACGTGGGCTTCTATGGAGATAGGGGGTGTTCGGAATTCAGTCAGCCAGCAGGTAAGTACCCGCGACTCGGAGGGCACATCAGGGGGAATTAGAGGACCCCTGGAGGGGCCACAAGTAGGTACCCAACACACACCCTCAGCAGCACTGGGGCGGCCGGGTGCAGGGTGCAAACAGGACATCAGGTTTCCAATGCTGGTCTATGAGGAGACCCCAGGGGTCACTGAGAGGCAGCAGGCGAGGTCCAGGGGGATGTCTCAGGAACACCACCGGTCGAACAGGGAGGAGGGCTACCTGCTGAACGTTAAGGCACCGGGTGTCGGTTTCTCCAAGGCCTGGGGACTGCGGGTGCAGTGTGTCCTTTAGAGATCTTCGGCCGGGTGGTTCTGATCTAAGGGTGTGTTATTAAAATCTTAAGGGTAGGATTTCTAAAAGGAAGGCCAGATCCAGATTTGGAAACAGACATTAAGAGGATTCATAGAGACCCTATCTGGATACAATCCTGATTGTGACTCTCCTAGAAAGATACTGGTGAACTATCTGACATATGTTGAAAGACTAAATCCTTTCTGCTACTCTAAAGTCTATATCTATGTCATATGACACCGACACCGTCTATGAAATTAGACCAGAGAAAGGCAAAATCACAGTGCAAAGACAGTGGGAGCTGGGAAGAAAAATGGAGGAACAGAAAGGCTTGGGGGCTAGTATCCAGTTCAAGATTCTCGTCATGTTGAAAGCAATGTGAAGAACCGAGATGTACAACCTTGGAGGAATGAAAGGTGCAAAAGAATTAATCAAGAAAATTAGGTCAATTCTTGGTGCACATCAGAAAGGACGATGGAACTTGGAAGTGAGCAGCCTATGGTTGGACGTTTAAATCTTACAAAACCTTTCATAGTAGTAATCACTCTAGAGCAGAATATAAATATATATATATATATATCTATATATATATATATATATATATATAGATATATATATATATATATACACACACACACATATATATATATATATATATATATATACACACATATATATACACACACAGCTCCTACAGGGAAGAACCTAAGGTGAGAGGATTGTGTCCTATATTGCGGGGGAGAGTTCATAAGGGTGGGGGAGCATAGGGAGAAAAAAAAATAATAATAATCCTCAGGACACAGTTCCTCCCCGAGGAGCCGAAGGAATATTTGGTTGTATTTAGGTAGTTGAGATGAGAACTTAGGAAAGCATGGAGGTTGGCAATATTCTTAGAAAAAATGGGAATGTCAGTAGAAATCATCATGTGGAATGATAACGTTCTAAGAGCCATAAAAAAGCAAAGCTGTTAACTGTTTGTAGGAAGCTGGCTCTGTACATACTATATCAAAGTGAGATATAATCTGCACAGAGTCCAGGGGTTTCCCAGAAGCAAAAATAGATAATACTAATGCTCTATTTGTGGTAGTGTGGTCGAGCAGTTAGGCTTATCAGAGGGTAGTGTTAAGCATTTGTTGTACATACACAAGCAATAGAAGAAACACACACTCAATGACTTAACTCCAGACCAACTGGATTTTATATAGAAAAGTATGTTTTGTTAATTTATTTCAAGAACCACAAGATTCAGTTTGCAGGTAAGTAC